>NC_045436.1:105590775-105734959 GCF_002776525.5 Piliocolobus tephrosceles | reverse complement strand
TCTTTCTTTCTTTCTTTCTTTCTTTCTTTCTTTCTTTCTTTCTTTCTCCTTCCTTCCTCTCTTTTCTTTCTTTCTCTTTCTTTCTTTCTTTCTCTCTCTCTCCTTCCTTCCCTCCCTCTTTTCTCCCTTTCTCTTCCCTTTTTTCCCCTTCCCTCCCCTCCCCTCCCTCCCCTCCCCTCTCCTTCCCTTTCCATCTCATTTTGTCACCCAGGCTGGAGTACAGTGGCATGATCACGGCTTACTGCAGCCTCCATCTCCCGGGCTCAGGTGATCCCCCTGCCTCAGCCTCCCAAGTAGCTGGGACTGCAGGCACATGCCACCATGCCCAGCTAATATTGGTATTTTTTGTGAAGAAAAGTTTCACCACGTTGCCCAGGTTGGTCTCAAACTCCTGGGCTCAAGTGATCCGCTCACCTTGACCTCTTAAAATGTTGGGATTACAGGTATGAGCCCTCATGCCCAGCCCCTATTGCTCTAATTCTTAAGGTGACTAGGTATAAACTTTGCATGTGGGACAAAAACAAACTCCAAAATACCCGTATATCCCAAACCTAAAATCATAAAACATTAGCCCTGTAAGAAAACTAAAATTGTTTCCATTCTCTCAGTTTATAAAAGACATCAGTCATGGAGCTGGTGGTTGTCCTAAACAGGAGTTGGCTTTTGACTCCAGGTCCTCTTTCCTTTCTCCTCTAGTATTAGTCCTTCCAAAAACTGGACTATTACAGCTCTTTCTACTGATACACATATAACTCTTCCTGGGGATAGGTAGTACAACACTGTCCATTTTCCTCATTGATTTCCTAGTAAACTGGAAAATGAGGTGATCAAAAAAGATCTTCTTTCAGGGAATTTAACATCTTAATCACTATCTCAAAAGAAAATATTTTTCTTTGTAGTCTAATGTCAGAAGTAACCTTTTGTGATACACCCCAAAGGAAGCAATGAATGATCATATGATTGTGTATGTAGTTACTCTTTATCCTTTGAAGACTTTCTCATTTTTTGTATTTAGTAGTTATAATTGAATGACAGTGGTCATTTTTCAATTCATAAAAATTTATGCTGCTTTAAAAATCATTGGATTATTTTCTTGATGGAAAATACAATAACAGCATAGAGAGGAAAATCTAATCCTATTTTCTAGAAATAACTACTTAATGTTTTCATTTTGGCATTTTTTCTATGTATAGTAGTTCATATAGTGAAGCTATAGTTTTAGATTCTGTCTTTTCTTGATTAACATTATAGTATTTAGTAATGGATGCATTTTATATCATTGTGTGGATTAATTATAATGAAGAATGCTACAGTGAACACCCTTGCCTACATTTGCCTACATTTCTAGTTATTTTCTGATGACAGATTCCTAGAATTGGAGTTATTGATCATCAGCAAAACTATCTTCAGTCTTTTCTTGCCAAACCAACTTTGACCAAGTTGCTACTACTTCCATACTTGTACAAGTTGAATATGAGAGTATCTGTGTCTTTCAAGTCATGGATTTTATCATTGAATAAAATGCTGCTGATTTGGTACTGTAAATAGGCCTTTGTCTAATTCACATTTCTTTTTTCACTAGTGAAAAGTTCTGTGATATTAACTATTAATGTTTACGTTGTTTCTGTGAACTTTGCTTACTTTTATGCAGGAGGCTGTGTTTTTCTTACCAAATACTTTTCATATATTAAAAAATTGGCTGGGTGCGGTGGCTCACTGTAATCCCAGCACTTTGGGAGACCGAGGTAGGCAGATCACGAGGTCAGGAGATCGAGACCATCTTGGCTAACACAGTAAAACCCTGTCTCTATTAAAAATACAAAAATTAGCCTGGCGCGGTGGCGGACGCCTGTAGTCCCAGCTGCTCGCGCGGTTGAGGCAGGAGAATGGCGTGAACCCGGGAGGCGGAGCTTGCAGTGAGCTGGGATCGTGCCACTGCACTCCAGCCTGGGTGACAGAGCGAGACTCCATCTCAAAAAAAAAAAAATAAATAAATAAACTTTTTGCCATTTACAGTAAATCTTAAGCCATTTTGCTTGCTTTTTGATTTTATGGTTTTTGTCAGGGAGAACAGAAGTCTTTGTTTTTACACAACCTAGAGCTATACTTGGGGAGAATTATTTTTGTGTGCGTGAGTTCTTTGGCTAATGGTACACAGGGAAGAAATCCAAGCAAGAGGATTATGGAGGACCAAAACTCCTCTTTATAATTAACAAAGATCATGGGGTAGAGACCATTTCATGCAGACACAGTGATTTCACCTCTTTTCCCACTGCAATTGTTTGTCTCTTACTTCTGAAGATGGCTGATGTCACCCATTAAACTTATTTACTTGTTTTGCATATTTAACTTCTACACAGTTAAAGTTGCCCCTTTGGTCAATTCTTCTGTCCTATGGCATTTTCTTATGTCCTGATGCTTTCTTTTAAGGTATTATCCAAAGAGATGAGTCACCCATGGAAAAAGGGCTCTCTGGTCTACGAGGAAGGGACTTTGAGCTGTCTGACGTGTTTTATTTCTCCAAGAAGGGATTTGAAGCCATTGTGGAAGATGAAGTGACCCAGAGGTTTTCCTCAGAGGAGCTAGTGTCATGGAATCTCCTCACAAGAACCAATGTAAATTTCCAGTACATCAGTCTGCGGCTCACTATGGTGTGGGTGCTGGGCGTCATAGTGCGCTATTGTGTCCTACTGCCTCTGAGGTAAGTCACGTGCCTGGTAATTTGATGATACCCTTTACTCAGCTTTCTTTTTGAATCATGTACATAATGGCCACATAAGTGTTCTGTGGTGCTTATTCCACGCATTTCTACATAGGAAATGCCACCAAACATGACCTCTGCAGGCATGTATTAAGTATCCATTTTCCTTTCACAATTTTTCCCCAAATGAAGTTGTATATTCAGAATCCAGCGTGTATCTTAGAATCTGGATCCACTTTGCTATTAGAGTCCGGGCTAACTTGAGGATGGAGAGAAAAGGGAAGAAGAAGAAAGAAGAAGAAGAAGAAAGAAGAAGAAAGAAGAAGAAGGAAGGAGAAGAAGGATAAGAAGAAAGAAGAAGAAGAAGGAAGAAGAAAGAAGAAGAAAAGAAGAAAGAAGAAAGAAGAAGAAGAGGAAGAGGAAGAAGAAGAAGAAGAGATCATTAACAGTTTCATATTCACTAGAGCATCAAACAAACTGTAAGAGCTGACCAGAACCCACTGCCTTTCTTTGCCAGCCCATTGCACTTCATAATTGCATAAGAGAGAAAAAATTCTTGAGTGTGGTTACATGTGGGAGACAGCCATTTAGAAGTGTGAGTTTGTTCCATCTAATTCATTGTGATCTTCCATCTAATTCATTGTGATCACGGACTTCTCTTATTAAAGGGTCCCCACCTGGGTCCCCTTCTGCTTCTGAGCTTGAGTGCCACCTGCTGAGAAGGCAGTGT
Organism: Piliocolobus tephrosceles; assembly: GCF_002776525.5. Lineage (NCBI taxonomy): Eukaryota > Metazoa > Chordata > Mammalia > Primates > Cercopithecidae > Piliocolobus > Piliocolobus tephrosceles. Next base: position 105,731,528 of record NC_045436.1, on the reverse strand, counting down.
GAAGCCTAGTTTATGGAAAGCACGATGTGGAATGTGAGTAGAAGGCACTGCGTGGTGGGATGAAGCTGTAAGTGGCTGAGGTCTGATTAGCATGGTGGTAGCAGTAGTAGGCATGTATACCAGCCACAACATTATTGTTGATCATCTTGCTTCATTTCCCTGGACATGGGCTTGGCATCCTCTCAGCAGAGCTTTCCAGGCAGTGGCTACCTGCCAATTAAACTTGGCACATGAGTTGAAATCTTTTTACCACCCCCAGGGTGGCCTATGCTTGCCTCATTCAGATTTACTACCAGAGAAAGTATTGCTTAACTACAGGCAAATGTAGATTTCTAAGAAATTATTTCTTTTTTTTGCCCATATTGCTAGTTCAGACATTGGGGCATAGTATGTCTTTTGGGAATCATTTCAGCTGTGATAATGAAGCAAAATTCAAGGTTTCACATACACTTTTGCTTGAACCTTAAACTAGTGCCCCCAAAGTGGGGTTCATGTACTCTGGAAGTGTACAAGACTATCCATTGGCATACAGGAAGGAAATATTAGAGTTCTTATTTATTAAAAGCTTCTGTTCTGGCTGGACGCAATGGCTCACGCCTGTAATCCCAGCATTTTGGGAGGCCGAGGCGGGTGGATCACGAGATTAAGAGATCGAGACCATCCTGGCCAACATGGTGAAACCTCGTCTCTGTGAAAAATACAAAAATTAGCTGGGTGTGGTGGTGCACACCTGTAGTCCCAGCTACATGGGAGGCTGAGGCAGAGAATTCCTTGAACCCAGGAGTCAGAGGTTGCGGTGATCCAAGATCACGTCACTACACTCCAGCCTGGGTGACAGAGCAAGACTCTTGTCTCAAAAAGAAAAAGAAATTTGGCCGGGCATAGTGGCTCATGCCTGTAATCCCAGCCCTTTGGGAGGCCGAGGTGGGTAGATAAGTTGAGGTCAGGAGATCGTATCAACCTGGCCAACGTGGTGAAACTCCATCTTTACTAAAAATACAAAAGTTAGTCAGGTGTGGTGGCATGTGCCTGTAGTCCCAGCTACTTGGGAGGCTGAGGCAGGAGAAATCACTTGAACCCGCGAGGCGGAGGTTGCAGTGAGATACTGTATTCCAGCCTGGGTGACAGAGTGAGGTGAGGCTCCATTTCAAAAACAAAAACAAAAACAAAAAAATACACGAAGCTTTAGTCAAGTTTAATATATGGATTGGTTCATAGCCAAGGTAACCTGAAGGAAGAATGAGGAATTCTACAGCACAGTACTTGAGATGCCCTTGTTTGTTATTGGGCAGCTTTCACCGTCCTGTGGGGGCCCAGAAAATGCTGTTATGATTCCCTTATCTACTAAACAAATGCTCACAAAATAGGTAAGTGACTTAAAATATTTTTGCAAAGAAACTGATTTAAGATAATAAAGCAATGTAAACATTTATCACTTCTTGGCCTTTGGGCTAAGATCAAGTGCAGTGATATAAGCATCTAAGAACAAAAAGAAAATGCAGAGTTAAGACTCCTACTCTTAGTAGATACTTTTCAGTGTGGAAGAATTGCTTTGTAAATGCTTCTTAAAAGAAGCACCTACTACAAAATGAGCTTTTCAAAAACCAGATTGTATTAATATAGATTGTGGTGATGGTTGCACAACTCTGTGAATATGCCAAAAACTATTGAATTGCATACTTTATTTTATTTATTTATTTTTATAACGAGATAGAGTCTCACTCCATCACTCAGGCTGGAGTGCAGTGGCGCAATCTTGGGTCACTGCAACCTCTGCCCCCTGAGTTCAAGCGGTTCTTATGCCTCAGCCTCTTCAGTAGCTGGAATTACAGGCGTGTGCCTCCGGGCCTGGCTAATTTTTGTATTTTTAATAGAGATGGGGTTTCGCCATGTCAGCCAGGCTGATCTCAAACTCCTGACCTGAAGTGATCCACCTGCCTTGGCCTCCCAAAGTGCCAGGGGGATCTTATTACAGGTATGAGCCACAGTGCCTGAACTGAATTGTACATTTTTATGGGGTGAATTGTATGGCATGTGAATTGTATCTCAATAAAGCTCTTAAAATACAGACTGTGGCTGAAAACTTATGTCATCTATGAGAACTCTTAACATTGGCTCACTTAAACTGGGATACATAATGTTCTGGCCTATTAATCTAGCAAATAAAAAGTTTGAGTAGTTTTGAACCCAATTGTTGAACATGTTAAAATGAAAGTCCTTCTGAATTAATGGACAGGAACAAGTGATTCTCCTTGGGGCAAGATGGCAAAACATTATTTTAAAAGTTTTGCATAATTGTTGATGAGATTAAACAATAATTTAGTTATTGCATCAGTAACTGACAAGAAAAAAGAACCTGACCTTCAAATTGCTAATGTCAAATCTTTAACAAGATTTAACACCTTATTTAACAAGGTATTTATAGGAAAGCATATTCCAAAAGCTTTCTTTTCGCTCAGAATAGTAATAATATTACTTATACTTATTAGCTATAGTAATAGATCATGCTATTAAATTATAATTATACAATTGATAATAACATTGTCATATACAATTGATAATTATAATAAAATTAATAATATATATTTATTAATGTATTACTATATTATCCTATTTTGAGTGAGGACAAATTGCAACATTAATATAATTTCAAAATACTGTATTTTTTCATAAAAATATTTATTTTTTTATATTCTTTATGTTTCCAGATGTTTTATAATGTACATTATATCAGTACAGCATATGCACATTGTTCTTAAACATATTGGGGTACATGTTCAGATATGTTAGTGATGGAGTATTTCTCCAACTGGGTTGAGACTGCTGCCTTTTACACTGTTTCTTTTTTTTTTTTTCTTCTTCTCTTTTTTTGAGACAGTCTCGCTTTGTTGCCCAGGCTGAAGTGCGGTGGCACGATCTTGGCTCGCTGCAACCCGTGCCTCCTGGGTTCAAGCGATTCTCGTTACACAGATGTGCCACTATGCCTGCCTCATTTTTGTATTTTTAATAGAGACAGGGTTCACCATGTTGGCCAGGCTGGTCTCCAACTCCTCACCTCAAGTGATCCGCTCCCCTGGGCCTCCCAAACTGCTGGGATTATAGCCGTGAGACACCGCTTATTTCTTTTGTTTTAAATAATGTTAAACTGCTATGTTAAATAATAATAATCTCCTGAGAGACAGAATAACATAATGCTTATGAAAATGAATTCTGGAGCCAGACTCCCTGGGTTCAAGTCCTGGCTCTGCTGCTTATTGTCTGTGTAACTTTGGGTAAGTTATTTAGCCTTTCTATGCTCCAATTTTTTCATCTGTAGAATGGGGATAATGATAATATTATTGCCTCATAGAGTCTTGGGGATGATTAAATGTGTTAAACATAAAAGGTACTTAGAATATTGCCTGGCATATAGTGTTAGCTATTGCTTTATCATCATCTAATGTATAACCTAGAACTGGTAAGACAAACAATTTTATGCTCCAACTATCTGATCAGGAGGTAAAGCAGTAAATGAGCTTCACCCTGGAGAGGGTTACTGTTCCTGACCCTTGACCTTAGGCCGCCATTGTAGCTTCCCCAAACACACAGGATCCTTCTGATACTGCAGTGGTGGTCCCCTTCAGTCTTCTTACTGAATACGTCACGCATTCAGCAAAATGTGTATGCTCTTCTGGGAACAGGAAGACATAGGTGGCCCTCTGGTTTGATTTGAGAGAACAATGAGATAATCTAAAGTTTCTGCTTTCTTCATTTGACAAAGATGATTTAAAGAATCTTATTAGTAAAATGTGATTAAACTATTGATTTTTCCTCTCTTTTAACTAAATCCTATTTATTTTGAAAGATTTTAAGTCTGAACTTTCCTTTTTGAATAATTCTATTTACATTTCTAGAAATTACTGCTTTCCTTTTGAAGTCATTGGATGTATATTAAAAGCACTTTTCAAAAAGAAGGCAATGTCTCTATGGAGGTTAGAGATACTGTCAGTCACCTTGTTTGCTGACTTCTGAGTTATCTTGAACCATGTAAAAGGACAACAGTTAGATTTGCATTAAAAGATGTCTACATGGTGATATATTTTGGTATTCTTATTATTAAAGCACCTTTAAATATATTCCCTTCACTAGCCCTCTTAACCCTTTGATGATTATATAGATTTAACTTGATAGTTTTGTGAAAATTTCCAGGCCTTCTCAATGCATATACAGACTTGTTACACGTGTGCTTGTTGTTATTTTGCAGATGGCATCATATTCTGTACTTTATTCTGAAACTTACTTTCCTTTTTGTCTCTCAAAATGCATCGTGGAACATTCTTCCGTGTTGGATCTATGTAGATTTACCCAGTTATTTTAGTGGCTGCATCATATTTCATCATGTGGATACTCTAAAACTTATTTACAATTTTGTTATTTATGAACTTTTTGGTTACTTCCCTACTATGTTTCAAAGTCTTATATGACCCTTTCTTTTCTTTTTCAGGGTTACCTTGGCTTTCATTGGGATCAGTTTGCTGGTTATAGGAACTACACTGGTTGGGCAGCTGCCAGACAGCAGGTGAAATGTTCCCTTCCATCCAGCCATATGTAGGACTGTTTTTACTCTTAGCTGTGTCCACAAAGAGAATATTTGTTTGATTCCTATGTATTGCATTATTATTATTATTATTTTTGAGATGGAGTCTCGCACTGTCGCCCGAGCTGGAGTGCAGTGGTGCGATCTCGGCTCACTGCAACCTCCGCCTCCCAGGTTCAAGAGATTCTCCTGCCTCAGCCTCCTGAGTAGCTGGGATTACAGTAGCCCACCACCATGCCCAGCTAATTTTTTGTATTTTTAGTAGAGATAGCGTTTCACCATGTTGGCCAGGGGGATCTCAAACTCCTGACCTTGTGATTTGCCTGCCTTGGCCTCCCAAAGTGCTGGGATTACAGGTGTGAGCCACTGCGCCCGGCCGTATTGCATTAAATTTATGTTCTCTACTCATTTATTAGAATCCTGCTCACTTACTTCATCTTCATAGTCTTTCTTTGATTTTTTGTCATACTTCCATATTAATTGAAAGAAGTTTTTTCAAAGGAGAATTGAAGAAAGAAAATGAACTGAGTTACGTAAGAGAGTCTTATATATTGGCAATCTCATAAGATGAAGATGAAAGAAGCTTCAGTTTATCTTTTTCAGGAACTTGTCATAATAGCCTAGTGGTTTTGAGCTACTTTTCATCAGAGTTATGTCCAGTTCTTTTGGTAGACTTTTATGATCTAATACTAAATGCACCAGTGAGACTATAAGAATTGAACTGTACTGGTTCACCAGAATAGAATGCAGTACGCTGTTGTGAAAAAGCATATTAAAACTTTCATTATACTGTTTCTTAAGAGTGCCCAGAATGGCACAGTAAAATGTTTCTATTTCCTTCAGCCTCAAAAACTGGCTGAGTGAACTGGTCCATCTGACTTGCTGCCGGATCTGTGTGCGATCCCTCTCTGGTACCATTCATTATCATAACAAGTGAGTATCTGCTGCCAACGTGCCTGTATTTTTCTAGGTCAATTCAGCATGAGATTGACAAGGAAGCACTGGAAGTGGGTGGGAAGAAGTGGGTGGAGTCAGAGTGCTTCCAATATGTTCATCTCTAATTCTCAGGGTGGCACAGGCATAATGCACAAAAACACTAAATAGCAGTGTTTGCAGAAAGAATATAATAATAAACATGTAGTTGTGCTCAATAATTGGGCATTTATGGTGTGCAGGCCAGACCCTATGTTTCTTATAGCTCATCCCTATGAGATAGGCACTGTTAACTCATTTTAAAGGAGAAGAAATGTAAGCTTTGGGATTTGTTGTTTAGGGTCACAATGAATAAGCAATGGAATCAGGTTTTGAACAAGGACTGTCTGATTTTAAAAACAATGAAGTTGACAGGTCTGTAGTGTGGTGGAAATAGGACTAGATGTGGAGTCTGGAAATGTGGTCTCTAGTCTTAGTCCTGCTACTTCTAAAATTCCATAATTGAGCCTTAAAACAAAATTCTGCTTTTCTCTCCCAGAATTGTAGAGAATGAAGGTAGCAAAGGAAAGTAATTAGCTAAGTGAAAGTGATTTTGAGTGCATTTGAACTACTTTTCTATTATCTCAATTTTTTTAGATTTAGCATCACTGTTTTAAAAGTTCTAAGCCAAGCATCTCTTTTTTACTGGTTTGGTCTTTCTTTCTCATTTGTAGAAGAGAAACATTTTGCCATTTGGCTTTACCATGTGGTACCAACATAAAAGACCCTTTAAACATTTTAAATTATATGATCTTGCAATTGGACTATGAGTTTTAAAGTGAAGAGTAAAAGAAAATACTCTGGCAGAGGTGCAGTCAGAAGAAACACCTGTAGAAAAGGCACACTTATTACATAAAGAGGAGTTCCTAACTTCTTATAGAATTGCTTCTAATTTTAAAGAAAATGTGCTAAATAATTGTGTATTTGGTTCTCTTTCTTCTCTGTATAGGCCCAAACAAAACTACTTTGCTTTATTGGTATCAAATGCTGGTTTCACTCTAGGGTAGAGATCCACAAACTGAACGGGAAGCCTATAGGCCAAATCTGGCCCACCATCTGTTTTCTGTAAACAACGTTTTATTGGAACACAGCTGTGCTCATTCACAGCCATGGCTGCTTTTGTGTCACAACAGCAGAGTCAAGTAATTGTGACAGGCATTGTCTGGCTTGTAAAGCTTAAAGTATTTACTATCTGGCCCTTGATAAGAAAAGTTTGCCAACCTCTGCTATAGAAGGATAGGAGGGAGGAAACTATGGTGAATTTTCTGCATGGATTACCATGAAACCACTAAAAGTGATGTATATGAAGATAAAAATAATATGAAAATGTTTCAGATTAAATAAGTGAAAGCTATGTATTATCAATGTTAAAATCATGGGCCCCCTACCACACTCTCATCATACTGCCTAGAGATCACCTTTTAAAGATGGGCCCATGTACCTCCAAACTTAATTTTTAAAAATATACTTAAAAAAGACCAGGCACTGTGCTCATGCCTGTGATCCCAGCACTTTGGGAGGCCGAGTAGGGCAGATCACTTGAGGTCAAGAGCTCGAGACGAGCCTGGCCCACATGGCGAAACCCTATCTCTGCTAAAAATATAAAAATTAGCCAGGCTTGATGGCACATACCTTAATTCCAACTACTTGGGAGGCTGAGGCAGGAGAATTGCTTGAAGCCCTGGAGGCGGAGGTTGCAGTGAGCCAGGATTGTACCACTGCACTCCAGCCTGGGCCACAGAGTGAGACTCCATCTCAAAAAAAAAAAAAAAAAAAATATATATATATATATATATATATATACACACACACACACACACAAACACACACACATACACACACACACTTAAAAAATAAGGTGACTATTTACATGCTGTGGCTATTTTAGAAGACTTTGAATTTTCCATTGTTTGTAATTGCAGGCAGTACAGACCCCAGAAGGGAGGCATTTGTGTTGCCAACCATACTTCCCCAATTGATGTTTTAATCTTGACAACGGATGGATGTTATGCTATGGTAAGAGCAGCTCATTGATATTTCAAGTAGTTGCATGTTTTATGGATTGATCAAAGTTTTTATTTTGGCACAAATTAGCAAGTTGGTTTTATGTTAGAAGTGTGGCTGCGTTATACTATTGTAGCTATATAAGTTATTTGTAATATATTTACATGAGGAATATGTAGTGCAAGAAAAGGAAGGAAAATAGCCATTATATTTAAGATGGTAAAAATTTAACTTACCGAAATGCAGACATTCTTGAGCTTGATAGGACCTTGTAAAGTTGATTCCATTTTCCTTGTAAAATCCCTGCCAGTGTTTAATAATGTTTGCAACATTAAATTCTTTCTTTTTACAGTTGTACATATCCCCCAGTCACCCAATTAGTTCTTTCTTCCTTCAGGGACTTATATGCAATTAAAAGAAATCTGGCTTTTTAAGGAGGATCTAGCAAGAAAGGCAAATATTTATATCAGGTTGTCTTTCTCAGTCCTTGCCCGTAGCCCAAAAAGAGAAGAAAACGAAACAAAACCCAAGAACAAACTACAAAGCCCACAGTAAAACTGTATACCTCTGAATAGCCTTTCATGGGGATGAATACAGGAATCATATTCTGGCATTTTTTTTTTTCAAATCTGTGTTTTCTGTTGCCCTTGCAAATTTGTCAAGACTTCCTGCATCTCCTTTCTGTGTCAGGTAAATTCTGCAGGATAATTGAAGCTGCATGGTGGTTAAATGTGCCTTCAGTTGGTGTTTGCCTGGACAAGGGTCCTAGAGGATCACCTTCTCGTGTTTTCATGGTGGTGGGTTGGGCTTCAGGGAGAGTAGATGGATTTTATTTCACTTACCAGTTCCAGGGATTGATAGTCATGGTCTGGTGTGTTTTTCTGAGAAGGCATTTGAAGGGAGCCATTCTTGATTAAATGTCACTGCAAGTAGGAGGGTGGAGAGTATTGGCACATGTGCAGGTATTTGACTCTGCATGGGTTACACAATCATTAAGGGAATTTTGAAGGCCTTTGCAAAAATTTCTACTTATTGCCATGTGTTTAATCTGTCTAAAATACATGGTCAGATATATAACTCTTGGACACTACATTTTAACACATTATTAAATTTCTCTAAATACTGAGCTCTTTCGGAATCCAAGGAAGCGTTAGCCACCTTTATGAAAAGACTTATGGGAATTGGTAATTCTTAATCTTTTCTTAGGTTAGGAATTAGTTGATAATTATGTACCTTTTTAAAGAAAAAACTAACATATATCTGCATCGTACAAACACAATTTTATGTATAATTTCAAGATGTTTATGGGTCTCCCTGAAGACCGTTCAAGGATCCTCATGTTAACAGCCTGGATAGATCCCCCAGCACAATTCTCAGTGTATATAATAATCCTTGTATTTATGTGGACAAGCACTTTCATGCATTATATTTGACCTTCCCTGTAATCCAATCAGGTTAGGTCTGAGATTTTATTATAGATGAGGAAGCAAAGGCTTAGGCAACCAATCTGACTATCAAAGTTGATTTTGTGCTGCTATAACAGAATACCACAGACTGTAACTTATAATGAACAGAAACTTATTGGCTCACAGTTCTGGAGGCTGGGGGAAGTCCAATATCAGGGTGCCAGCATCTGGCCATAGTCTTCTTGCTGAGTCCTCACATGGTATAAGGCAGAAGGGCCAAAAGCCCAAGAAAGCAAACCCACTCCCAGAGCCATTTTGTAAGGGCATTAATCCATTCATGAGGAGAGCACCCTCATAGCCTCAGTATCTCCCGTTATGCCCCACCTCCCAAAACTGTTGCAAACCATAACACTCCTTGGTCATGGTTTTGTGTTTTAGAAATCATATTCCTCCTGTATTCTGGTCAACAAAGAGTTGAGTATAACCCATTTGTGACCAAGGACCTCAGAACTTTGTTGCCATTTTTCTTACTTTTGGATCGTGTATAACTGCAATTGCAATATATTAGTCAAAATTTAGAAAAGCATAGTAACTGCAGACTGTCCAATGGGTTGAGTGTAGAAAACTAAAGCTGACTGAATTTAAATTGGAGGTGGCGCAAGGCAGATGTGGGATGATATGGTGCCGTTAGCCTCCAGACATCAAAATTGGCCTCTTTTGACTAAATATGAACTCTGTATCTGAAGAACATCAAAGATCTCTTCTCAGTGACTCTCCTTTTATTAAAAGAAATCTATTGTTTAATTGACAAATAAAAATTATATATATTTATAGTATACAACAAATGTTTTGATAGATGTATACATTGTAGAATGGCTAAATCAAGCTAATTAACATATCCATTACCTCACTCAGTCACTTTTCTAGTCTTTTTTTTCCTTCTAGACAAAGACCTCTACTTTTTTAAATTTAGAAATATTTTCAAGCTTACAGAAAAGTTGTAATAATAAGAAAATCACAGTAGAGCACCCTTATGCCCGTTATCCACATTTACCTATTGGCAACATTGTGCCTCATTTGCTTTGTCATTTGCTTTCTCAGGTACTGGGAAAAGCTGTCTTGTTCTGTCTCTCCCTATAAAAATGTGGGTAAAATGTTTGTATTTTTAATATATTTATTTTTAAAATTTCTTTTTTTTTTTTTGAGACAGCACCTCACTCTGTTGCCCAGGCTGGAGTGCAGTGATGTGATCTTGGCTCACTGCGACCTCCGTCTCCCAGGTTCAAGTGATTCTCCTGCCTTAGCCTCCCTAGTAGCTGGGATTACAGGTACCCACCACTATACCCAGTTAATTTTTGTATTTTTAGTAGAGACAGGGTTTCACCAGGTGGACCAGGCTGATCTCAAACTCTTGACTTCAGGTGATCTGCCCACCTTGGCCTCCCAAAGTGCTGGGATTACAGGTGTGAACCACTGCACTTTTTTTTTTTTTGAGACATAGTCTTGCTGTGTCATTCAGGCTAGAGTGCAGTGGCGTGATCTCGGTTTACTGCAACCTCCACCTCCCAGGTTCAAGTGATTCTCCTGCCTCAGCCTCCCAAGTAGCTGGGATTACAGGCACCCACCACCACATCCAGCTAATTTTTGTAGTTTTTAGTAGAGATGGGGTTTCACCATGTTGGCCAAGCTGGCCTTGAACTCCTGACCTCAAGTAATCCACCTACCTCAGCCTCCCAAAGTGCTGGGAATACAGGTGTGAGCCACCACGTCTGGCCTATATTTACTATTTATTTCTAATATTTACATTGGAAATCTGAATACATCCAACTCTTAAGGTTCTTTCTTGCTTTCCTTCAATTCATATTTGTATCTCACTTTTTCATAGTGAAAATCCTGTTTCCCAAAAATATCAATATGTTTACTAACTTTCTCAATTCTATAATACATCTAAAATTATTTCAGAATTGCTTCACTACTACAAACAAAAATCTAGCAAAAAGAGTTCAGAATGTTTTGCAGTTCTTAAAACATCATCCAAGATGGAGAGGGTATGTGGTCAGACACTGTCTGTTTAAGTTTCTTGGATGTTTCCCCCTTCTTTTAATGCTGTTCTTTTATTCACTTAAAATACAACTGGGTTCATTTGCTTCAGTTTGCTTTAGTTTGTCATTTGTTCCTTACTGATTTACTTTTATTTATTTTTTGAGTATGTAGGGTATCAATATGTTTCCAAATGTCAAAACAAAGCAGAAAAGGTATACTTATTGAAGTGCTGCTACCTTCCATGTTCATTCCATCCCATTCCTTCCTACTCTTGTAGGTTCATTGACTTTGGTATTTCTTTTTGTAGAGATAAACACATGTATGTGTATTATTTCCGCTTTAGTCTTATACAAAAGGTAGCATACTGTATTTGTTCTTTTGTCTTTTTCATTTAACAATATCTCCTGGAAGTTACTCTTTATCAGTCATAGAGATCAACCTTGCTGTGTTCCCAGCTGCATAGTACTCCATTATTTGTATGTACCATTGTCTATTTATCTAATTTCTTATATTTGGACATTTAGGTAGTTTCTAATATTTTGCCATAACAAGTAATGCTGTAGTTAATAGCCTTGTGCATATATATTTTCATTTTGTTGGAAGTTTATCTTCAGAATAAATTTCTAGGAGAAGAATTATTGAAATGAAAGATGAATGTATATGCAATTTTGTAGATGTCGCCAAATTTTCTTCCATTTGTATTGTAATCTGCTCCCTTCCCCCAGGCAATGTATGAAAGTTATCCATAGCCTTATGTCAGAATGTATTGTCAAGCTTTTAAATCTTTGTCAGTGTGATGGGTTTGAAATGGTATTTCAGTGTAGTTTTAATTTGCATTTCTCTAATCTTGACCAAGTTGAAAAACCTCTAGTTAGAGGATTGCTAGCACAAGAACATAACTTAAAATTCAAAGGTGCTACTAAAGAATACCTTTTTGCTTACATTTGACCTTTCAGACTCTTTGATCAGACTAAGAACTCCAGTCCATAGAAGGCCAATCTTTTCTTTGAGTGGAGAATAGAAATTTGTTGGTACTTAAAAAACTTTCTTTGGACAACTGTGCCTTTTACATTTTTTCCCTTTCTTATGGTACTTCCAGGTTGGCCAGGTTCATGGCGGCTTGATGGGAATTATTCAGAGAGCTATGGTCAAGGCTTGTCCTCATGTCTGGTTTGAACGCTCAGAAATGAAGGATCGACATCTGGTTACTAAGAGGTAAGCAGTGAAATTACTCAGAGTTCACTGGAGTAGCATAAAAGCTGATAAATCTTGGCCTTCCTACCAAAGAGGGTGGAGCAGCACTGAGTCTCAAAACTAAAACAGAGCTCTGTTTGCAGTTGAATTTTTCTGGCAAATCACCTGTCTTAGCCACATTTATTATTATTATTATTATTATTATTATTATTATACTTTAAGTTCTAGGCTACATGTGCACAACGTGCAGATTTGTTACATATGTATACATGTGCCATGTTGGTGTGCTGCACCTGTTAACTCATCATTTACTTTAGGTATATCTCCTACTGCTATCCCTCCCCCTCTCCCCTACTCCACAACAGGCCCTAGTGTGTGATGTTCCCCACCCTGTGTCCAAGTGTTCTCATTGTTCAATTCCCACCTATGAGTGAGAACATGTGGTGTTTGGTTTTCTGTCCTTGTGATAGTGTGCTCAGAATGATGGTTTCTAGCTTCATCCGTGTCCCTACAAAGGACATGAACTCATCATTTTTTATGGCTGCATAGTATTCTGTGGTGTATATGTGTCACATTTTCTTAATCCAGTCTATCATTGATGGACATTTGGGTTGGTTCCAAGTCTTTGCTATTGTGAATAGTGCCGCAATAAACATACGCGTGCATGTGTCTTTATAGCAGCATGATTTATAATCCTTTGAGTGTATACCCAGTAATGGGACGGCTGGAGAGAAGAGCTGGGAATATAGTGTTGGCTGCAGGCAGTACAGGACCTAAGCCTGGAAGAACGTCAGTCTTTCTCAGCTTCATGGTGTGCAAATGGAAAGTTCAACCTGAATCGTTTAAGGATTGTCTTGTACTTAGTGGCCACAATGCAGATAAGTCCAGCAACCCAATATTCCCATTTTTCAGATGAGGAAACCTAAGTACATGGAAAAGAGCACAAAGCTCATGACACAGAGTCTCCAGAGTCCATGTCACATGACTGTCTAGTACTCTTTTTTAAGAATAGGCGAAGACACTGAAAATCACTTACTTTGGTCCAGGCATGTTGGCTCATGCCTGTAATCCCAGCACTTGGGGAGGTTGAGGCGGGTGGATTGCTTGAGCTCGGGAGTTCGAGACCAGCCTGGGCAACATGGTGAAATGCAATCTCTACAAAAAGTAAAAAAACTTAGCTGGGTGTAGTGATGCACATCTGTGGTCCCAGCTACTTGGGAAGGTGAGGAGGGCGGATTGCTTAAGCTCAAGGGGTGGAGGTTGCAGTGAGCCGAGATCATGAGCCTGTACTCCATCCAGCCTGGATGAAAGAGTGAGACCCCATCTCAAAAAAAAAAAATCACTTACTTTGAAATTTGAGAAATTACAATCGTGCAGATCTTCTTATACTTTTTTAGAAAGGAAACAACTTCAAATTTATTTCTTTTACCTATATCTCAATTCTTTTCTCCTTATTGCTTCACAATTGTGCCAGTAAAGTGCAAAGAATATCAAAAAGGACATCCACCTCTCTCTTTAAAAAGGCAAAATTTTGATCCTTTATTTTTTTCATAGACTAAAAGAACATATTGCTGATAAGAAGAAATTACCCATATTAATTTTTCCTGAAGGTAAGAATGGGCCTGCCTACTGAGCTATAGAGTTGATAACAATAAACCACCAAAAATGTGTGAGGAACAGAATTGCTATGGAATTGGCAACCTTAGCCCAGATCTCTGCTCTTACAGGAATGGGATGTCATTCTCTGAGCTATTAATTCCTTGCTTTCTTTTGAAATTTGATAGAAGTCATGTTACCTTTTTAATTCAAAAGTCATTTCTGGGTAGTGAACCGAGAGCAGAATTGTCCATGATTTTAAGGGTTGCATGTATTGAAATTATCACCTGTTGAAAAGAAGTTGTACCCATAGGCCCATAGAGTGTTCAGTAGAAAAGTAAAAGCTTGTTGTTAAACCTGCTTAGTTAGAACTATTGGGTTACTACTTTGGCAGGGTTTGGTTTATGATATGGTAGTACAGTGCCTGTAATTTTGATATTTTAAATTACTTTATATCAAAATAATTTCTTTTAAAATTTATTTTTAAAATGACTCCCTTTAAAAATATTCATGCTCCTACCGTCACCCCCTTGCAGGAACTTGCATCAACAATACTTCAGTCATGATGTTTAAAAAGGGGAGCTTTGAAATCGGAGGAACCATACATCCAGTTGCAATTAAGGTAAAACAGATACCATAATAAGAATAATAATAATTATTATAAAGATATTGTATTGGTAATTTTATTTTGGTAGCATTTTTAAACTTAAAATTTGCAAGAACGAAGAACACCAGTTTTTGAATGCACCAGTCCTCTGCACTTTGCCTCCTCTGCTTTCTCATGCGCTCACTCTCTATCTGTAGATAGATGTATACTGGGTGACTCTCTGTGCCAGGCGCTGTATTTGCTCACAGTATTAAGTGAAACAGTTGCTGTTCCTGCTTTCATCAGCCTTCTAGTTAAGTGTGGAGACAGATATTTAATAGTCACATAAATAACTTGTTGCTGCACTCTGTGGTTCTATTTAGAAAAGTAGTCAGCTCTAGTCAGACATGTTAGCTGGCCTGGTTTACTTTTTTTTTTTTTTTAATCAATTCTATCAAGTGAAATAACTTCTCTTTTTCCTAGAGTCTGATAAAGCTGTTTGGCCTACCACATTTAAAACATTGGGCACGGATGAGAAACCACCCTTAGTTCATAAGTGGGATGTATTTTCTTTTCTGTTTTCTCAGTATAACCCTCAGTTTGGTGATGCATTTTGGAACAGTAGTAAGTACAACATGGTGAGCTACCTGCTTCGAATGATGACCAGCTGGGCCATCGTCTGTGATGTGTGGTACATGCCCGCGATGACCAGAGAGGTAGTCCTTAGCTAACACTTTATCTCATCAGTTAGAGGCAAGGAGACCTTCACCTGAAAACCTGGGTGTCTCCCTTCTCCATGTCATGCTTTTCTGCTTTCTCAGCAAATGAGTCATTTTTTAAATAATGTATTTAGCTCACTTTAAATCAAACCATTTTATATTTAGAGATTCTTTTCCATGTTGGTTTTACAATTGCTCTTGGTTTATTGAACCTACAGATATTATCTTGGGTAAGACTAATAAAGAGTGTGATAAATATATGCACATGGTAAAAAATTAAACAATATAGCACTGCATTTTCTTGATAGAACAAATGATTGATTAAGAATAGAAAGCATTTGAGCTGAAATATGAATCTTATATTTTAAAACAAATACAAATGATTATGAGACGGTATTAAAAACTCGATAAACTAAGATGTTCTTGTAATTTTTTTTTTTTTTTTTTTTTTAACCAGGAAGGAGAAGATGCAGTCCAGTTTGCTAACAGGGTTAAGTCTGCTATTGCTATACAGGGAGGCCTGACTGAACTTCCCTGGTAAGAGATCTTTCAGAAGTACTATCACTTTTTTTTTTTTTTTTTGAGAGAATGCCTCACTCTTTTACCCAGGCTGAAGTGCAGTGCATGATCATAGTTCACTGTAGCCTCGACTGCCTGAGCTCAAGGGATCCTTCCATCTCAGCCTCCCGAGTAGCTGGGACTACAAGTGCTTGTCACCATGCCCAGCTATTTTAAAATTTTTTGTAGAGATGGGGTGTCCCTGTGTTGCTCAGGCTGGTCTCAAACTCCTGGGCTTGAACTCCTGCCTGAGCCTCCCAAAATGCGGGGATTACAGTCATGAGCTACTGTTCCTGGCCTTTTTTTTTTTTTTTAAACTAAAAAATGTCACTGGTAATAATGTCATTTATCATTCTAGTTAGTTATAGATTTAGCTGAAAGTAATAGTGGTTTATACATAACAATGGCTTAAGTAAGATAGAAGTTTATTTCTCACTTAAACATAACCAGTCAAGGCTGGTAACAGCTCAATCTGTATTGCTTTACTCTCCCCAATTTGTGCTTCTCTTATGGTCCAAGATGGCTGTTCCAACTCTACTCAGCATGTGTAGCAAATGGCTATGAGGAAGGAATTTTTAAAAGGATACACCCATCTCTAAGAGCACAAGCTGAGAGTTGTATATCCCACTTATACTTATATCCATTGGCTAGTACTCAAGTCATGTGATAACACCTAGCTGCAAAGGAAGCTGGGGAACGTAGTCATTATTCTGGGTGGTCATGTGCCTATCTCACATTTAGGGTTCTTTTTCTGAAGAAGAAAGGGAGAATGGATTTGTGAGTAGGGCAGACATTGGGAGGCAAGGGGCTACTTACAGACTCATTCATATTTAACTCTAGCTATAACTATATAATAAGAAAATTGAACAACTTGAAAGAAGGGAAATAAGTGAAGTATTTTAGTTATGGATCACTATGGTTTTGTTTGAAGAAGATTGAACATAGGTGAATGTATTAGTCTGCTTGGGCTGCCAGACAAAATACAGTAGTCCCCTGGGATAATGGGGGATATGTTCCAACAGCCCTAGTAAATTCCTAATACGATAGTACAAATCCTATATAGACTATGTTTTTTTCTTTATGTACATAGCTATGATAAAGCTTAATTTATAAATTAGTCATAGTAAAAGATTAACAATAACAACTAATAAAATAGAACAATTATAATAATACACTGACTAATAAAAGTTTTGTGAATGTGGTCTCTCTCTTTCTCAAAATATCTTAATATTTTCCCAGGTTGACTGTGGGTAACTGAAACCATGGAAAGCAAAATCTTGGATAAGGGGGGAGTTACTGTACCACAGACTGGGTGGCTTAAACAACAGAACTTTGTTTTCCCACACTTCTAAAGGCTGGAAGTTTGAGATTAGGGTACATTATGGTCAGTTTTTGATAAGGGCTCTCTTCTTGTGTTGCAGATAGCTGCATTCTCCTGTGTGCTTACATGATCTCTTCTTTGTGCAGGCGTGAAGAGACAGAGTGCATGTTCTCTAGTGTTTCTTTTTATAAGGGCACTAAACTCATCTAACCCTAATTACCTCCCAAAGGATCCATCTGCAAATAGCACCACATTGGTAGTTAGGGAATTTTTGGGGGGATAAAAACATTCAGCCTATATCAGTGAAGGTTAACTATACCTACATTATAGTGGGAGGTTGAATTATTATTATTATTATTATTATTATTATTATTATTATTTGAGATGGAGTCCTCTCTGTCACCCAGGCTGGAGTGCAGTGGTGCAATCTGGGCTCACTGCAACTTCTGCCTCCTGGGTTCAAGCAATTCTCCTGCCTCAGCCTCCTGAGTAGCTGGGACTACAGGTGTGCACCACCATGCCCAGATAATTTTTTTTGTATTATTAGTAGAGATGGAGTTTCACTATGTTGTCGAGGCTGCTCTCGAACTCCTGACCTCAGGTGATCAGCCTCAGCCTCCCAGAGTGCTAGGATTACAGGCATGAGCTCCCTGTCCTGGCGACTGGATTCTTATTTTACATACAGGGTGTTAAATTTGCAGTCTGTCACAAAACAGTCTGTACTTCAAGTTCTATGCAGTAAATAAAGTTCCTGCTGTCTTTTTTGGTGTTTGAAAAACACTTTGCATGAAAAGTTTATTTGAGGCAATTGTAGCAATGTTTCTAGGCGGAGGATTTGGCCATCTGAGTTAGGCTGTCAGCCAGGAAACCAAGGACCCTCCTGAACCAGCAGAGGATGGTTTAAGGTGTCTGCCTCTAGAAGAAGGGCTGGCTAGATATTATACAGTAAGCATTCACTTCACATCATTGATAGGTTCTTGTGGGCTGTGACTTTAAGCAAAATGACTTTATAGTAGGTTCTTGAATAAATAACATCATTTTGTTCAATGTACTTTCTTTATAATGTTGATGAGAAAAAATACTGGGTTTTGTTATAAATCATTTTGTTTAAAGTTACAGTTTCTAAGAACCTATCAATGGTGTTCAGGGAGGACTTACTGTACTCCGTTATGCAACGGCAGGGAGTATCACTAAAATATTTATCCATTCACATAGCGTGAATACAACTAATTGTGTCCAGGTAAACCAGTTTCTGATATCCATTATGCAAATTAACAAACCACTAATGTCTACAGTGAAAACTCATTTCTAAAATTTGTTATGCAAGGACCTGGTGCAGTGGCTCATGCTTTGGGAGGCTGAGTTGGGTAGATCACCTGAGTTTAAGAATTTGAGACCAGCCTGGGCAACATGGCGAAACCCTGTCTCTACAAAAAGAATACAAAAATTAGCTGAGCGCCGTGGCGCACACCTGTAGTCCCAGCTACTCGGGAGGCTGAGGCCTGAGAATCCTTGAACCCAAGAGGTTGAGGCTGCAGTGAGCTGAGATCGCGCCGCTGCACGGCAGCCTGGGTTACAGAGCGAGACCCTGTCTCAAAAATAAATAAATTAATTAATTAATTAAATTTGTTATGCTAATTAACAAAGCTTGAGAAATCGATGGGCAATAAAGATAAAGATAGCTGAAGCCATTAGTGGCATCTCTGAAAGGCAGCCTTCTGATTAAATGCTGGCTGACCACCCTGGAGTATGAGTTCTTGACTAAAAGGGTATATGACTTGAGTTCCATACACCCTGGAGTATGAAACTGACTAGTCCTAAGGCATAGGTTAGGACTAAACATTTCTGTTACACTATCTACACTGGAATATGTTAAACTAAATGACAGAATTACAGCATCATAAAACTATATAAAACGACCTTGGTCCACAAATGTCTATAACCCATGGTCATATGTGCAGCTGGGTTCCTTTTCCTTGTTCAGTTTTTAAAACTCTTTACACACCCTTTATCTTACCTGACACTCAGCCCTCCTGCTTCTACCCTGAAGTCAGTGTCTGTAGTCTCAGACACAGAGGAAAGGAAGAAAGCCTTGAGAGGCAAGAACCACCTAGGGGAGTCAGCTAAGTACAGACTCTCCATCAGAGTGGCTGAACTAAATCTGTCAAAAATGATCCTCAGAATCGTCCAATTTCCTTTTATCAGGCCATATGCAATTATACGATAAAATTACTTTTGATTACCTAGCCTCTTAAAGAAAAGAAAGTGGCCTCATTGCCTTTCTAGATACATTTGTCATGTACCTATTGGATATGAATTAACATATCTAGATTTTTTTTTTCATAGATTGAGTGAAAATATAATTTTATGATCTTAAACTGGCTCTTACATATGGCTGCTTCTTTCCTTAAGAACTAAGACCTGCTGCCATTGCAAAGGGGAATTGGGTAAAATTTTGAAGTCTCTAGGGGTGGCAAGTCACAGTTTAAGTGCTTAGGGCAGCATGAGGTTTATTGGGTGCTTGGGAAGGAGAATTGTACAAAATGATGTCAGATTGCTCAAGACTTAAATTTTTGCCTGTTCTGGGCTTGGATCTTGTGAAAGGAGAAAGGCCTTTTTTATTTCTTTAGTTGCCTTAGTTCTCACTATTCAGAATTCAGGTAAGTGCTGTTAAAAGAAGAAGCTCATTTGGATAAAAGAGGCTTATGTGGACAATTCTGTGGACCTAACAACAAATTATCATCTTGTTTCATGAAAACTTCCCACAACTGACCCCCCGGATGATTTGTGGATCACAGTCTGTTTTTAAGTTGAGGACTTATTGCTGCGTCTTAGATTTGACTCTAGAAGCCAGAACACTGCATTGGTCTCAAGCAGGTGTCTCTATGGAGGTCAAGTTCTGTCCTCATGGCATTGAGTTCACTGGCTAACCTATGATCATTCATCATCATTAGAAAGCATTTGGTAAACATGCATGCTTAACTAGGTTAAAATTAAACAGTCAGAGTATAAAGTAAGCAAGTTCTCAGCCCATGCTCTCCTAGCAGTTAAAATCTAAAACATTAGATTAGGAGCCAGATAGTGACCTATGGTAGTCCAAACTACTCCCAGCAACTCCTTTGTTTCTTTGTGTGTAATCCAAAGAAGGAAAAGCCTGCAGAGTTCTTATACCCAGGCAGGCACCCTGGAGAGAGTTCAAAGATTTACAGGTTCTGAATGAAGGAATGCTGTTTACATAGGCACTTCTGGTTGAATGCAACTTGTGATTTTGTTGTTTGTTTTATTCTGAGTCTGTTTTGGAATATAAAAGATTATAAATGCTGGAAATACAGTGTTTTGAATGAAAATACAACTTGTTAAACATAGATAGGGTTATATTTGAACAATGATTTATCTTTTCTGAATGATCATTTATCTTTAAGAAATTTACCCACACATATACAGTATACCCTTACCGTTTCTTCTGTGCATATTTTAAATTTTCCTATGGTTTTCCAGTAAGACATAGGTAGATGAAAAACTAGTATTTTGTTTTCCTTAAGGAACAATATAGAGAAATAATCCTAGTTTTAATAATCCTTGTTTCAGTCCAATTTTTGGTTTTTTTGAGACGAAGTTTCACTCTTGTTGCCCAGGCTGGAGTGCAATGGCATGATCTCGGTTCACCACAACCTCCGCCTCCCAGATTCAAGCGATTCTCCTGCCTCAGCCTCCCAGGTAGCTGGGATTACAGGCATGCACCACCATGCCCAGCTAATTTTGTATTTTCAGTAGAGACAGGGTTTCACCATGTTAACCAGACTGGTCTCGAACTCCTGATCTCAGGTGATCCATCCACCTCAGCCTCCCAAAGTGCTGGGATTACAGATGTGAGCCACTGCACCTGGCCAATCCAAATATTTAATACACCACCCCTTAACTTCTAAAGAAACTGAGTTGGAGATATTGTTGCTTATTTTAACCAAACATCAGAGAGATTGTTGCTTCCTCAAAGCAATGTATATTTGGCAAGTGGCAGGGCAGAGACTGAAATCTGGGTCTTCCTGTTTCCAAATCCAGTGTTCTTTCCCTTATTTCATCCCAGCTGCCTAAGCGTCATGGCATCATGCAGCATGTTATTATTAAGTTAACTCTTTTAAATCACCGCTGTAAAGTATCTTTTGTGTATTTGTCTTTCTGTTCGCAGGGATGGAGGACTAAAGAGAGCAAAGGTGAAGGACACCCTCAAGGAAGAGCAGCAGAAAAATTACAGCAAGATGATTGTGGGCAATGGATCTCTCAGCTAAGAGGACAGCTGACAGCCTTTAGATCTAGAACTAGCCCTTAGAAATGGAATGGCTTTGTTTTTTGTTTTGTTTTTATGATTGTTAATCTTTTCTACAGAATGATTGTCTCTACCTCTTTATGCCAGAGGCAGAACCTACAGGTGCCCTTTTTGGCTTTTGTTGTTGTTGTAACATTAGCCCCATGGATTGTAAGGTGGTTTACTGAGTTCAGACAGATTCTGCTTTGATAAAATGATGGCGTCACTGTTGACTGAATGAAATATTTGTATAGAAAAAAGTGCTTATAAAATGTGTTTGGAACTCATCGATAGGGCAATTCTCCAAAAATGCCCAAACTCTCTTTTTATAATTAGCCTTGCCACTTTCTTCAGTCACTTAAATGGTGAGATTACACATCAGTGCAAGATGACCATTATGGTTATGGTCTACTGCAAGGTTGAAAGGAAAAATGGAGGATTGTATTTAGGAAAAGGGACAACTTTGTGGCCACCTGCTCTGAAAGTCAAAAGGAAACATAAATTCCTATTAGTATGTTGGAAGAGAAATACTATTTTTCTTTTTCACAGGAGTTCTCTGGCCCTGTGAACTCCACCTTGAGCAATGTCACAGATTACAGTTATTTTGCAGGTGAATTAAGCTTCACCAAAGAAAAGTGAGTCAAAGTTAATGTGTATGTGCATTTATATGTAGGCAGCTCATAGAGCACATTTTAGCCAGCAACTGGTAACAAAGAGCTTAGTTTTCCTTGTTTGAATGCTGTAGATCTATACCTAGTACCCCTCCCATCTACTGATTTGTTTGTTTTTGTAACCAAACACATTTTCAGATAGAAGGAGCCTTAAAAAAAAAAAAAAATCACATTGAGTAACTTCAGTATGAATGAATGAGAGTGTGTGGAGCTACCCCTCACCCTCCAACCCTTTGTGGTTTTATTCCCTAATTTTCCCAGTCTCTTAAACAGAAAAAATGACTGATATAATTACCTTTTGGAAACTGAGCCTTAATTTTTTTTAGAGGGAGAAATAAGTTTTCCCCAACTCACACAGCATAAGCAATGTTTGACAGCAATATAATGCCGTTGTAAACTCCTGAGGGTATTGTATCTGTTCTGGTAACCATGTACAGAATGTAAAACTGTCTTATGAATATAAATAAATTCTATATTTCTAAATGTGTATTGCATTATTCCTCCCTCCCTTCCCCCCTTTTCTGGTTTTGAGTAAGTTAACTTCTTTTCTGTTACAAACAAGAGTTTTTTGTTTTTCATTTCAGTGACATAGTTAGATTTTATTGGACTGGAACAAATGGGAAATAAGAACATGAGTCACTGACTCTCTCCCCGCTTCCCCCGCTTAAATCTTATTTTTTAGTCTGGTTATTTGGACTCTGGCCCTGTGAACTCCACCTTGAGCAATGTCACAGATTACAGTTATTTTGCAGGTGAATTAAGGCAATTATATCTAACTAGGTAGGCCTAGCCTAGCACTATCAGTTTATACTCTTATCTATCTAGCTAGTTGGATTTCATCCCAAAAGAGAACTTGCAAATAGGTTACTCTCATGGCCATCCACCTCTCTGTTCTCACTCTCCCTACTTTCCCTTTGTTGTTTGGTGAAATTTTGCCCCACAAACTCTATTAGGAGAGATCTTGACTGAAAATTAGCAAATCCAAATATGTATGTTGGGTGACTTTTTGTCTTATTTTTTCTCAGAAAAAGGAGTGCCTTTAAAAAAAAATTATATGTTAATTATGGCATGAATTAATAAATCTATTTCATCAGCCCAGTTCTCAGAAAAGTGTATCTTTCTAAGAGCACTGTAAAAATAGCGATGCTATCATGTATTCACTAGATAACCTAATAGTGTCTCTATCTGAATTTTTGTCTTGTAGGTCTGATTTACACAACTAGTTTTCGGGTTGCTTGAGGAATTGCCATGTTGTTGAAACTATGTTTTTGGAAAGCTGATATTGCTCAGATTCAGTGTATGCTCCTTAGAACTCCTTTTACATTTGCTTTCCTTAATATTATTCCATACCCACTTTAGAGATACTGTGTCCAGAGTTTAGTATTCCTGAGTCTTCCCTAATTGTAAGGCAATATGAAGGGAAGGCAGGATTTGGTAGAAAAATCTCATCAGATAAGCTGAGCTTTCATTGAACCCTTGCATACATTCATTAATTGAGCCTCAGGTTGCCCTATTTTTATTTCAATTCTTTGTCCTGGGGTCATATTTATAGACAGCAGGTTCTAGGAATGCCAAGGATTTCTAAAATATGCCACATTCTGGGACTGGATGAGCAGCCGTGTGTGAAACAGTAAATATACTTGGAGCACAGGGGAAATAGTTTCAGATGCCACTCTGGGGCAAAGAACAATCTCGGGAAGTTTCCCTGCGTCAACAGACTTTCCAAGGCATAGTCACCTTTGTCTTGGTGATTTGCATGATCTCGGTGCCTATGTTGCAGTTTGCACCTTCTGTTGATATTTTAACGTACATGATAAGGGTTGTTGGTTTCTTGTGCGTACAAATAACGTATTGTAGTCATGAGGACTGCCTCTTGGCCAAAGCGGCTCTCAGGTTTTTTTTTCCTTCAATATGGCACTATTGGCCTAAACTGCTTCATGATAGAAAAGGGTAGGTTATGATAGGAGGCTAGGCCGGGGGTGGAGGTGGGGTGGAGGGAAGTGGGGAAGGGTGTTGGGGGTGTTAGGGGCAAGGCTGGGATCTGGGATTGATACTGCTAGGGGCCCTAATAAGTATCTTCACAAAAGCTTTGTGTTTGCTTTTGTTTTTTAACAGCTGTTTCTAGTGGATTGGTACTAGATATGATTTAAAAAAAAAAAAATGGTTAAGATAATGGGATTGAAGGGACAGAGAGTCATAAAACAAAACATTTTCTTTATTTTTTTCTTTTTTTGTTTTTTGAGGTGGACTCTCACTCTGTTGTCCAGGCTGGGGTGCAGTAGTGTGATCTCAGCTCACTGCAACCTCCACCCCCTGGGTTCAAGTGATTCTCCTGCCTCAGCCTCCTGAGTAGCTGGGATTACAGACATGCGCCACCATGCCCGGCTAATTTTTGTATTTTTAGTAGAGACAAGGTTTCACCACGTTGGCCAAGCTGGTCTCAAATCGCTGACCTCAGGTGATCTGCCCACCTTGCCCTCCCAAAGTGCTGGGATTACAGGCGTGAGTCACTGCACCTGGCCAATTCTATTTTTTATTACACATTCCTTTTTTAATGATCAGTACATATTTATTATTATTACTACTGCTGTAAGCAAGCATTGAAGATTGGCTCATAATGTCTTCTACTTGCCATATGTCTTTATTAGCTCAGTTCATATTCATACCCCTTTTTATAGGTGATAGATGGTAACTTCTCAATCCTGTGTATTTTCGTTCAGAATCAGCATTTGTTCCCAAATAAAATAATTTCAGTCATCCACAACACTGTCTTGCAGGCCTATTTTTCAAAATTGGGCAGTCTAGGGAAAGGGCTTTCCTTTGGTTTTGTTGTCTTCTTTCCTCGTGTATAGTGACTGTGCCCAAAATGTAAGGAAAATCAAGAAATTGCAAAATATATCATCAAGCTATTCATATTAAATGTAAACCACTAAGTAATATTTAAGTTAATTTGTGGCTTGTAAAAACTTTGGAACCTTATATAATGAAATAATGGCACATAATTTCTGAGAGTTTTAATCAGACTTGGTATTTGCAGCATCAGCCTTAGCATACCTATTTTTAAATTATTAATTGATAGATAATTGTGCATAATTATGAGGGACAGTGTGGTATTTTGATACATGTGTACAACGTCTAGTGATCAAATCAACATAATTAGCAAATCCATCACCTTAAACATTTACCATTTCTTTATATTGGAAACATTCAAAATCCTGTCTTCCAACGATTTGAAAATGTACAAAAAGTCAGGCATAGTGGCTCATGCCTGTAATCCCAGCACTTTGGGAGGCTGAGGCTGGTGGATCACTGGAGATCAGGAGTTCGAGAGCAGCCTGGCCAATATGAAACGCCGTCTGTACTAAAAATACAAAATTTAGCTGAGCATGATGCCGTACACCTGTAATTCCAGCTACTTGGGAGGCTGAGACAGGAGAATCACTTGAACCTGGGAGGCGGAGATTGCAGTGAGCTGAGATCGCACCACTGCACTGCAGCCTGGGCAACAGAGTGAGACTGTCTAAAAAAAAAAGAGAAAATACACAATAAATTGTTAACTCTAGCCACCCTACAATGCTATATAGAACACCAGAATTTATTCCACTTATCTGGTTATAAATTTGTATCTGTGAACCAATCTCTCCCTATACTCGTCTTCCTCCTACCCTTCTCGGCCTTTAGTAATCACTATTCTACTCTCTACTTCCATGAGATCAACTTTTTTAGCATCGACATACGAGTGAGAACATGTGGTATGTATCTTCCTGTGCTTGGCTAATTTCACTAACCATTACTGTCCTCCAGCCTCAGCCATGTTGCTGTGAATGACAGGATTTCATTCTTTACGTGGCAGAGTAGTATTCCATTGTGTATATATACCACATTTACTTTATCCATCCATCTGTTGATAGACACAGGTTTATTCCATATCTTGGCTACTGTAAATAGTGTAATAAACATGGCAATGCAGATATCTCTTTGACATTCTGATTTTCTTTCCTACGGATAAATACTCAGTACTGGAATTGCTGGGTCATATGGTGGTTCTATTTTTAGTTTTTGAGGAAAATCCATACTGTTTCCTGTAACAGCTGTCCTAATTTACATCTTCACCAACAGTGTATAAGAGTCCCCCTTTCTCTGGACCTTTGCCAGCATTTGTTATTTTTTTGTCTTTCTTATGATATCCATTCTAACTGGGGTGAGATGCTATCTCATTGTGGGTTTGATTTGCATTTCCTTGATGGTTAATGATGTTGAACGTTTTTTGTAAACTTGATCATATGCATGTCTTCTTTTGAGAGATGTCTATTCAGACCATTTGACCATTTTAAAATCAGATTATTGCTCTTTTCCGTGGCGCCTTGGAGGCGTTCAGCTGCTTCAAGATGAAGCTGAACATCTCCTTCCCAGCCACTGGCTGCCAGAAACTCATTGAAGTGGACGATGAATGCAAACTTCGTACTTTTTATGAGAAGCCTATGGCCACAGAAGTTGCTACTGACGCTCTGGGTGAAGAATGGAAGGGTTATGTGGTCTGAATCAGTGGTGGGAACGACAAACAAGGTTTCCCCATGAAGCAGGGTGTCTTGACCCATGGCCGTGTCCGCCTGCTACTGAGTAAGGGGCATTCCTGTTGCAGACCAACGAGAATGGGAGAAAGAAAGAGAAAATCAGTTCGTGGTTGCATTGTGGATGCCAATCTGAGCGTTCTCAACTTGGTTATTGTAAAAAAAAAGGAGAGAAGGATATTCCTGGACTGACTGATACTACAGTGCCTCGCTGCCTGGGCCCCGAAAGAGCTAGCAGAATCTGCAAACTTTTCAATCTCTCTAAAGAAGATGACGTCCGCCGGTATGTTGTAAGAAAGCCCTTAAACAAAGAAGATAAGAAACCTAGGACCAAAGCACCCAAGATTCAGCGTCTTGTTACTCCACGTGTCCTGCAGCACAAACGTATTGCTCTGAAGAAATAGCGTACTAAGAAAAACATGAAAGAGGCTGCAGAATATGCTAAACTTTTGGCCAAAAGAATGAAGGAGGCTAAGGAGAAACGCCAGGAACAAATTGTGAAGAGACGCAGACTCTCCTCTCTTCGAGCTTCTACTTCTAAGTCTGAATCCAGTCAGAAATAAGATTTTTTGAGTAACAAATAAATAAGATCAGACTCGGGAAAAAAATAAAAATAAAAAATAAAATAAAATAAGATAAAATCAGATTATTACTATTATTTTGCTCTTGAGTTTTTTAGTTCCTTGTATGTTCTGGATATTAATCTCTCGTCAGTGGCTAGTTGTAGTGGCTCATGCCTGTAATTCCACCATTTTGAGAGGTGAAGGTGAGAGAATAGCTTGAGGCCAGAAATTTGAGATCAGCCTGGGCAACACAGTGAGACACTGTCTCTACAATTTTTTTTTTTTTAATCAGCTGGGCATGGTGGTGCATGTCTGTAGTTCTAGCTACTTGTAAGGCTGACGCAGGAGGATCACTTGAGCTCAGAAGTTTGAAGCTGCAGTGAGCTATGATCACTGCACTCTAGCCTGGGTGACAGTGAGACCCTACTCAAAAAAAAAAAAAAAAAAAAAATTCCCTTGTCAGATGATTAGTCCTCAAAAATCTTTTCCCATTCTGCAGGTTGCCTCTTTAATCCATTTATTGTTTTCTATGCTGTGCAGAAGCATTTTAGTTATATATGATTCCATTTGTTTATTTTTGCTTTTTTCCCTATGCTTTTAAGGTCTAATTCATAATTTTTTTGCTCAGAACAATGTCCTGAAGCATTTCTCCTGTTTTCTTCCAGTAGTTTCATAGTTTTGGGTTTTTAAAGAAGACAAATGTCCTGAAACACTCTCCCTATTTTCTTCTAGTAGTTTCATTGATTTGGGTTTTTCATTTAAGTCTTTAATCTGTGTCGAGTTGATTTTTATACTAAGGATTTAGTCTCATTTTTCTGCACATGGATACCTAGTTTTTCCAGTACCATTTATTGAAGATACTGTCCTTCGGGCTACTGAGCTTTTTCTCTGGCCAGAGGCATAAGTGTTCAGTGGGTTGGTTGGTTTGGTGACTGGCTTGCTGGCGGTGAATTTTCCATGCAGTTTTGCTGGCCATGGGTGCGGGGACACAGATGCTTGGTGAACCTGGGGGTGGCTCCACCAGGAGTGTTTCTGCTGGAGGTGGGTTCACTTTGTTGCTTCTCCAGCTGGGACATGGGTGTGCAGTAGTTTGGTGGCTTGTCTCAGGGGCAGGTTTGTCAGGCTGTTTCTTTGGTGGGGAGTGCCAAGAAGGGGGACTTTCTGGGGAAAGGTCCATTGGACTATTTAGTTCAGCTGGCCAAGGGTTGGCTTTCCCACTGTGCAGTGCTGAAGTCGTGGCTATTCCTGGCCCCATGTTCCAAGCAGACAGCATTGTGGTTTTGCAACCATCTGTGTGGACTTGGTAAAATAATGGCAGAGACTCAAGGCTGGAGACATGCAGTGACTGCTGGACCCCAGAGCAGAGTGGACTCTAGCAGTGGTTCCAATTTCAAGATGGCACAGTGCTGCAGTGGCTTGGCTCACAGGGGTTAATTAGGGTGGGGAGTGCACATCTTGTGTTCCTACTCTGGAGTAATGCAGCTATGTTAATTCCAAGCAGCTCCCCACACTGGGCTAAGGGCTTTTGAGGACTGTGGGTTTCTCCTATAGTAAATACTACAGGAATCTGCAGCGGCAGTTCGGGCAGGTGGGGGCCTTCTGCTTACCTTTTCCCCATATGGGGAAGTCCCTCCTGGATCTGAGCCAATCTCAATGGGAGAGATGGGGTGGCCGGGGCAGGGTGCTTAGCTCCCCTCCTTTTGCTGACATCCTGGGCTTCTGTGCTCCATAGGAATTTCCCCAGTCCCTTTCTGCACTCCAGTGCTGTCCCTCAGACACTACAGTTGAATGTTAGTTGTTTATTTGTTGTTTTGGTTATTTTTTGTTGGTAGGGAGGGATATGTGCCAGGCAACTCTAGTCAGCCATCTTGTTGATGTCCTTTATTTCCCTTTGTTTTTTCTTTTTCTTTTTCTTTTTTTTTGAGACTGAGTCTCCATCTGTCACCCAGGCTGGAGTGCAATGGCACAATCTTGGCTCACTGCAATCTCCACCTCCTGGATTCAAGGGATTCTCCTGCCTCAGCCTCCTGAGTAGCTGGGATTACAGATATGCACCACTACCTCCAGCTAATTTTTTGTTTGTATTTTTAGTAGAGACAGGGTTTCACCATGTTGGCCAAACTGGTCTCGAACTCTTGACCTCAGGTGATCCGCCTGCCTCAGCTTCCCAAAGTGTAGGGATTACAGGTGTGAGCCACTGCGCCCAGCCTTATTTCTCATTTGTAAGAGTTATAGCTAATTCTTTTTCAAATGTGATTACTCTTATATATTTTGAAGTACCTTATGCTTATTGATTTGATGTTTTTCCCAACAACTCCAAAATCTTATATCTTTTGAGGGTCTGGATCTATCTTTTCTGCTGCTTCTTGTTCATAGAGTTTTTGTGTGTTTAGAGAATTTTCATAATTATCATCTATGGAATTTTATCTTCTCTTAGACCTGGAGAGCAGAGTTCAGCAAACCAGAGCTTATAGGCCAAATCCTGCCCTCTGTCTGTTTTTGTAAATAAAATTTTATTGGAAGACAGCATTTGTTTATATATTGCCTATAGCTGCTTTTGCCTGATAAAAGCAAAGTTGAGTAGTTGCTATAGTGACCTGCATGGCCCACAAAGACTAAAATGTTTACTGTTTCTTCACCTGATATGGTTTGCCCACCCCAGCTCTAGGGCACTATCAGTCTGGTACTACTTTAAACTGTATTATTGGCTTGAGGTTATTGGGCTATGGAAATAGTGAGAATTTAGCCTGTAAATCCAAATGTGAGCCATTGCAGTTTTGAATGATCTGCGTTCGAGTTTTAGATAAATCCGTGTTGTGTTTATAAGTAATTAATTCCTTTTAATTGCCAAGTAGTTCTAAATCTTTGGGGGAAAGTTATTTTTCCCTTTCACTTAGCAGTAAGGTTTGACACAAGCAATTTACCTTACTTACATCTGAGAGTGGGGGATGGATGATTTCCTTCTTTCTTTTTTGAAAGGGAGTTTCGCTTTTGTTCCCCAGGCCAGAGTGCAATGGCACTATCTCGGCTCACTGGAACCTCTGCCTCCTGGGCTCAAGCGATTCTTCTGCCTCAGCTTCCAGAGTAGCTGGGATTACAGGCGTGCACCACCACGTCCGGCTAATTTTGTATTTTTTTTGGGTAGAGACAGGGTTTCTCCATGTTGGTCGGGCTGGTCTCGAACTCTTGATCTCAGGTGATCCGCCCACCTCGGCCTCCCAAAGTGCTGGTGTTACAAGCATGAGCCACTGCACCCAGCCCTTTCTACTTTACTCTTACACAGAGGTTATAGTCCTTTGATATCTCACCTTCAAAGGAAGACTCTAGTTAGACTTCCCATCTTGGGCAGGACTTCAATTTTGGTTTTTGTCCCTTAGGCCCTTGAGGCTCTAGAAAGCAATGATCAAGTTTGCCTGGTTCAGCCAATGCCTGAAAAGTAAATGACAACTGCTGGGCTCTCTGCTCTGCTTTTTTCTCTAGGAACCGATCTCTTTACTCAAGTCTTTGACTTGAGTAGTCCTAACTTTCTTGCTAGTTACGGAAGCATTCAAAATCATTTTCTTTTATCATATAGGAAGAGAGTCAGTACTTGTTGCTAAAAATAAAAGTTCTAGAAGAAGACAACTTTAAATTTAAAAAGAAGTTTCTCTAAGTGTTTTACTCTAGATTAAAGCCATTATTTAAATATAAAGAGAAAAGCCTCTCCCTTAGAATCATTACTGTTCATTTGCAAATTAAACATTTTGCTGAAAGTTTTTGTAAGATAAAGTGATTTATAGGAGATCTGGACTAACACAGGGAAAACTGTTTTTGGTGTTGGTGGAGAATACAAAAACCCAACAGCAGAAAGTCAGCTGAAAGAAGCAACCAGGTCAGTGGGGTTCTTGGCATTGTGGGTGGGTGGTGAGTTTTCAGGCTGCACGTGTTACAGCCTTAGCTGAGGATCCCATCAAGGCTTTTGATGGCCCTCCATGCTCACAAATTCCTGTTATGAGCACTCCCTGCTGTTGTGAGACACATATAGTAATTCTGGCTACTTATTGGCCTCTTGGCTCTATGTCCGGAAAAGATGTCTTGGAGAACTCTGAGAATAAAAAATGTATACTCTATCTTGGTGACCTAAAACATTTCAAATCCCTTTGCCCTCTAAGCTGTGATCAGGGAGCGGATATCTGAAAGAGCAGAACCAGTTCTTCTCCTCTCAAGATGAAATATATA
Source organism: Piliocolobus tephrosceles (assembly GCF_002776525.5). NCBI lineage: Eukaryota > Metazoa > Chordata > Mammalia > Primates > Cercopithecidae > Piliocolobus > Piliocolobus tephrosceles. The sequence continues at coordinate 105,700,227 of NC_045436.1, read as the reverse complement.
TATTTTTTGTCCAAATAGGTGAATTTAAACTTTTTTGAGAACCTTTGACAATTGTATGTCTTGGCTTAGTTAAGATATGTCCTTGCTGATTACACAAATCAGTTAGGGATCACAGGTTAGAGTTGGGCAAGTTTTCAAATCGTCGTTTCTCTAGCTTTAGAAAGGAAAACACCTATATTTGGTGCTTACAATTCCTATACTGTTCTGGGTCTGAGGACACAACAATGACAAAGACAAAAACGTTGGGCTATGGAAATCCACTGAAGCAGGTGGAAAATAGAAACAAAATCAAGAAACATGTTTGGATGAAAACATCATAGGGGATTTAGAGTGGCTTTGAAATTTTTTCGTATAAGTTTGGGATAGTAAATGCCTAAGCATTCTTTTGAAAGAGTTTACAGAAAAGTATACTTCCTTTATAACTAAAGTATAGTGTCAATGGAATCAAGCTCTGTGACTAGGAGCCGGGAGTGGAGCTGACATCTATGGAATGCACACGTGACAGTGCTCATGTGCTGAGTCACCTGTGGGGCTGACCTTGGTTCAAAGCCTGTTTTTCATTGCAACCATTCTTTGATACAGGCAGCCCTGATGTCTGTTGCTAAATCAGGCACAAGTGAACCTGTCAAGCTTCCTAACTGGAAGGAATTTTTAGTGCTGGTTGTTTGTAAGGCAGATTCTGAAAATGTTCCTGGAGAACCAGAATTTTTTTTAGGATAGGCAGGGAAATGACTGGAAATCCTGTTCTATCCAGCCAGTTCTCCAGATATTTGGTTAACCAATGGAGTGATGAATGAAATACCATAGCTTCAGCTAGGAAATTCCTTGGTCCAATAGCTAGCTCTCTTTGGAAACTGCTTCTGTTTAACAGTTATCCTCTTTAGACATTTACACATATTTTATAAAATACATACTATAATTCAGGCTCTGTTAGTCCTGAGGCTCTTCACTGCCCAAGACAGGAACTTGCCATTTAGGAGCTTAGAAAAATCTGGAAGTGGAGACAAACACCACTAACTACAAGAGGAAGTGGCGAGGCTCTGTTTTCCAGCCCAGGAACAGTGCTGTGGGAGTGTAGAGAAGTGATTAATGTTGGGTGGAAGGGTGTGTAGAAGGGAGGACATGCGTGTGCCTTGGAGAATGACTAAGTGCTCTCCAGTGAAGTCAGGAAACGTGCAGGTGATTCCTTGTTCTGTACATGTACTGTCCTTCCCAATCCCCATACCCTGGAGAAAAACAAAACAAACAAACAAAAAAACAAATAGGAGAGGATTGTTTATAATAGCAGACCTTTTTGACTCTGAAATGCCCCCTGTTCTTACTTTGGAGCCATTTACCACTTCCCCAGCATCACCACCCTAGCCCAAGCCATCATCATTTCTTACTGAGCTATAGTAACTCTTCTAATCTCCCTGCCTCTTCTCTTGTTCCCCAAATAGTCTATTTGGTAAATAGAAGCTAGTGTGATAATTTCAACTCATAAATTGAATCATGTTGCTCCCACTTTCAGAACTCTTCAGTGGCTTCCCATTCCACAGAGGATAAAGATGAAAATCCTTACCCCAGTATTTGAAGCCTAGATACAATCTGATCACTGATCAGTCTTCTAGCCTGATTTCTATCATGCTTTCCCTGGCTCAACCTCCTGCAGTACTCTGGCCTTTTTGTTCTTTTTTGAAACCACTATGAATTTTTTTTGCCTCAGGGCCTTGGCACTTGCTACTTCAGTTTGGAGTGATCTCCTAGATATTTGCAAAGCTCCTTTTTCTTCATTTGTTTGCCCAAATATCCCCTCCTTGGAGGACTTCCCTGGCCATTCCACCTAAAAGAGCAGGCCCTGCCACTCCCTATCCCCCATCCTGCTTTTTTCCCATTAGTACTTATTTTTGAACATTATTTGTTAGTTTTACACACCCCCGCCACACTATATGCTTGATCAATATTTGCCAATTTGCCAAAGAACAGGTAAATTTGTGGTCTTTCCTCAATCCTTCCTTGACTTTCATGCCCTTAACAATTTTGAGAATCATAGGCCAGGCATTTTTTTAGCAGTTCCTTTAATGTGGGTGTTTCTGATGTTTTCTCATGGTTAGTTCCAGGTTATGCATCTTTGACAGGAAAAACAAGAAGTGATTGATGCTCGGTGCCCTTTTCATTGCATCCTATCAGGAGGTGCATATTTTTGATTTGCCCCATGACTGAAGCACAGTACTCTGGGTGCTTGATAAAGGTGGTGATACGGTTTGAAACTGTGTCCTGCTACCCTAAATCTCATATTCAATTGTAATCCTCAATGTTGGAGGTGGGGCCTGGTGGGAGGTGATTGGATTGGTAGTGAGTAAGCTTCATGAGATCTTATGGTTTTAAAAAGAGTTTTCCCTTTCACTTCGTCTTCTTGCTGTGTACTCATACGGTTGTCCCCTGGTCTGTGTGTTTTCTGTGTCCTAATCTCCTTTTTTTATAAGAACACCGGTCATATTGGATTAGGGCCCATGCATATAACCTCATTCTGCCTTAATCACCATCTTAAAGGCCCTATCTCCAAACAGTGACAGTTTGAGGCACTGGGAGTTAGGACGTCAACATACAAATTTTGGGGGCTATACAATCTAGCACATAATAGGTGATATCTGCCTGGATTTTTCATGGTAAACTTACTCTTTTCTCCTTCATTAGTGAATGGGTCATTTGGAGGGAGATACTTTGAAACTACACAGGTATCTGATATGGTTTGGCTGTGTCCCCGCCCAAATCTCATCTTGAATTGTAGCTCCCATAATTTCCACGTGTTGTGGGAGGGACCTCGTGGGAGACAATTTAATCATGGGAGTGGTTTCCCCCGTACTGTCCATTTCCAATCTAATATTACAGGTTCATTTTAATTTTCTCCCTCTTTATATTTGTAAGTCCCCTCTCAAACACTGAGGAGCCTGGTTCCCTATCTTTGATATATTTGCATTTTTGTAACTAGTCTCATTGGCTTTGCACTGTCCCTACATAGATGCCTTCCTCACCTCATTTAGTGTCTACTTTATGGAGGACCACTTCCATGAATGCCTTTCTTTTGAATGCCTTTCTTACCCTGCACAGGAGGGGCCACTCCCTCATGATCCTCCCATTACCTCTCTAGGCTTGACTCCCCACACCAGGCTGTCCCCTCCCAATGAAGATATCCTCCGCACTTAATGCAGGCTCTGTCACCTCACCTGTTTAGGTTCCAGTGCCCTGCATTGGGCAGCCTCCTTCTGAGGATGTTCTCACTATTCACAGGCTCCACCATGCACAGACCCTGCTCTGTGCCAGCAGTGCTTCCCATCACCAGTGTGGAGGCTCACCTTGCTCTGCTCACCGATGGCTTTAGGACTGAAGTATTCGAGGAAGGGGAAAAGAGATCATGCCACTGGCTGTTGCCCAGGCTGGAGTGGGCACTGGCATTATCTTGGCTCACTTGCAGCCTTAACTTCTTGGGCTCAGGTAATCCTCCTGCCTCAGCCTCCTGAGTAATTGGGACCACAGGCATGTGCTGCCATGCTTGGCTAATTTTTGTATTTTTTGTAGATATGGGGTCTCACTATGTTGCCCAGGCTGGTCTTGAACTCCTGGGCTCAAGTAATCTGCTTGCCTCAGCCCCACAAAGTGCTGAGATTGCAGATGGGAGCCACCATGCATGGCCTTTATTTTTGTTTTTGATTTGTGGTTGCAGAGTATATCTTTTATTCAGCCTTCACTTTCAATTGTACATGTTTCTTTAAATTGCACAAATAAGCACGCATATTTAAGACATAGTCTCTTTTAATAACCAGGTGACTTTTCTGAATGATACAGGTTGGCTATGTCCCTACCCAAATCTCATCTTGAACTGTAGTTCCTATAATGCCCATGTGTTGTGGGAGAGACCCAGTGAGAGGTAATTGAATCATGGGGGCAGTTACCTCCATGATGTTCTTTTGCTAGTGAGTGAGTTCTCATGAGATCTGATAATTTTATAAGGGGCTTTTCCCACTGCCCTTTATTCTGCACTTCTCCTTGCTGATGCCATGTGAAGAAGAACATGTTTGCTTCCCCTTTTGCCATGATTGTAAGTTTCCTGAAGCCTCCCAAGCCCTGTAATTGACTGTAAGTCAATTAAACATTTTTCCTTTGTAAATTCCTCAGTCTTGGGTATTTCTTCATAGCAGCACGAGAACAGAACTAATACAGTAACTTGGTACCAGGGGTGGGGTGCTGCTATAAAGATACCTGAAAATGTAAAAGCATATTTGGAACTGGGTGACAGGCAGAGGCTGGAACAGTTTGTAGGGCTCAGAAGAAGACAGGAAAATGTGGGAAAGTTTGAAACTTCCTAGAGACTTGGAGGGGTCAGAAAACAGGAAGATGTGGGAAACTTTGGAACTTCCTAGAAACTTGTTGAATGGCTTTAACCAAAATGCTGATAGTAATATGGACAATAAAGTCTGGGCTGAGGTGGTCTCAGATGGACATGAGAAAATTGTTGGGAACTGGAGCAAAGGTGACTCTGGTAATACTTTAGCAAAGAGACTGGCGGATTGGCATGTTTTGCCCCTGCCTTAGAGATCTGTGGAACTTTGAACTTGAGAGAGATGGTTTAGTGTATCTCGTGGAAGAAATTGCTGAGCAGCAAAGCGTTCAAGAGGAAGCAGAACATAAAAGTTTGGAAAGTTTGCAGCCTGACAATACAATAGAAGAAAAAAACAAAACATTTTCTGGGGATAAATTCAAGCCTACTGCAGAAATATGCATAAGTAACAAGGAGCTCAATGTTAATCACCAAGACAATGGGCAAAATGTCTCCAGGGCATGTCAGAGACCTTCATGGCAGCCCCTCCCATCACAGGCCCCGAGGCCTAGGAGGAGAAAATGGTTTCATGAGCTGGGCCCAGGGCTCCTCTGCTGTGTGCAACCAAGGGACTTGGTGCCTTGTGTCCAGCCACTCCAGCTGTGGCTAAAAGGGATCCAGGTAGATCTCAGACTGTGGCTTCAGAGGGTGCAAGTTCCAGTCCTTGGCAGCTTCCATGTGGTACTGGGCCTGTGGGTACACAGAAGTCAAGAATTGAGGTTTGGAAACCTCTGTCTCGATTTCAGATGATGTATGGAAATGCCTGGATGTCCAGGCAGGAGTTTGCTGCAGGGGTGGAGCCCTCATGGAGAACCTGTGCTATGGCAGTGTGGAAGGGAAATGTGAGTTTGGAGCCCTCACACAAAGTCCTCACTGAGGCACTGCCTTGTGGAGCTGTGAGAAGAGGGCCACATTCTCTAGAAGCCAGAATGGTAGATCCACTGACAGCTTGCACCATGCACCTGGAAAAGGCACAGGCACTCAAAAACAGCCTGTAAAAGTAGCCAGGATGGGGGCTGTACCTTACAAAGCCACAGGGGCAGAGCTGCCCAAGACTGTGGGAACCCATCTCTTTCATCAGCATGACCTGGATGTGAGACATGGAGTCAAAGGAGATTATTTTAAAACTTTAAGATTTAATTACTGCCTTATTGGATTTCAGACTTGCATAGGGTCTGTAGTCCCTTTGTTTTGGCCAATTTCTCCCATTTGGAATGGGTGTATTTACCCAATGCCTGTATCCCCACTGTATCTAGCAAGTAACTAACTTGCTTTTAATTTTACAGGCTTATAGGTGGAAGGGACTTGCCTTGTCTCAGATGAGACTTTGGACTAAGACTCTTAAGCTAAAGATGGAATGAGTTCAAACTTTCAGCAACTGTTGGAAAGGTATGATTGTGTTTTGAAGTGTGAGGACGTAAGATTTGGGAGGGCCAGGTATATAATAATATGGTCTGGCTGTGTCCCCACCCAAATCTCATCTTGAATTGAAGTTCCTACAATCCCCAAGTGACATGGGAAGGATGCAGTGGGAGGTAATTGAATCATGGGGATGGTTACCCCTATGCTGTTCTCGTGATTAGTGAGTTCTTATGAGATCTGATGGTTTTATTTTATTATCTTTTTTTGAGACAGAGTTTTGCTCTTGTTGCACAGGCTGGAGTGCAATGGTGCAATCTCATCTCACTGCAACCTCTGCCTCTTGGGCTCAAGCGATTCTCCTGCCTCAGCCTCCCAAGTAGCTGGGATTACAGGTGTGCGCCACCACACCCAACTAATTTTTAGTAGAGACAGTGTTTCACTATTTTGGCCTGGCTGGTCTCCAACTCCTGACCTCAGCCTCCCAAAGTGCTGGGATTACAGGCATGAGCCACCACACCTGACTGAGATCTGATGGTTTTATTAGGGCATCCCCACTACTTTGCTCTGTACTTCTCCTTGTTGCCACCCTGTAAAGCTGCTACCGTGCTTCCCCTTACACTGTGATTATAAGTTTCCTGAAGCTTCCCCCGCCCTGCAGAACTGTAAATCAATTAAAGCTCTTTCCTTTATAAGTTACCCAGTCTTAGGTATTTCTTCACAGCAGTATGAGAGCAAAACTAATACACTGAGTGAATTTCAATTTGGCTTTAATAAACAAAGAATGTTAGTATATTTTGGGCTATGCTGTCAAATTTCATTTTGAAAATGGAGGTCTGATATTACCATGAAACAAAGTTGTCCTACTTTATTTCAGTGATGTAAGCAGTAAGTGTTACCTTTCATCTTCCATGTATTCTTTTCTTTTGTTGATGTGTTATATTATTGGGCAAGCATCTTCTCCTTCCACAGAGGTCAGCACATGCCCCCGACACTGGCTGTTTAGAGACCTTCTTTTGGCTCAAGGGTGGACACATTATCTAAGAGTGTCAAGCAGAGTCCTTCTGAAAGAGCAATAAGGACACAGAGAGATAGGTTCTTAGATTGCAAATAGTAAGAACTATGCAGATCCAGAGATCATGGGAGTCATATATGCTGCCACAAGGAAAATATCTTCTGAGAATGAAGCCAGCACAGAGGAAAGTGGAGAAAAAAGAGAGAGACCCATTCTGATGATATAGCTTGATACCCTTCATTCATCAGTGCTTGGAGCCAGAAAACCCTTTGACTTTCCAGATACAATAGTTATTACAATCTTTTCCACATACTTCAGCTAAAGCAAATTGGGTTTGCAATTAGTTAATTGAATTTACAGCTATAGTGAGTTGTAAATGAAATAGTCCTAAAACTAATAGTTTTATAAACATATATGTATAGTAAATATATGTGCATATCTATACATACATATGTGTGTATGTCTGCATGTGCGCGCACACACACACACACACACACACATTTTCTTTTTTTATCTATAGAAGTTTTTCCCCAATGAAATCTTACATAATACTTTGATTGAATCAGTGATGAGGTTCCAAAGACTCAGAGCCCCATTGACTTGGTTTCCTTCTGCTTCTTTTTATTTTCTTTCTTTTTTCTGAGATGGAGTCTTGGTCTGTTAACCAGGCTGGAGTGCAGTGGCGTGATCTCAGCTCACTGCAACCTCCCAGGTTTAAGCGATTCTCCTGCCTCAGCCTCCCAAGTAGCTGAGATTACAGGCGCCTACCACCATACCTGGCTAATTTTGTATTTTTAGTAAAGATGGGATTTCACCATGTTGGCCAGGCTGGTCTCGAACTCCTGACCTCATCCTTCTGCTTCTATTGATAGTCTCTAATGCACCTTATTAAACCCTGAGGCTCTGCAAAGCAAACATTAAAACACAGCCTTAGAGCAAGAAATACATTACTTTGAGAGATTCTTCCCCTCTGTATTGTAGGACCTAATTTTAATGATTTAAATATAAAATATTCATAACAGACTTTGTTGAATGTTTATTGAATCTAATGCCTGTTAAGCTAAATTAAATATTAACTTAATTAAAGTGGACACTAGCTGAGATAAGCAATTGTGTGCAGAAGCCTTTGGAAGTTTCCCACCTGCTGCTACACTCATGTCTGAGGCAGAGAAGTCACTGTTGGGTGTTGCCCAGACAATAGAGGCCTCAGAAGTGCATGGGTTCTTCCAGGAGCTGTACAATACACATTCTTTGGTCAGTGCCAGGAAAGACAGACAGGGGGAGTATTGTAAACTTATAGGAACTGGAGGAAGACTTTCCAGAAGGAGTAAGATAGAGAAAAACAGAGCATTTGAGGCTGTGAATATCTCTTATTGCTAATTTACACCTGATTCTACTCCCTGTAGCCCAAAAGAAATCCCCATATTCAACGCTAAACACACACATTTGTTTAATGTTACAGAGTGGTTAATTTTGGCATAGAACACACCACTCTCAAATCTGAACATAAAAGGGAAAATTAACTCTAACAGAATTATGAAGGGATTTATAAATACTGGTAGTTAGAGGTTTCGCAATGCTGCATTCCCTCTTTTAGGGAGAGGCGAGCAGGTGAAAATTCCAGCAGTGTATTTCTTGCGTGAACATACACCGCTGTTTGGAGGCGATACTGTTTCACAGAAACACTACTCTTAGAATTCAGGAGCTTGTGCAAATCATGTCAGCCTTCAATAAAACAATGTAGGAAGTAACCCATTTTCTCATTGTCTCTGGGAAAGAGAATCAGTCTGTATTAAAAAAGCATTTTGGTTGTTTCTTTGACCTTGTTTTCTCTGGATCCTCTTTCCTTCTATTTATAGTGTGGCTCTAGTGCATGTCTGGCTCTGGTTACCTACACTCAGTTCATCTGGGTTTGCTATTTTTAAACACTGTGTGGAGGTAGTTTGGGATCAAAGTCATTATCTGGGCAGCACAAGTCACTCAACTAACAAAGGCATAATCATCACTGAGGTGACATCCAAATTAGACTTTTTTTTTTTTTTTAAAGTGTGGCATTTCCAAGTAGATTTGTGAATTCTTATCAGATTTACTTTGGAGCAAGAAGCATTTTCTTTTCTAGTACTGATATTATTTCCTTCTAAAGTGGTCTCATCATGTAATTGGTTACATCATTAAGGGAAAATTCAGTTTTCTAAACATAAACCTAAGTCTTGGGCCAGAAGTTCAACTTCTACTAACAAAGTGAACAATGTCCTCTTAGCAGATTTTCTCTGTAATGGGAAATTGCAAAGCATTGCTACACGGTTACACGTTTAAATTACTTTCTCTACACTTTCTGATAAATTCCAATTCTGAGGATCTTGTTCTGCTATGGTCACATTATATTTATGGATGAAATTAAGAGAGTGGATCTGCTGGCAGCAGTTCAAAATATTTCACTGATGAATCTGTTCTGTAGCCCATCTTTCTTAATGAAAGCTTGAGGGATATTCATTCATTCATTTAATCAGTGCTCATTGAAGCAGAGCCTTTCCCAACAACCTGCTAACTGGGCAGGAATGAATGTTGTTTTTCCACATTGGGTGCCTCACCTATCTGTATGGTGGCCTGTCTTGGGCAACCTCAGATTGTCTGCTGGCGTGGTCTTGGGGCAGGATCTGTTATCTGCAGACCTTTCTCTAGTCTTGGGCTAGCTGTCTCTAGCCTCTTTGGGTAGGGGGCCAGGCCAAGGGCATAAATGGTGAGTTAGGCTGGCTCCTGTAGTCTTGGGCTAGCTGTCCCTAGCCTCTTGAGGTAGGGGGCCAGGCCAGGGGCATAACTGTTCAGTTAGGCTGGCTCCTGAGGCTGGCTACTGGTGTTCCTCAAGAGGAGTGGTGGGTAGGTGGGATGCAGCAGCCCCAGCCTGGTACATGCATATGTCTCAGATTGGCAGATGGCTGGTAAAGGTGGATGGCATTTTATTTTAAGAATACTGAGTTCAAATAAGGAAACTTTTTGTTACTTTTTGCTTATCCCCCACGATTGGGCTTTCTATTATATTAAAGCTAGTAGATTCATGTTATTTTCTAGAAGAGAAAGGAACTTCATCTACCTGCTGCTTTAATAGGTGGATGTGTCTAGGCCACACAGCTGGGCATGCCGTCAAGTGCCAGGTATGCCTCTATTCCCCCTTCTAGTTGCAAAATTAGGTGTAATGGCTATTGTTTACTCTGTGTACCAGGAACTCCCATCTTGCAAAGTAGGGATCATTATCCCCATTTTCAAATGAGGAGAACTGAGCTCCACAGAGGCTGAGTGTCTTGCCCAGCCAAGGCTTGCCTAAGTTGTAGGAGATGGTGCCACTTAAATTATTTCTCTTATAAATATTTCACTGCTATGGCTTTCAAACTTGCTGCCAGGCCTCATCATTTGCCTTCCTTAACTCTAGCAGTCAGCCACAGAGTTCTCCTTGCTCCTCCTGTTCTATTGACATGGTACTGCCTTAGGTTTTTCTGTCTCATTTTCTTTCCACCCCCTTGGCTTCTTTGTCCTCTCTCCTGCCCTCTCTACATAATTAGATTTTTTTCTTTAAAATATCTCTCTAATTTTATTCTTCCATCATCCCTATTCAGGTAACATTCAGATCTTTTCATCTCTTGCTAGATCATAAAGTCTTAGAACTAATATTCCTAAGTCTGAAGCCACAGTTACATTCAGCATCCTAATTCACCCCTTTCATCATGTCACTGTTCCTTGTTAGATACCAAGTGAAATCTAATTCCTTAGCTTGTGATTCTAGGCTCTCTACAAATCTATTTCCAAATTCTTGATATTTCTATTTATCCCCTTTCCTCTGGGTAGATGTGTATACTTGATATTTCTAAAACATCTTATGAGACCTGGTGCAGTGGCTCATGCCTGTAATCCTAGCACTTTGGGAGGCTGAGGCAGGTGGATCACGTGAGACCAGCCTGGCAAACACGGTAAAACTGCGACTCTACCAGAAATACAAAAACTAGCTGGGCATGGTGGTGTGCACCTGTAGTTTCAGCTACTCGAGAGGCTGAGGCAGGAGAATGACTTGAACCTGGGAGGCAGAGGTTGCAGTGAGCCGAGATTGCACCATTGTACTGCAGCCTGGGTGACAGAGCAAGACTCTGTCTCAAAAATAAATAAATAAATAAATAAATAACATCTTATGGCTGAGACAATTTACTCTCTCCAAATTAATTGTCTTCCTCTGCTTGGTAACAGAACCCTACATTTACTCAAGATGTTAGCATACCCAACTAGAAACTGTATTTCCCAGGCACTTTTGCAACCAGGTATAGGAATGGGATTTAGTTCTGGTCAAAAGGACTTGAATCCAAGTCTTAAGGAGGACTTTTGAGAAATATCTATAAAAAGTTATTTTTTCTTTCTAGCTGTCTGGTTTGGGAATGTGACGGTTGGAACTCTAGTAGCCATCTTGGGCGTTGAGAATAGAGAACATACTCTAGGTTAGAGATCTGGAAGATGTCTTGCTCCTTAGTGATTTTGTGGATATTTGTATTATCAGCTCTGGCTTCAAAATTATTTGAGCCATCATTTGAACCTCATCCCAACTGATACACATACTTCATGGAGGAGGTAGCATTGAGATGGTCCTTGAGGGAAGAACAGGATTTAGATGGTCAGGAAGAGTAGGGAAACATCATAGGCAAGAGGATAAAATAAAAATAAAAAAACGTTAAATTTACAGAATACTTTACAGCTTGTGGAGTGCATTCACATTCACTATTTTATTCATTCCTTGTAATAGCTGGGTATGATATATGCAAATATTATCTTCACTTTACAGATTAGAACTGTGGAGTCCAAACATGGACAAATGATTAAATGGAAAGGACATTGGGTTTGCAGTCAGAAAGTCTGGGTTTGAGTTTTTTATTGTGATGGACAAACTTTAAGGTGGCCCTTATGGTTCCTCTCCTGGTGTTTACGTTTTTATATAATCCTCTTCTCTTGCAGGTAGGCAGACCTGTGAATTACTTCTAATCAGTAGACTATAGCAAAGGTGAGGAGATGTTGCCCTTAAAATTTCATTATATTATATATCACTCCAGAACCTTCTGCTCCCTCAGCCCCTCCACCATCTCCATTGTTGATTTTGAAGAAGAAAGCTGTTATGAATCTTACAGCTGCAAGGAACTTAATGTTGCCAAGAACCATTTGAGTGGGAAAATGAATTCTTCTCCAGGCAAGCCTTTAGATGAAACTTTAGCCCAGGCCAACACCTTGACTACAGCCTTGTGAGACTCTGAAGCAGAGAACCCAGCTAAACCATGTCCAGACTCCTGGCTCAGACTGTGTGTTATTTTAAGTTACTCAGTCCATGGTAATTTGCTATGCAGAAATAGCTAGCTAATAGACTATCTACTAGTTGTGTGGCCTTGAGTTAATAGCATAACTGCTTCGTCATGGCAGAGGTGATTAACTATTCACCATAAAGTTATGCTTCCTCTTCCACAGAACAGCATTATCACTGGGAAGCAGCCACCCAGCGAGAGCCTATATTTTGCAATACCCTTTGCATCTGGGTGGAGGCATTGACTGTTCTCACCAATGAGACGTAAATGAAAGTCATTTGGGTCACTTCCAGCATGAGGTTGTTAAAAAGTAGGTGTGCTTTCTCCAACCTCTCTGCCTGTCTGGCAGCTTGAGGCAGGAGACTCCAAGGCTGTAGGGTCTGGTGGGGCCACAAGACAGAAGGAGCCAGGGCTCAATTACCTCATGGAGGAAAACTGCACACCAACCAAGAACACCCTCAGTACACAGTTACATGAGCAGGAAATACCCCTATTGTGTTAAGCGCTGACTGTTTTGTTTATTGTAGCAATGACTGTTTCTCTAATGTAGCATTAATTTTCTTATCTACAAAATGGGGATAAAGTTGTTGTGACATGAATGGAACAATCTGTTTAAAACACTTATCAAATTGTAAACTATTATGCTTATATGAGGTGTTAATAACGTCTTCACAAAACCCTTCTGATGTAACTAGAGAAGGAATTATTCCTTCATTTTATAGGTGATAAAACTACATGAAATGCCTATGTGGCTGGTTTGAGGTCTCTGAATGAGTAACAGGGGTAGGACTATCTCTCTTGATTCCCTACTTAATATTCTTCCACACTTCCATGACATCACACAAGAGTTCAGGGGAGTGGAAGGTGTGCAGAGGCAGGGGGAGTTGCAGGAAGACACATTTCTTTAAACATGTGCAGATGAGTACAGTGATTTCAAAGGTGTCCCTGTGGAGTTGAACCAAATGCCTCTCTCTGCAGAGGCTGTATGTTTAGTTGTCAGTACATGGAAGAGAAACATAGTTTCACCTTACATATGTTTTAGTTAAATTAGAAGATTAATGTATATTTACTCTGAGGTGATTGTTGAAATACCTTCCTTGTGTGTAATGGAATTTTCTCCTTTCGGCAATGCCAAAGACAGTTCATTTAGCTACATATGTTGTCAGTGAAATTTCCCACATGCTTCCATGAAACATTTGTCTTCTCCAGATGGCTTGCGTAAAGCCCAGTTGTTCTTCCAAATACATTTATAGTTACGACAAATGTGTTATCTCTAGATTAGCTGAGATATCTTTTTTGGAAAAAGAAATACATGGTTTCCTACAATTCAAAGATGGATAGATTTTTCAGTGTAAAGTGGGCATGAAACTCTGTTCTAAGACTGAAATTTGCTAGGATCTGAGTTTTAAAAATTAACAGGTAGATGTGTTGCTTTCATCCCCCTCCACCCATAAAGTCTGTGTGGCTTTAAGTTCCCTTCATACAAGAATCCCAAACACAAGAATTCCCCTGCAGATTGTTTCCACATTTCTAACCTCTTGCTTTGCAGCTTTTCTCCCCCAGTAAAGCCTTACTTTTAAAATTAAAAATCCAAACACTTTATTATTCAATATTTAATATATGAAAAAGAATCCTTATAACACAGATATAAGTTAAGAAGCATACTAATAAATCGGACACCTGTGGAATCCCTGATCAACTCAAGAGCCAGAACAATAACAATGGCATTGTATTCATCTGCTCAGTTCCTTGCTTCTCCTGTCATTCCCCTCCCACTAGGAACCACTACTGCCCTTTACTTCTAAAAATTATTATGAACTGATTATAACTATTTATAAAAAGGTTTGAAAACCTTAGTCGGAGAATATGCAATGTGACTTCAGATTGGTATTAACAACAATCCTCAACCTTATATTGAAGGCTTTCGAGTCTGTTTTTTTTTCTTTTTTTTCTTTTTTGAGACAGGGTCTTACTGTCACCCAGGCTAGAGTGCAGTGGTGCAATCGCGGCTCACTGCAGATTCAACTTCCCTCGCTCAAATGATCCTCCTACCTCAGCCTCCCGAGTAGCTCAGACTACAGGCATGTGCCATCATGCCCAGCTAATTTTTGTATTTTTTTTGTAGAAATGCAAAAGGGATTACAGGTGTGAGCCACTGAGCCTGGGCCTTATGTTTTCAAGTCTGTGAAATTCACGAATCCCTGTGAGCTTCTCAGTGCACACATTTTATTCTTTTTCAGATTGGAAATGGAGGCCCACACTGAACTGATTACTAATAGGTAGCAGAGGAGGCTAGAACCAGAAGCTTTAGACCATAAGTCCTGTGATCTTTGCAGTAAATGACATTGCTGATGAGTGAGTAGTTATCAAGGAGATTTCAAAGGATAAATCATTGTTCCTCACCTCACAGCAATATCACTGCAGGCAGCAGCAGCATAAAAATAGTACTTTGTATCATTAGCAGACCCAGCAATGCAGAACCAGTTATTATATCTTAGTTTTCCTTGTATTCCCAGTCCGTGGCATGGTGTCTGACACATAGTAGGTCCATGTTAGGAGCTTGGGCTCTGGCCTTAAACACCATTAGGCTGAAAACTGGCTTTCCATTTAGTAGCTACATGACATTGGGCCAGTAAACTGGCCTCTATGAGCCCCACTTACTCATTTATGAAATGAGCATAAACATGGCAGAAGGACAAGAGCCCTTCTTTCCTAGCCCACTTGCTAATATGGTGCAGCTGAAGAAGGGCATAAGTGGTAGTGTGGCAGGTGCAGCCAGCGTGTCCCCCTGCCCACCCATCCGCCCTGCACATGAAGCTGCACAGAAGAGTTCCCCACAGGGGCATAAAATTGACCGGGACCCTGACTAGAGAACTTGGGGTGGGGTTGCCTTGCAGTCACAATGAGGAGGACCCAGGCTATCTTGCTAGGGCTTGGAGACCCAAGCAAAATGGGACAGGGATAAGATACATTGCATGCAATGGCGACTGAGTCTTGGTAATCAAAGAAAGAGGGGATGAACGGATGAACTGTGTTAGCAACAAAACCAGCATGAGAGGAGATGGATCAAGGAGGGCTGGCTGACGATTCCTACAGACCCCAGGACAGTAGAAGCAACAGCTTAGCTGGGAGACAGGTACTCAGAATGACAAGGGATACCGTGTGTGGTGTATTATTCTGGATTAGGTTCAAGCTACTGTGGCTATGGGAATATGACAGAGGGAGTAAGCAGCTCCAAAGAGAGGATGACATGTGCTGGGTTTTATAGAAGCTCATGCTGTGGGAAAGAGGGAGGTAGTCATTCAGAGCAGAGGGAACATGTTCAGAGTCCCAGAGAGGTCAACAGCATGAAACATATGGCAGACAGTGAGAAGCCCGGATGTCCGGAAGGTCAGATACAAGTGAGAGAAAGACAGGACAAGAGCCAGGACGGGGATGTGGAGGCCAGCTGCAGAGAGCCTTGTATGACATGTTAATTTCCCCCAACTCTAGATCTTTCTATGAAGGTTTCCAGAGTTCTTTCAAAAATCTAGCCATGCAAGACGGCGGGTCCCTCTGTTGTGCCGGGGCTGGGGTGCAGTGGCCGGATCTCAGCTCACTGCAAGCTCTGCTTCCCGGGTTTACGCCATTCTCCTGCCTCAGCCTCTGGAGTAGCTGGGACTACAGGCGCCCACCACCTTGCATGGCTAGATTTTTGTATTTTTTAGTAGGGACGGGGTTTCACCGTGTTAGCCAGGATGGTCTCCATCTCCTGACCTCGTGATCCATCCGTCTCGGCCTCCCAAAGTGCTGGGATTACAGTCTTGAGCCACCGCGCCCGGCCTCAGAGTTCTTTTTATGAAAGACAAATATGATCATGTCATTTAGCTAATAATCTTGTATTGACTTCCCTTAGAACAGGGATTGTTGGCCGAGTGCAGTGGCTCAGGCTCAGAAAAAATATTTTTCAATGCATAACATAAAATAAATAAGATCACAAAGGAAACCAAATATATTGAAATACATTGGGAGGCCAAGATGCATAGATCGCTAGAGCTAAGGAGTTCCAGACCAGCCTGGGCAACATAGGGAGACCTCATCTCTACAAAATAAAAAATTACCAGCCTGGGAAACATGGTGAAACCTTGTCTCTGCAAAAACAAAACCAAAAACACCCAAAAACCAGAAAGCAACCAGGCATGGCGGCACGTGCTTGTAGTCCCAGCTACTCTGGAGGCTGAGTTGGGAGGATCCCTTGGGCTTGGAAGAGAGAGGCTACAGTGAGCCTGAGCCGCGACAGTGGCCACTGCACTCCAGTCAGAGCAACAGAATGAGGGGCTGTCTCAAAAAAAAAAAAAAAAAAAAAAAAAAAGCAAAAGCAGAAATTCTTTTTTTTTTTAAATAGTTAATAACAATGTATCTTATTCCTTAAAGGGTTTTTAATATTTTCAACTTTTATTTTAGATACGGGGGTACATGGGCAGGTTTGTTGCATGGATATGTGGTGTGATGCTGAGGTTTGGGGCACAAATGATCCTGTCATTCATACAGGTAGTGAGCACAGTACCCAATAGGTAGTTCTTTAAACCCATCCCCTCCTCCCTACTTCCCGCCTTCTTCCCCTGCCCAGTAGTCCCTGGTGTCTATTGTTGTCATCTTTATGTCCATGAGTACCCCACGTTTAGCTCCCACTTATAAGTGAGAACATGCGGTTTGTGTGTGTGTGTGTGTGTGTGTGTGTGTGTATGTGCGTGGTTTTCTGAGACGGAGTCTTACTCTGCCACCCAGGCTGGAGTGCAGTGGTGCAATCATGGCTCACTGCAGCCTTGACCTCCCGGGTTCAAGCGATCCTCCCACCTCAGCCTCCTGAGTAGCTAGGACTATAAGCACACAACAACCACGCCTGGATAATTTTTGTGGGTGTTTTTTTTTTTTTTTTTTCCTGTAGAGACAGGATTTTGTTATGGTGCCCAGGCTGATCCTGAACTCCCAGCCTCAAACAATCTGCCCACTTCAGTCTCTCAAACTGCTGGTGTTATGCCCAGACCGTTTATTCCCCGAAGAAGACCACCAGAGTCCAGAGTCAAAGCCAAGCAGCAAGGATCTTTATTACAGGTTCGAACCTGGAGCTCTCACTCACTCGTGAGACGAGCCGGGCAGGAGAGCTCCCCCACGGGGCTCTGAACAGTGTTATATAGTCTAAGAAAAGTAGGCATAGAATCATTATACAAATCAGATGTATGATTGGCTAGTGTTTGAACAAGGCGATTTGGCTAACTATGATTGGTTCCCGCCATTTCTAGTATTTCAGTTAATTTTGAAATTCTGATGATGTTTATCAGGGGCTTGCAGGGCAGGGGCAGGGCTTGTTTTCACAAACCCCGAGGCGGGAAAGCAGTCCTACAGAAGCAGAACAAAGGCAGTTAATCATAGTGTGACAGGTTTCACAACAGGTTTTGCAACATGAATGTACCTTACTTAAACGCGTCTTGTGACCTTGCTGTGCCACAGAAAGAAAAACAGGAACTTACAAAATCTTTACAAAATGTTCGTGAGAGCAGAACAAAGGTTTAGCAATAGGGTGTGGCAGGAGAGTGAGGACACATTTTTGTGTCCTTTCACTGGGATTACAGGCGTGAGCCACCACTCTCTGCCGGTATTTGGTTTTCTGCTCTTGTGTTAACTCACTTAGGATAATGGCTCCAGCTGCATCTGTGTTGCTGCAAAGTATTCCATGGTGTCTATGTACCACATTTTCTTTATCCAATCCATCATTGATTGACACCTAGGTTGATTCCATGTCTCTGCTAATGTGAGTAGTGCTGTGATAAACATATGAGTCCATGTGTCTTTTTTTGGTTGAATGATATTTTCTGGGGGGGGGGGGGGGGGGCACATACCCAGTAATGGGATTGCTGGGTTGAATGGTAGTTCTAAGTTATTTGAAAATCTCCAAACTGCTTTCTGCAGTGGCTGAACTAATTTATATTCTCACCAACAGAGTATGAGCGTTCTTCATTCTTTGCAGCCTTGCCAGCATCTGTTATTATTTGACTTTTTAATAATAGCCATACTGACTGGTGTGAGAAAGTGTCTCATTGTGGTTTAGTGAGATGGTGATTAGTGACGATGAGAATTTTTTTTTTTCATATGATTGTTGGCTTCATGAATGTCTTCTTTTGAGAAGTGCCTGTTCATGTCCTTTGCCGCTTTTTTAGGGGGTTATTTGTGGAACAGGGATTGAAATATGTTGGGAGGCCAAGGTGGGTGGATCACTTGAGCCCAGGAGTTCCAGACCAGCCTGGGCAATGTAGGGAGACCTTGTCTCTACACAATAAAAAATTAGCAGCCTGGGCAACATGGTGAAACCTTTGTTGTGCCACGTGTTCGTAGACTAGTTCTGTAAAGCTCAGAGAAATATTTTTCAATGTGTAACATAAAATAAATAGAATCACTAAAGAAACCAATTATATTGAAATACTTTTAAATATTTTAAAAGAGAGAATTTGTAACACGTGTACTTCTCAGTAACATGTTAACGTCCATAGGTAGGTCTAAGAACTACTGTAATTTGAAAATAATGATGAGTGTATACTTTTTATGCTATCTTCTGCAACTATAAAGTATTACCAAAAAAACTATGGTATTACTTGGTTGAGTAAGCCACAGGTTCTGGCCAATACTATAATACTTAGTTAATTACCTAAATTCTTTGTTTTGGTTTTGTCTTTTAAAGGCTAGTTGGCTGGGCGTGGTGGCTCATGCCTGTAATCCCAGCACTTTGTGGGGCTGAAGTGGGCAGATCGTTTGAGGTCAGGAGTTTGAGACCAACCTGGCCAACATGCTGAAACCCTGTCTCTACTAAAAATACAAAAAATTAGCTGGGTGTGGTAGCTCATACCTATAATCCTAGCTACTTGGGGCAGGAGAACTGCTTGAACCTGGGAGGTGGAGGTTGCAGTGAGCCAAGATTGCCTGGGTGAGAGAGCGAGACTGTCTAAAAAAGCAGATAAAGAAATAAAGGCTAGTCAAGGGAAGCAGTGGGAGTGGAGAAGAAACAAATCTGTAACTAGTTGTATTTAATTAGTTGTAAACACTCCTTCCTGGATGTTGCCTAAATTCCTTTTTTTCTTTGAAATGGAGTTTTGCTCTTGTCACCTAAGCTGGAGTGCAGTGGCGTGATCTTAGCTCACCACAACCTCCACCTCCCAGGTTCAAGCTATTCTCCTGCCTCAGCCTCCCGAGTAGTTGGGATTAACAGGCACCTGCCACCACGCCCAGCTAATTTTTCTGTATTTTTTGTAGAGACAAGGTTTCACCATGCTGGCCAGGCTGATCTTGAACTCCTGATCTCAGGTGATCCGCCACCGCCTCGGCCTCTCAAAGTGCTGGGATTACAGGCATGAGACACTGAGCCCGGTGTAAATTCTTAATTGAAACAAATTTTAAATTTCAGAGGTTAGTGAAAATAAAGATGTAACTTTTTTCCCCCATCTAAGTTCATGGATGTCAGGCCTCTGAGCCCAAGCTAAGCCGTCATCTCCCCTGTGACCTGCAGGTATACATCCAGATGGCCTGAAGCAACTGAAGATCCACAAAACAAGTGAAAACAGCCTTAACTGATGACATTCCACCATTGTGATTTGTTTCTGCCCCACCCTAACTGATCGATGTACTTTGTAATCTCCCCCACCCTTACGGTTCTTTGTAATCTCCCCACCCTTGAGAATGTACTTTGTGAGATCCACCCCCTGCCCGCAAAACATTTCTCCTAACTCCGTCTATCCCAAAACCTATAAGAACTAATGATAATCCCACCACCATTTGCTGACTCTTTTCGGACTCAGCCCGCCTGCACCCAGGTGAAATAAACAGCCTTGTTGCTCACACAAAGCCTGTTTGCTGGTCTCTTCACATGGAGCGCCTGACAATGGATCCTTTGAATTCTATGGTCCTTAGGCCCTAGAGAATGAATGAAGGTATTATTCAATACCTATGCCAGATCAGGCAGAAATTATTACTGATTAGAGAAGAATGCCTCTTTTCCTCTCCTAACTTCCATGAGGAGGGATTACTTTCCCCTCAACACAGCTGGCTTCTATACTTGCTTGTGTTCTAACTATAAGTAAGGTTCAGATGGGTGCATCTGTTAGGATTCGTCTGCAAGGGGCAGAGACCTAAAATCACAGTGGATTAAACAAGGTAAAATTTATGCCCTGCTCACCTAATGTGAAGATAGACAGTAGAGGGCTGGATAGCAATTCAGCCTCATGACGTCGTTCCATCTGCACTGTACAGGATGCCTGTCAATCTTGGTGCCCCACCTCTGGTCAAGGGTTGGTCCAATGATCTACTCTAGGCCAACCAGATACTCTCTCTGAAACTGGCATCTGGAGTGAAGTGTCCATAAAGACTGAACATGGACTGAACTCATTGCCTTTGTGGAAGGCATTTTGAAGAGATAACCTGTTCATTATTTCCTGCTACCCAGATCCTCAAAGCGGCCGTTTCTATCCTCCCTGAAGCCTGATTGTATGCCCTTTTTTTCCTTTCCTTTCCTTTCTTCTTCCTTCCTTTCTTCCCTCCCTCCCTTCTTTCCCTCCTTCCCTCCCTCCCTCCTTCCTTCCTTCCCTCTTTCCTTCCCTTTTTCCTCTCTTTCTTTTCTCCTTCCTTTCTTCTTTCTTTTCTTTCCTCCCTTCCTTCCTTCTGTCAGGCCTCTGAGCCCAAGCCAAGCCATCACATCCCCTGTGACTTGCACGTATATACACCCAGATGACCTGAAGTAACTGAAGAATCACAAAAGAAGTGCAAATGCCTTGCCCTGCCTTAACCGATGACATTCCACCACAAAAGAAGTGAAAATGGCCAGTCCTTGCCTTAAGTGATGACATTATCTTGTGAAAGTCCTTTTCCTGGCTCATCCTGGCTCAAAAAGCTCCTCCACTGAGCACCTTGTGACCCCCACGCCTGCACACCAGAGAACAACCCCCCTTTGACTGAAATTTTCCTTTACCTACCCAAATCCTATAAAACGGCCCCACCTTTATTTCCCTTCGTTGACTCTTTTCGGACTCAGCCCACCTGCACCCAGGTGATTAAAAAGCTTTATTGCTCACACAAAGCCTGTTTTGGTGGTCTCTTCACATGGATGTGCATGACACCTTCCTTCCTTCCTTCCTTCCTTCCTTCCTTCCTTCCTTCCTTCCTTCCTTCCTTCCTTCTTTCATTCGTTCTTTCTTTTCTTTCTGAAACAGGGTCTGTCTCTGTCACCCAGGCTGGAGTACAGTCGTGCGATCTCCACTCACTGCACACCAGACCTCCAGGGCTCAAGCCATCATCCCGCCTCAGTCTCCCGAGTAGCTGGGACCACAAGTGTGCACCACCATGCCCAGCTAATTTTTTGTTTTTATTTTTGTATAGATAGGCTCTTGCTATGTTACTCAAGCTGGTTTTGAACCCCTGAGCTCAAGCAATCCACACAACTACGCCTCCAAAAGTGCTGGGATTACAGGTGTGAGCCACCACTGTTAGCCTTTTTAAAAATTTTGATTCTGTGAATTACTTCTGTTACTTTCTAGTTTAAATCAGCCAGAGTTAATTTTTGTTCCTTAAAGTTAAATAACCCTAACAGGTACAGAGGCAGTAAAGCATTGTTCAGCATCCCCTTTGTTGTGGGCAGTTTTCATCTTCTATGCAGATATTTCTGCACATATACTAATTTGTGGGTAAAAAGGACTTTTTAGACAGAAGACAAGCTGGAACTTGGCTGAACAGTTAATAAAAATAGGAAAATCTGACAGAGATGACCAGGAAACAGTGAATAGAACAAGGAGAGAAAAAGACAGATGAGAGGGTGGCTAGAAATACATGGACTGGACAAGAACCCTGTTTAGGGTTGGAGACCAGGGTAGGTTTCATCCATGTATGGCCAAGAGAGTTTAGGAAGAACTCTGGTGGGGACAGAAATAGATCCAGAAGTTCGTAGTCAGCCTCTGTATTAGTTAGAGGAGAGAATATGCTGGAGATGAGTTGGATACCAGTGATCCTGGGCTGTCTGACCAATATGATTTGGATCTGTGTCCCTGCCCAAATCTCATGTTGAATTGTAATCCCTATTGTTGGAGGTGGGGCCTGGTGGGAGGTGAGTGAAACATGGGGATGTATTTCCCCTGGGTGCTACTCTCATGATAGGGAATGAGTTCTTATGAGATCTGGTTGTTGAAAAGTGTGTAGCACCTCCCAGTGTCTTCCTCCTCATCTGGCCATGTAAGACGTGCCTGCTTCCCCTCTGCCTTTCCCCATGATTGTAAGTTTCTTGAGAACTCCCCAATCTTGCTTCCTATACAGCCTGCAGAGCCATGAGCCAGTGAAACCTTTTTATAAATTACCCACTCTCAGGTATTTCTTTACAGCAATGCAAGAACAGACTAATATACTAAGGCTTTTCTACCAACCAAAGAGGGTTGGCATGTGACACTGTTTTCTGTACCTTCCATTATTATCATGACATGGATTGTATCTTGACAAATAGTTGCACTTGTTTTATGGTAATTCTCTGTATTGACATACTTTTGACACTCTCATTTGTTTATTCATTCAATAACTTTATTGGGTGCCTACATAAATATTTACTGAGTGCTGGTCATTGTTGTTGGTGCTAAGTACATAGTAGTACAAAATATAGTTCCTCCCTCATGGAGATAGATAACTGTGGAGTAGGAGAGAAAAATAAACAATTAAATAGAAATATAAAGTTACAAAATGTGTGCCAAGTGCTCAAAAGGAAAATTGCTGGCTTTGAATAGAATGTAACATGTGATGGTGTTTTACTACCAAAGGAGAGACAAGAGGGAAGAACTCTTCTTCATAAAGAAAGTTCACAAAACTTATTATGGTAGTAGGAGCCTTGTACTTTACCCAAGAGGTCTTTTCCTTCCATTTTCATGAGTTCACCTTAAAACGTAATTCAAAGAATCTGTAAGATGTAGTGTATTTTGGTTTTGATTTTTTGTGTTGTAGGTCTGGAAACTGAAGGCAAGCTTTGAGGAGACTTCTTGGGCCAGTTGATGGACATGAAACCTGGTTGAGAGACAGGGACATGAACTCATGAGCTTAAGTTGTCAATAGGGAAAACAACTTAAAAATAATGTAAAGTTCTGTTTGCCTTGAAGACAGGGAAGATAATCAGGTTAATTTAATGAATGCATAAGAGGGGTTTGCTGATCTCAGCTGTCGTAGAGCATTTTAATTTGACTAAATTTCCTGAACATGTTGCTGGTTGATTTGTTATCCTGTAAGAAATGACCAGATATCATCTTTTCACATTTGTTTAGTGTTTTGGTGATTTGACCATTCACTGAAGACAATTATGTGCATGATACTCTGAAGGCTACATTGTAACTACCAGAGTGCTTATGGAATAATCTAGAATGGAAGGATTTAGCAACCTAATAGAATCTGGGATTCTTTTCATAGGGCATGAGTGGCCTTTGAAAAATGCCTTAGGCGCCATCTTGTGGTCAGCATTATGAATGCATTGAATTCAACTCATCCTCAACTTGCTGGAGACTGTTTACAAAGTTTGTGAGGGCTTTCGGGCTGTTGAGACTTGAATACATCTCTCCATAGAACCAATGTTACAAAGGGAGGTTACATTATCCTACTATGGCAAAGACCTGGTATATTAGTCAGGTCTTTTTCAGCTTCAGGTGACAGAAACCTATTTCAAACTGGCTTCGGCAAGAAGAGGGGTTTTCTCACAGAAGAAGGAATTGCTGTAGGAACCAGGGCCTTTGGTTTTATTCCATCATGCTTCAAGGAAGGTTGTTATCAGAAATCCAGATTTTGAATAATTTTCCACATTATGACTCAGCTAGCTACAAGCAGAAGAATCTCAAGGAAGGACCCTGGCCTGATTGGGTCTCCTGCCAAGCCCTGTACCTACCAATCATGTGTTCTGGGGAGTGGGACACCATGAACAGCCAGCTTGAGTTGGGTGATCATCCTCGGTGGTTGGGGGGTGGAGAAGAAGGGACAGAATATGTTACCTTAGGAAGGGTGGGAAGGCTTGCTGGGCAAATGAGCAAACTAAAAAGAGCAACCACAACCTACTACAGTCTGCTACTGAGACACCAGAACACATCCATACCCTTCTCCCCATGCGTGCAATTCCCAAAGTATCTAAATGCTGTAACTTTCCTGAGTAGACAAAGTACAAACCCATCTTCTCCCCAAGAGGAATTAAAGACACATTGAGTTGATATGTTCAACACCATATCTAGGATTCCTGGATGATGTGTGTTCCTCTTAGGTTCAGATGTAGTGTCTACTCTAGGTCCAATAATCTATTTCCATTAAGAAAAAACTTGACCACAAAGCCAGTTCTTCAATCTATTTCGGATTCACTTAACATACCTTTTAAGATTTCCAAAACAGATAAATCCTGTAAGTATCTTATTTTATTGAGTCAAACACATGAAAGCTATTTATTCATTTAAATCAGTATTTTGAGTAAGTGTTTATATGAGCCCCTAATACTTGTCAGGTATTATTTTAGGTGCTAGGAGTATGTCCCTAATTTCTCTGAACTTAAAGACGTGAGCAAATAACTAAGCAATAAGGGGCTGTAATTGCAGTATGAATTGCATGTATGTTCTATTTGTACCATTTTTACAGAATTGTATGTATTTTACAAGTGGTATTTATGAAAAATTGAAACCACAGAAATAAGACAATCTCATTGATACAGAGAATAGGGATAAATAGAACCTCAAAGAGAGTTACTAGGATCAATTTTAAGTTGGAAGATACTTGACAATGGTTTGTCAAAAATGATGGAAACGTTTTCTTTCTTTTTCTAGTTTATTTGGCCTTTTGTTCTAGCAAATTTTGGTTTGCGCACTTGAGGGCCAATAACTCATGAAGCAGAATATTTGAATCAATTTGCTTTATTCATTAATTGGTTGTCCTACTAGCATTTCTAATTTAAAACACATTGAATGACCTCCTAAGACAAACATCTAGCTTAATGATTAGAGAGAAGGATTGGATAGTACTTCAGAGCATGAGTTTTGGCATAAGTGTCACCAAGGTGGGCCGGGCACAGTGGCTCACACCTGTAATCCCAGCACTTTGGGAGACTGAAGCGAGTGGATCACCTGAGGTCAGGAGTTCGAGACCAGCCTAACCAACATGGAGAAACCTCGTCTTTACTAAAAAATACAAAATTAGCCGGGCATGGTAGCACATGCCTGTAATCCCAGCTTCTTGGGAGGCTGAGGCAGGAGAATCGCTTGAACCCGGGAGGCGGAGGTTGTGGTGAGTCAAGATTGCGCCATTACACTCCAGCCTGGGCAACAAGAGTGAAACTCTGTCTCAAAAAAAAAAAAAAAAAAGAGTCACCAATGTTTAGTCCTGGCTTCACTCTTATTAGCTCTGTGACCTTCAGCAAGTCTTAGCCTTTCTTAGTTTCCTCATTTAAGTAGTGGTACTCAACTTGTACTAGTACTCAACTTGTAAGGTCATTGTGAGTGTTAAATAAATATGTCACAGTATTAGCATATAGTAAGGGTTATATACATGTTGAAAGAATGATTTAAAAAAAGTGAAGCCTTTCTTAAGTGCCTTTTAAAAGTAGGTACTACATTGCTAAAATTCATTTATTAATGCCATAGAGACTTGGTTATTGTTCATATAGTTGATTATTGTTTGCTCATATAACTGATTACTGCTTTCTTAATTGGGGACCAATGTCCCTCAGAAAGAGTGTTGACAGTATGGATATTACAAAAGATGTCGTTTTCATTTATTAGGTTGAATGGTGGTATGAGGGAATCACTGGACTTGCAAAACTCTCTTAAAAGTTTTGACATGGGATGGAGTGTGTGGTGGTGGGGACCCTTTTTCCCACTGTTGAGGTTTTATTCTTGTGGACGGAGCTCCACTAGTCTAGGATTTCTGGATGATGTGTGTTCCTCTTAGGCTCAGACATAGTGTCTACTCTAGGTCCCTTCCTTGGTGTTTTTAACGCCCCTTCCTTGCTCCTTTCTGGAGGATAAGTCACTTATCTGACTGGTGAATGTGGAAGGAATAACTGTGACCAAACGGCTCGGCCTCTTCCCTTTTTCTCTTGGGAGGAACCTGTCTTCTGGAAGCTTGCATTCCACTCTGATCCTCCTTGTCATAAATGTACCAGGCAGGCCCTGTTTTTCAGAGGCTTGTCCCAGTCCAGTGCTACCTGGGATTCAAAAGAGAAGCAGTGGCTGGGCGCGGTGGCTCACGCCTGTAATCTCAGCACTTTGGGCAGCTGAAGCAGATGGATTGCTTGAGCTCAGGAGTTTGAGACCAGCCTGGGCAACATGGTGAAACCCCGTCTCTATGGAAAATACAAAAATTAGCCAGTCTTATAACCCGGTCTCAAAAAAATAAATAAAAATTTAAAAAGACCAGCAGTTTAATTCTTGAGTGCGATGTGATCTACTTGCCTAGAGACATTGCCACATTTTTCAATATTAACAATTTGATATCTACTCTCATAGCTGCCTTATTCTTTGGTCAGATTTCTTAATTGCCTCACAACATTTGTGAGAGAGATGGATGTAATTTACCAAGCCTGTTGAAATCCCAACAATACTGTTAACAATGAATTGTGCACATTCTGCTGGGGTCTGTCTGTCCTTCCTTCCTTTCTTCCTTCCTTCCTTCCTTCCTTCCTTCCTTCCTTCCTTCCTTCCTTCCTTCCTTCCCTCCTTCTCTCTTTTCTTTTCTTTTCTTCTTTCCTGAGTCTCACACTGTTGCCCGGGCTGGAGTGCAATGGCGCAATCTTGGCTCACTACAACCTCCGCCTCCCGGTTCATGCGATTCTTCTGTCTCATCCTCTTGAGTAGCTGGGATTACAGGCACACCCCACCACACCTAGCTAATTTTTGCATTTTTAGTAGAGATGGGGTTCACTATGTTGGCCAGACTAGTCTCGAACTCCTGACCTCATGATCTGCCCACCTCAGCCTCCTGAAGTGCTGGGATTACAACTGTGAGCCACCGCGCCCCGGCCAGGGACTTTCTAAGAGCCTGAGTGGAATACACTTCAGAATTATCTATTGAACGGCAAGGGAGCTAAGGTGTCTATCCACCAACTCCCGTCCCTCACTGGCTGAGGGTTGCTTAATTCCCTGGTACTTTTAGCTTGCCCATTTTGTGTCTAGCAGAAATCCTCAGCCAGAGCAATGCAGGTGTTCGATGTGGGAAACCAAGAATAAGATGAGAACAATCTACTGAAGCGCCAAGTAACTCTCAGTGTGTCCCGGGAATGGGTGGGGCACCCACAGTGCCTGCGATGAGGTTGTCTCTGAATTCCTGTGGACTATGCTAGTACCCTTGCTCTGTGATTCTACAGCTGTTTCCTCAGTCAAATCCAGCATTGGATGGGTTTATTCTGTCAACCCAGCTGTAAGCTCTATGTGGGCAGGGACTAGATGCATGCTGTTCACTGTGGTATTCTCAAGCGTAGGTGATCAGTAAATATTTTTAAAATGTAGCCAGGTGCAGGGGCTCACGCCTCTAACCCCAGCAATTTGGGAGGCAGAGGCAGGCGAATCACTTGAGGTCAGGAGTTCAAGATCAGCCTGGCCAACATGGTGAAACTCTGTCTCCACAAAAAATACAAAAAAAAAAAATTTTTTTTAGCCGGGCATGGTGGCACGTGTCTGTTATTCCAGCTACTTGGGGGGGCTGAGGCAAGAGAATCGCTTGAACCCAGGGGCCAGAGGTTGCAGTGAGCTGAGATCACACCACGGCACTCCAGCCTGGACAACAGAGTGAGACTCCATCTCAAAAAAAAAAAAAAATTATTTGTTGAATGAATGCTGTGGTCAGGAATTAATAAATGGTCACAGTGAAAAAAATCATATGCAATTATTATTAAAGCTAGTTTTGGTGTTTTGTAGAAAATATATTTGCTATACAAAGAATTGTACTGCTGAACCCATTTAACACAGAGACATGACGTGCATGGTTTGGACCCACCTGATGTTAGGTTTGAAGGAAACTTGACTTTTACAACTTTATGGTCCTAGAAAAAGGGAGATCAGATATTTTCCTTTCTTAACAAAAACAGTTAGCAAGGAGTAGTTTCCATGAAGGTAAAACGGAGTAAGAAATTTATTCTATTTGAAGTATTTTTAAATAGGTTCTGTTTGTGAAGTTATTTGTCAGTTTCTCAATAGGAGAGAGAGATGGATTTCAGGGCTGAGGATAACATGATGTAATGTGACAACATTGCCAGCAGGTGGTGCTGTTTCACGTAGCATTAGAAGTTTTACGGCTTTGGAGACTGTAAATAGAGTTCACAACATTATTCTCAAAATGAATTAGATTAGTTTCTGAACGATTGATAGGATTTTTAACGTCAGACAGGCAGTAAAAGAGAAAGCGCCAAATTCAGTCACCCCACTCCGTAAGCAAAAAAATCTGAGGGAGATAAAAATCTGTAATTCATACAACTGCAGCCAATATGGGGAAGAAATAATAAAATGGAAAAAATGGCTAATTCCAAGTTGATTATATGCTCCGGTGTGGCCTGGATAATTCCAGTTTTGAAAGACCATTGTGGATGGGCACATATGCTGAGAAAAATTCAGATATAATGGATAGTGGGTAGTTTTTGTTATAGAATCAAGAGTTGCTTGAATAGATAGCTTTAAGATGAACTGGGAAGTACTGGCCTTAACTTTGTGAATTACCACATGAAATACAATTATGCTCACAAATTACTATATTTAAAAACAGCTCACAAAGTAATTCTCATACTCCTGTATTTATAACTTGACAAACTGCTGAGCTGTCTTAATATTTCAATTGAATCCAATAAACACTTATTGGGGGTCTACTGTGTACCAGGCAGTCTGCCAAGCACTGGGAATCCACAAATTTTAGTAAGACAGAGCCCTCCCTTCGAGGTTAGCCTTTAGCCAGGGGTTTTCAGGCCTGATAGAGGAACTGCTTCTTTTCCATCACAGAACTCCGTCCAAGAGCTGTGGTGCAAGGAGAAGAGTGGTTGCTCCCTGCCTCCGTGGTCTTCCTGTAGCAAGGTCTCTGCTCCTCTAATACGAAGACCTTGTTTAGTCTGGAGGCAACCAAGAAGTAAGAATTACCAACACACTGATTATTCCTCTCGCATCACTCCTTTCAATGCAGAGGGAAGAACTATGGTCATTTTAGATGTTTATCAAAATCTAGTTAATAGATTTAAAAAAGATTATCATTCATCATACCTAAGTGTCATAATCACTCCCTTTTCCCGGATGCCTGAGGAAGGCTCAAAGACACAGCGAAATGGCCAAAATAATACTCTAGGACTACCCTAGAATATTCTAGTCTTCTAACAGGTTCTAAAATGATTGTCTGGTGCCAGGACACTAACACAACTGGCCCCAGGTTTACCCCTTCCTCTCCCTCCAGAAACATTCGAGATGACAAAAGTTTCCCATGCAGCAGCAGAAAGCTATCCAATGACTTTCTGGAGGAGTGAAATCTTTTAGAAGACACTAGCAACAAAGATTTTGAAATGGGGTCAAAGAACAAGGATGTCTTTGGAAATACACAGTCCTGGTTTGGATTTCAACTTAATTTTTCAACCCTGCGATTTTGGGCAATTTACTAAGCTTTGGCTTTCTTGCTTAAAAACAGGAATTACCATTCCCAGCTGTTAAGATTGTTGCAAAGTTTGAAATAGGATAATCTATGGGAAAACACCTATAATAATTTCTGGCATGATGGGCATCCTAGAAAGTGTTAGGATTCTCCCTGCCTTCTTTGGAGGGAGTGTTGGTCATCAGTTATGTGATCATCAAAACACATGTAAGCATGTTTAGTATCCAAGTCATGTCATCAACATAGACCCATCATCTCCTCCTGGCCTGCTACTAATGCCCCTCATTTTGATAGTAATGTCAATATGCTTTTTCATGGTAAAGTCAATGAACAGCTATGACCATGAGGGCTAATTCTGAAAGCATTCGTAGGTAAATCCAAAGCAGGAAGAGGCTATATTTTTCCTTAGTTTTCTTATAAGAGGTGTACCTGAAAGCTGGCATTCTGAAAGAAACTGATTAAATGATGCACCATTTTGATGCATTCCAGAGCCTTCCCCTTTTTCACTATGTGATTCTCAGCCTGCCAGCTCAAGTGAAGTGAGGAACAGTTTCTCTTCATATGCCACGCACAATATGGGAGCACGGCGGCTTTTGCTGCTGATGAAAATATTATGGCCTCAGTTCTCTGTAATCAATTTACTGCTTTATGGACCCAAAGTCCTCCAGAGAATTTAATAAATTCACATAATGTTTCTAAGTGCTGCATTGTGCATTTGGAGCGCTGATTTAGCTGACAAATGTGAAAAATTCGTGTAGCTAGACAACTCCCTAGCGATTAGACATGTGTGGAAGCTAAAGAGAACACGTTGCTCCAGAGAAGGTCAGCATTAACATACAGCCCAGAATCTTCTCTTGACTGGCCTCATGTCCCTTCAGCTCTGATGGATAACACCATCTGACCAAACATTTATTTGGGGGGTAGGGGGTTTACTCATTTCCAGTGGGGCTGTACTTTTGATTCTCTAAAAGCCTGCTCTGGTCTAGGCAGAGTGAAGAATGACAAAGTTAAAGGTGATAGTGTAATGTGTGACTAGCATGGCACCTAGGGATTTAGAGGATGAAATGGTCACTAAATTATGCATATTTGACCCTGAGGGATGCTAGAGGTTTCTAAGGGAGCATTTTGTGGGACAGCAGCACAGAGTCACTTGTTTAAAACCAGTTCCATTTAAAGTTATATTGACTCTTTCTGCACATCTCTCTCTCTTCCATTCAAATTTCTTTCCAAATGTAAACAGATTTACCAAAAATAATTACTAAACCACTTTATTACTCAAAATAATCTTCTATCTTTATTGATGTACATATAAATACTCTGCATCGTGATAACCTATCTATTACATTGTCCTAACAATGCCATTTTGTATTCCCCTTTTCCTCTTTAATGTTATTTCATACAAACAACCAAAGTGTTATTTTGTGTCCATCAAAGTGGGCCACAGAGCTGTTGTTTCAAATAGGTTTTTAGTATTTAACTTCTGGTGCTGTATTGTTACAGAGACCATCATTATTCAGAATTACTGCAGGTTTTACTGTTAATTTTAGCTTGAATTTTGGTTTTCAGCTCAAGCAAAGATTTAAGACTTACCTTGAGTTCCCAAATTTGGGGCAATCTGCAATGGATATGGGGCCTGGAGATGTTGTAATAGCCCGTGTGGAAACACGCAGATGCCTGTTGCACCTCCTATCCTGGTGATGGATGACCCAGCTGATACCTCTACTCCGGCAGGCTCTGAGCACTGGATGAGTGACTGTGGACTCTCTCCTGGAGGACCCAGAAGGTTTGGAGCTGCTCCTATGGCTCTGGATCTGGGTAGACACACCCAGATGCTGCACTGATGAAAAGGGAATGCCACTTCCTGTATTTGGATGCTGTAAGCAATGCTTGACAGGTGCTTTCTACCACTGTCACAGCAGCAGAAGAGTTGGGGAAACAAAATGTTGTCAAGTATTAACAATCAGAGATAAGATGGGAGTGAATATTCCTGTTCATGAAACATTCTGTAAAACACTTAAAGAGGTGTATTCTGAGCCAATATGAGTGACCATGGCCTGGGGAACTGTATCAAGAGGTCCTGAGAAAGTGTGCCCGAGGTGGTTGGGTTACAGTTTAGTTTTATACATTTTAGGGAGACCAGGAGTGACAGGCAAAGACATAAAACCAATACATGGAAAGTGTATATTGGTTTGGCCCAAAAAGGTGGGAGATCTTGAATAGGGGGTGGTGCTTACAGGCTACAGGTGGATTCAAAGACTTTTTCGATTGGCAATTGGTTGAAAGACTTCAGCTTTGTCAAAAGACTTGAAGTCAGCTGAGCCTAGACGGCCTGGAAAAGGGAGGTCTGGTTGCATTCATGGAGATTCTCTACAGATGCAAACTTCTCCCACAAAAGACGGCTTTGCAGGAGTATTTCAAAATATGTCAAATAAATATGTTTTGGGTTTGGGCACAGTGTCTCACGCCTGTAATCCCAGAACTTTGGGAGGCCGAGGTGGGCAGATCACTTGAGGTCAGGAGTTCAAAACCAGCCTGGCCAACATGGTGAAATCCCTTCTAAAAATACAAAAAATTAGCTGGGCATGGTGGCAAATGTCTGTGATCCCAGCTACTTGGGATCACTGAGGCAGGAGAATCCCTTGAACCTGGGAGATAGCCACTGTAGTGAGCTCAGATCATGACAGAGTGAGATTTCATCTCTCTCTCTCTCTATATATATATTTTGAGAAATATATATAATATATTCTATATATAATATATTATAAACATATAATATATTGATATATAATATAGACTATATTATAAATATATAAATATATGATAGATTTATATATCATATATAATATAAATATATAATATATCATATAAACATATCATATATTATATAATATTACATATTTATAATATGTTATATATTTATATTATATCGATATTATATATTTTATAATTTAATATGAATATAATATATTAATATTATATATTTATAATATATTATATATTATAAACATATATATATATCTATATATTTGAGGATAAAATATTTTGATGTTCTTCAGGGTCTGCTATCTGTCGTGTGATGATATACCAGGGTCCAGTTGGAAAATTATTGCACAAGATATTTTAATTTCAAAGGCTTTTGAGTGAATTCTGGCCTGGATGGTGCAGTGCAGCATAATGCAGTGATACTATAAACAATATGCTTGATTGTGAAGCTTCCTGCCTCCCAGGAGTTAACAACAGATGATGAAAAATGGAAAGGTTGAAGGTTTAGTGAAGGTCCCTTTTAAGAGGAGGGTACTTGCTAACGAACATGCTTTCTAGAAGTTCAGCTTTCTCCGTGGGGAAATCTAACTGTATTATATCCCACCACCCATCCCGAGATGGTGGAGCTGAAACGTCTGTGCCAGGCAGACAAGATTCCACATTATTACTGAAATGACAAACCTATGAGGCCAACTTGCTTGTGAGGTTGTGATTTTATTTTTGCCACTATTTTGTTGCTGTCATTCCTCATAAGCACGTCTCCACACCTGTCAGGTCAAATTTGCCGTCAACTGAAATACATAAAATGCATATCTCTGTATGTATACATATTTTTCATTTTCTAAAATGAACATCATAAAAACAGAAACGTGACCTCCAAAGGCAGGATACAGACTCCAAATATTGTACAGCAGCTTCATTTTTTTATTAGATTTTCTGTGTTTTCTTCTCCCCCCAGTTGCTGGATAAAATCCATACAAATGAAATACTGGCTCACTCAGTAAATAATAATGAAAAGGTAAATTCATTTTACAGAGAAGCCAGTGCATGTAAGACATCATCTTGAATGACTGTGATTTTCTTGAACTGATCACCAGGCTATTATAGTCTCTCAAGAATAATATCTGGTTTTTAGGTTCTCCAGTTGTGCCTATGACCTCTCCTTAACCCTTTGGCCCTTAAAAAACATTGACTTAAAAAAAAAAAAAGTGCAATAGTATGCTGCTAAAATGACACAGGTACAGTTTAGTTCACATTAACTTGGAGTTCTAAGAGCTGAAACACACATGGAGGATCTGGCCTCTTCCTGCCATCATCTGACCCCTCCTCTTGTATCTTTTGACAGTTGTGGTGTAACTATAAAGTTCTTTACGAGTGTAGAAAAGAAATATCTTTAGGGATAAAATCTTGTTTTCTTTTTAAGTTTATTGTGTAGCTTATAGTGTCTCCAAATCTGCCATATTAGTTTCCATTTTGGTTTTTGGAAAAGGCCAAATGTTTATATAAGATATTTTTTGTTTTTTTTCCTGGGTAGGACGCTGACTTTTAAGTAGGAATACATATGCCAGAGAGGACCCACTTCCTGGTTTGCCCCAAACTGAGGGCGCTCCCAGGACATAACATTTTTAGTGCCCAACCTGGGAAAGTCTCTGGCAAACCAGGATGAGTGGGTCACTCTACGAGATGGGTTTTCTTTGGACTTTGTTTTGGTGTGAATTAAAGGTAAAATTAAACTCAACAACTGTTATTTTGAGGACATAAAGGGCCTTTAAGAACAAAAGATCAGCAAAACAAATCTCTTCTTCTCAGAGAGTTTTCTAGTTTTCTGCTTGGACTAACTAGTGAATCAAGTTCTCAGACAGCTGTAGGCCAAGGTGACCCAAGCTAAGAGCTACTGGAGCCCTTACACAGGCTGGAAGAATCAAAGGAAGGAATGGTCCCTTCCAAATGAATAAGTTGCTCTCTGGCATTTCTTTTTGAATTAAAAATAAAATACCCTTTTAGCTGGGCATGGTGGCCATGCCTGTGGTCCCACCTACTTGGGAGGCTGAGGTGGGAGAATCACTTGAGCCTGGGAGTTTGAGGCTGCAGTGAGCCAAGCTTGTGCCACAGTTTAGTTCTGGCATGACAGAGTGCTTGGATGACAGAGTAAGACTGTCTCAAAAAAATTAATACAAAAATATCTAAAGCTCAGTAATGCCATGCAAATAGCTCAGTGTTTCTTGTGTATCTAAGAAGACAAAAATACGTGAGTAAGCCCTTAGTCAGAAGTAGTTTGTCCACTGCATTCAAGGTGAATCTTGGGTTTTACTGAAAGCTTTATTGTGCTTTATTGAAAACTTTGAAGATGGAAACAAGTAGGCATCTCTAATATATTTGTCTTCAGTACCAAGACTGTATAGTAGCTTGAGGAACAACGTCTGCAACATCTGAGAATG
Organism: Piliocolobus tephrosceles; assembly: GCF_002776525.5. Taxonomy (NCBI): domain Eukaryota; kingdom Metazoa; phylum Chordata; class Mammalia; order Primates; family Cercopithecidae; genus Piliocolobus; species Piliocolobus tephrosceles. Next base: position 105,665,340 of record NC_045436.1, on the reverse strand, counting down.
GGTCCAGGTTCAAGTAGCTTTGAATACGAGGAAAGAGAACTATAAATTTGACCACAGTGAAGAGAAGCCAGCGTGGTAGAGTGCATGTAATTTATTTATTTATTTTTGAGATGGAGTCTTGCTCTGTCACCCAGGCTGTGTAGTGGTGCGATTTCAGCTCAGTGCAACCTCTGCCTTCCAGGTTTAAGCAATTCTCGTGCGTCAGCCTCCTAAGTAGCTGGGACTACAGGTGTGTACCAACATGCCTGGCTAATTTTTTGATATTTTTAGTAGAGACACGATTTCACCATGTTGGCCAGGCTGGTCTCGAACTCCTGACCTCAGGGGATCTGTCTGCCTTGGCCTCCCAAAGCCCCTGTGCCCAGCCTGTGCATGCCTTTAGACAGGAGACCTCAGGAACCAAACCGTGGAGTACCTTAGTTTAGTTTCAGGACAGGCAGGCCCTGATGTTGTTACCAATAGGAGAGAGAATGGCTCAGTGCAGAACCTCTATCCTGGTTTTTGTCACAAAGATGTGAAAAGCTGGCAATGGCCAATAAGTAGAGGGTAAGGGCAGAGCCAGGTAGTCCCGATTGGAATTCTTTTCCCACTACTCTCTAATTGTGTAATTTGGGGCAGTCTACTTCCTCCCTCTAAGATCCCATTTTATTTATTTATTTTTTTTGAGACGGAGTCTTGCTCTATCGCCCAGGCTGGAGTGCAGTGGCCGGATCTCAGCTCACTATAAGCTCTGCCTCCCGGGTTTACGCCGTTCTCCTGCCTCAGCCTCCCAAGTAGCTGGGACTACAGGCGCCCGCCACGTCGCCCGGCTAGTTTTTTGTATTTTTTAATAGAGATGGGGTTTCACCATGTTAGCCAGGATGGTCTGGATCTCCGGACCTCGTGATCCGCCCGTCTCGGCCTCCCAAAGTGCTGGGATTACAGGCTTGAGCCACCGCCCCTGGCCTAAGATCCCATTTTCTTATCTGTAATCCAGGGCACAATTCCTTCACTATAGTTTAGTCATCAGGATTAGATGAGATAAGGTAAAAAACAATTTAGCGTAATCCCTGGTACAGGTGCCCAATACCTAGTAGCTATGCATATTATCATTATCAATAATAGGATAGGCATTTCATTCGATTGCTGTGATGGATTAACATGTGTGAGTTCTTTCTCTTGTCAGTTTATGCAATCATTTTTCCCCTGAACTAAAATCATTCTTTTATTGATATGTACTGTAATTATAAGAGCCATTTTCTAGTGGATGCATAGATTTAAGGCATAAAATATACATTTGATACATCTCTTAGGATTAAAATTTGACCTATGTTTAAAAAGGCTGATCTAGGATTTCTTCAGAAGTAACAGGCTTATTATTTTTCTGAGAGGGGCCCTGGGTTTCCCTTGGGATGTAGTTTTTCGTCTCCTTCGTGGGCATAGGTGCACCCTGTGTCATCTGTTCTCCTGGGCTGAGAACGAGGATGGAAAGTGGGCGACCTGCTCACTGCACTTGGGATGAGAGCTGTGGATAGCCGTCAGGACAAGTGAAAGTGTGACCGACAATGGGAGCAGCTGAAACAGAATCACCCTTGTCCACAAACACACACCGCCCAATTTGTTTTGCTTTCTCCTCTCCGGCAGCCGTTCCACTGACTTTTCTGCACTAGGTAAAGTCATCCTGGTGTTGGGGATTAATCCTCCTCAAGGGCTCTGGTAGTGATGAGAGCACAAAGCAGATACAACCAAGGCTAAGTCTGTGCTCAAGGAGAAGACACATTTGAAGTACCTGCCCTGTGCTGCAAAGCAAATGTATGTTATGTCCTCCTTGTTAGGAAGCTGGAAATTAATACACCAGCCAGACAATAAATGTTCTGAATTCACCCTCATAGGGTGAATTCTGCTGCTAAGACAATTCTTTTGATTTCAAAGAAAACTAGCGACCATTCAGTCTTTTCATTTTTATTATTTATTTATTTTTTGAAATGGAGTCTCACTCTGTAGCCCAGGCTGGAGTGCAGTGGCACGATCCCGACTCACAACAACCTCTGCCTCCTGGGTTCAAGTGATTCTCCTGCCTCAGGCTCCTGAGTAACTGGGACTACAGGTGTGTGCCACCATGCCCGGCTAATTTTTGTATTTTTAGTAGAGACGGGGTTTCACTACGTTGGCCAGGCTGGTCTCGAACTCCTGACCTTGTGATCTGCCCGCCTCAGCCTCCCTAAGTGCTGGGATTACAGGCATTGAACCACTGTGCCCGGCCTTGTTCAGTCTTTCTAAAATGACAACTTCTAACTGGGCTGAGTTTGACTCTTCTCTGTTAGAAGGCAAATACTGGCCAGGTGCAGTGGCTCATGCTTGTAATCCCAGCAGTTTGGGAGGCTGAGGCGGGCGGATCATGAGATCAGGAGATCCAGACCATCCTGGCTAACACAGTGAAACCCCGTCTCTACTAAAAATACAAAAAATTAGCTGGGCGTGGTGGTGCATGTCTGTAGTCCCAGCTACTCGGGAGGCTGAGGCAGGAGAATGGCGTGATCCCTGGAGGCGGAGCTTGCAGTGAGCCGAGATCACACCACTGTACTCCAGCCTGGGCGACAGAGCGAGACTCCATCTCAAAAAAAAAAGAAGGCAAATATTTATGCTTGCCTCCTCCCAGAAAACAACATTAAGCGGTTAATAGTTAATCAAGTGTCCTGGACAAGCCATGTGAACGTCAGCTGTGTTTACAGCTGGGGTTCAAGGGGCCTGACAGAAGTCTATTTGCATAAGGTGCTGGGAGCCTCATGGGCCACACTCCCCTAAGTGAGGTAGGAACCAGCCTCATGAGCCTAATCCTCAAGTGAAGCTCAAGTAAGTTGTTAGGAGGAACACACCCTGAACATATTCTACCTCAAACCCACAGATGGATGAACAAAATAAAACAAAGAGCTAGAAAAAAGCTGACAAAGTCACTATTCCAATAGAACTCACTATGGACCATTCTACTGAAGGGGAAGCCCAGGAGCTGGGGAACTGCTCAATATTTACAGTTGAGATGTGGGTACAGTTGAGTTGTGGTTGGTAGTTTTGAGGAGAGCAGTTTTGACATGTAGCAAACTCAGAGTTCGCATCCACAAAATAAATGTTGTAGGTTGGATTCTTCGGGAAGTAGTCAACCACATCACAGCTCAACTTCTCCTTCTGCCCAATCCTTCCCTAGTAGGCGTCAACCCCAAAAGGCTAAGTCTTTGTCCAAAAACCCCAAAGTTAATGCTTTTGGGATGAACGCCTACTGGGGAAGGATTGGGCATAAGAAGAAGTTGAGCTGTGACGTGGCTGTCCTCCCAGGAGCTTTGCAGCTGGCACAGACTTCAGAGTTGTCCCCACTTGGGCTTGGAGGCTGGAGTTTTATACACCTATATCCACCAGTCATTGAATTGCAGATTGGGACAGCCCTCAGCTGGCTAAAGACCACCATCTCAGCCAAGATCTTGCCCACTTTCCAGGGTCATTGAATGCAGATTGACCCTGGGAAGTGGGCAAGACCTTGGTTGAGATGGTGGTCTTTAGCCAGCTGAGGGTGATTCCAAAGGGCTGAGAGCTGAGGGTTGTTGGAGGGCAGGGTGCCCAGCAGCAGTGGGAATGACTTCTCCAGCCCTGAAGCTGGGATTTGGGTGGCACAGCACTGTCTGTTACAAAAGGACTTATCTTTTGAGAGACTAGTAGAATGTACTGAAGTACTGCTGACTTGGGGAAATAGATATCAGTGTGGATTTTCAAAGCAAACTATAGTAACTCACACATTTGGGCATCAGGGACTGCCTTGGTTTAAAGCTTAAGTGAAGTAGGAAGCAGGCTTCATGAGCCCAATCCTCAAATGAAGCTCAAGTAAGTTGTTAGGAGAAACATGTCTTCTCCAGAAGCTGGAGAATCGGGAGGTCACAGGGCCCACTGTTAGTTACAGGGCCATCCTACCAAACTTAAACCAAGTCAGACTAAAATGAATGAGCTACAATCTGTTTTTTTTTTTTTTTTTGAGTTTTCCCATTGGAGAAGAGTGTTCCTTTTTCTCATACTCTGGTAAATACTAAGTACTCTGTGTACTTCTAAGATCTTACGGTGCTACAGTCATAACAACAGTAAGAATAATTACAACTATAAGCAACATTTATTGAGTGGTACTGTGGGCCAGCACTCTTCTAAATGCTTTACTTACACTTGTATATTTGAAGGTCAAGTCCCTTTCTAATAGATGGTGCTGTGCCACCCAAATTCTACCGTAACCCCTATGACATAGGTCATTTTATTACGCTCACTCTCAAGATGAGGAAACTGGGATACAGGGAGTTGAAATCGCTCTCCCGTGGTTACATAGCCAATAAGTAGCAGTGCTGGGTTGCAAACTCAGGCATGAAAAGCAAAAGGGAAAGGGTTAGAATCAAAGCAAAGTGTTCTTTAAAAGAGATGGTCCCTGATGCCTTGACAGCTGGTCACATAAGGTTTCCCAAGCAATGGCAGTGGGCATGACCAGCTGTCCTCTGCTTGAAATGGGCATGCTGTAGAACTGTGTCTGATCTATTCACAGGTACATCTCCTACTCTAGCCTGCTACCTGGCTCCTGGGGAAGCAGAGTCCCTTTGAAGCACTCAAAGAGAAATGTAATGAAGGATTAAATGAATGTACCGGAAGGATTGTTTTTAGAGTTAAACAGAGTTAAAGCCCTGGGCAATTTACTTATTCTCTCCTGGCCTTGGTTTTTTCATCTGTAGAAAGGAAATGATGACTGAGGGGTGGCATAAGTTTTGATCTATCATATAATCTTGCATAGCATTAACTCCCAATAAATAGAAGCTATTATTAGTATTATTATGATTTCTTTCTACATGCTGGAAGGTGATAGTTGGCTTAAAAATTGCAAAGAAGAACTAAATATCTCATTCTTTTAGTCAGCTTTGGAAGGCTTGACCACATTATCTCTAATGTTCTATCTTTAAGTATGGAATCCTAATTCTGATGTTTTTTTCAGGCACAATTTTTCAACAAAATAATTTGTACCAAAGTAAAAATGGAATTTCTCACTTCCATCCTGCCCTACCCTGTCCCCTTCCATTATTTTCCAGGCACGTCTTGTTTTTATTACCCCTGCATTAACAGATCTACTTCAAGGAGCTTACCATGACCCAGGAAATGGAGGCTGACCAAAAATGGAGGAGAAGAGAGGACAAAGAGACATAAAAGGAATTTTATGTTCTTTTTAAGGAGTCATTAAAGTAGTATAAAATAAAAAACCTTAAAATGCCACACAATGTCTTGTTTAGATAAGACTCAGGGAAGGCTTTGTATAGACATGGAGAAGGCAGAGCCAGCCTGGTTTTGACAGTTAACCCTGGGGTAGAATTGTACTCAGAGGTCCTGTCAGTCAGCATTCAGTGTCATGGAGGAGAAACCACTTCAGTTTTTTCGTGCAGAAGAAGATTAAATCATGGAATGAGGGTGGAAGGACTGGAGGAGCAGGTCCCAGGCTGGCCCTCCCCCAGCTACTACCAGAAGGACAATTCAAACCCAGCCTAACAAAGAACTTCAAATGGACATAATCAGGAAGTTGGAGAATCAGGAGGTCGTGGGGCCTATTGTTGGGTACACGGTTATGTTACCTTAGCTGTGCATCTGGAATCAGGAAATCACTGCCTCCACTGCTGACTTGGAAACATACCACCCAGGCTGAAATCTAGGGATCAGGAAACTGGCTCCAACACTGTGGGCTCTGGAGCCATGATTTGCCTGCTAAATCTGCACCAGCAAGATAAGTATCTCCCTTCCCACTTACACTAGCTTGAATTGGGGTCTTGCTCAAGTGCATCTTCAGATAAGTTAGGAAAAATGTGGTTTGTATTTTTCCAGCTTCTGCAGTGCAGAAAGGCATGCCAGACACGTTGGAAGGGATGTTGAGCAAATCCATCTACGATTTCTACTACTATAGTTTACCCAGCGGAAAAATAAAAGATTGGGAAGACATCAGTTCTTTTCTGTTCTGTGTGTTGTTGTATGTACATGGAAGAATAGAATATAAGTGTCTGTAACCAGAAACTACATAACATTCACCTTATCTTGTTCTGACTAATTTCAGTTAACCATAACACAGAACCTGAATTATTAGGACTTTAGTAAAGTCCAGCCCCTTGCTAATACCAAGTATGCTTAGACAGCGAAGGCAATTTAACTTAAATGTTGGAATATCATTGGAAAATGTAGTCCCAGTCCTTTAAAACTGTTTGTAAAACCCATACCCATTAAAACCCCATTAAGAAATAAATAACAAGGCCGGGCGCGGTGGCTGAAGCCTGTAATCCTAGCACTTTGGAAGGCTGAGACGGGCGGATCACGAGGTCAGGAAATCGAGACCATCCTGGCTAACACGGTGAAACCCCGTCTCTACTAAAAATACAAAAAATTAGCCGGGCGAGGTGGCGGGCGCCTGTAGTCCCAGCTACTGGGGAGGCTGAGGCAGGAGAATGGCGTGAACCCGGGAGGCGGAGCTTGCAGTGAGCTGAGATCCGGCCACAGCACTCCAGCCTGGGCGGCAGAGCGAGACTCCGTCTCAAAAAAAAAAAAAAAAATAAATAAATAAATAAATAACAACTCATATTCTCTCTCACACACACAAGCATATTTAATAACAGTGAATTTAATGGAGCTGTTTATTTTGTAACACACTTAGGGAATCATCACTTTTCCTGTGGCCATGGTCAAATAAGTGCCCAAATTGTTTTTCCTTAGACTCTTTGGTTGCTGCTGGTTGCTTGGATCATAACCAACTTTCTTTTTAACAAGAGCAGCCTAATTGATCAATACAATGGCCTGCAATTTCTGTTAGGTCAGGGACGACATCTTTCAACCACTTCTTGCCCCCAACCCTCTGCCACAATTAATGCTGTTTTTCTAGCACAATAGACATAGCAAGTGTGCAACAAATGTTTGACTATTTTTTAAATGAATGACGAAATGCATGAATGCATAATTGCTAAATGGATCACATGTTCAATTTTAATTGTGATGAAACAATGGGAAATGTAATAGGAGTTTTCTCATTTGGAAGAAAAGCATTTTGATTTAACATTTTAAAAATAAGAATACTTATGAAAACAGTTCCTGGATATCATAGTTAATTATTTTCCTCCTCAGGGTTTTATTCCAGACCAGATCTGATTTTAAATGAGATTCACATGGTGATTATAATGTGGTTTTCTCTTTCCCTGCTGCTGTGGCTGCAGCAGAAGGAGCAGGTTCTCCCAGGAGCTTTCTTACTCTAGGCTTCTCTTCAAGCACTTAGCACACTTCTCATGCATTCCTAGATCTTGTCATTCAACCCAGAATAACTATTTCCTCAGCATTTCTCACCCCTGCTGAACCCTCATCAATGCTATCTTTTCTAACCTTTACGAGGAGCAGTAGGCAAAGCAAAACTTTCCTCCGCAAATTATAAACTGCAAATTATTTTTTTCCCAATAAGCCTGCAACGAATTACCCAGAATAGTATTTCATGATAGGAATGTCCAGACTGCATTATAATTATAAAGTCAAATACTTTTCTTTTGTATGAGACTTCTGAGGAGCAAAGACGTAAGTTCCAAGCATTTTGTTCTCATCAAGTAATTGTTATATCGTTGTGTAATTTGGGTGCCTAAAGGAATGTGATAGATTACTAGGTAAAAAAGAACAGCAATGATTTCATCACTTCCCCATTCCAAAATTATTTTTGAGCACTTGCATCCCAGGAACTGTTTCAGTGGCTGGAAATAAGCAGAGAACAAAACAGGCAAAATCCCTATACGTCCTCAAAGGACTTACATTCTAGTAGGGAGATGTATTCAATAAATACATACATATGTCCTAAATATAATATCAGGTTTGGTCACTGGAATGAAGAAAAATAAAGCAGCACAAGATAGTAAGGGATGAAGTTTAAGCAGATAATAATGTGAAAGGGAGTGTTCCAGGAATGGGGAGTGTCACGCGAGTCTGTGTGAAGAGACAACCAAACAGGCTTTCTGTGAGCAATAAAGCTTTTAAATCAGCTGGGTGCAGGTGGGCTGAGTCCGAAAAGAGAGTCAGCGAAGGGAGATAAGGGTGGAGTCGTTTTATAGGATTTGGGTAGGTAAAGGAAAATTACAGTCAAAGGGGGGTTGTTCTCTGGCGGGCAGGAGTGGAGGTTACAAGGTGCTCAGTGGGGGAGGTTTTTGAGCCAGGATGAGCCAGGAAAAGGACTTTCACAAGGTAATGTCATCAGTTAAGGCAAGGACCGGCCATTTTCATTTCTTTTGTGGTGGAATGTCATTGGTTAAGGCGGGGCAGGGCATTTTCACTTCTGTGATTCTTCAGTTACCTCAGGCCATCTGGGCATATACATGCAAGTCACAGGGAATGAGATGGCTTGGCTTGGGCTCAGAGGCCCGACAGGGAGCAAGTGCAATGGTGCTGGTACCGAAATGAACATGGCCCTAATCACCACTTAATAAATAAGAGCAGGAAGGGGCATGGCTGGGCTGGGGGGCGGAGGGGCAGATGGGCCATGATAAGGAATTTGGATTTTTTTGGAGGTACATGTGTGATGAAAAGCCAATAGAGGACTAACAGCAGGGGCTCAACATGATCTAATTTATATTTTGAAAGGCTCTCTCTACTACTTTATGGAAAATACACTTCAGGTGAGGTAAAGTGGAAGCAAGTCAACAAGTGGGGACTTGGCCAGGTGTGGTGGCTCATGCCTGTAATCCCAGCACTTTGGGAGGCTGATGGGGGAAGTGGATCACCTGAGGTGAGGAGTTCGAGACCAGCTGGCCAACATGCCAAAACCCTTTATCTACCAAAAATACAAAAATTAGCTGGGTATGGTTGCAGATGCCTATAATCCCAGTTACTCGGGAGACTGAGGCAGGAGAATCGCTTGAACCTGGGAGGTGGTGGTTACAGTGAGCGGAGATCATACCACTTGCATTCCATCCTGGGTGACAGAGCGAGACTCTGTCCCAAAAATAAGTAAATAATAAGTAAACAGTTGAGGGATGTTGGAGTTATCTGATCATCTGCACTAGAGCACTGGCTGTGGAGGTGTTGAAAAGTGGATGTGGAACTATACTCAATAAAATTTGGATTTACATTAACAATAGTGACAATCTGATTTTCATTTCTGGTATGTTGTGGACATTATAGGAAGAAATGGACTCAGATAAGTAGAGGAATTTAGTTTAAAAGCAGGAAAAACGGTGGCGAGAACAAATTCTGCATTGGGTAGATGGAGATAATGTTGGAATAACTTTCCCTGAGATACTCTAGAAAAACGAAGTATTGAGGATTTAAAGGAAGAAAAGATTCCAAGTGAAAGTAACTGTATATTCTTCAGTGCTAAAAAAAAAATCCCAGTGGCATGTTGTTAAAAAGCAACATGCCATTTCTCTTTTTTCTTTTTGTAATAGACTATTTTTTAGAGCAGTTTTAGGTCACAGCCAAATGAGAGGAAGGTACAGAGATTTCCTATGTATCCCCTGTACCCACACCTGCATAGCGTTTCTTGCTTCCAGTGTCTCCCAACAAAGTGGTACATTTCTTACCATTGAGGAACCTACACTGACACATCATTATCACCCGAAGACCATAGTTTACATTAGGGTTCACGTTTGGTGTTATAATGATGTTTTCTTAGCAAAATTTCTGCTCACTTGGGCTCCTTCCTTTCATCTCGTTTTTAACTAATTACTTAGACATGAGATTAGATATCTTAGAGTACACCATCAGAACTTTGTCGAGGGTATAAAGGAAGAATAGGTTCATATACATGTCTAAAAAATCCAATTGATTTATCAAAGAACTACATAAGCTTCTGAAATAGAAAAAAGTCTAGAAAAAGCTGAAGCTTCAAGGACAAATACCTGTAGAAAGGTTTATAGAAGTAAGGTCAGAATTACTAAAGCAGGAAATGAGATGCAGCTTCCAAAGGCGAAATAGAGTATTTCTTTTTTTTTCTACTCTATCAGGAGTAAGAAAAGACTAGAATGGAGTGTTGTCCTTTAATTAGATAGGAAAGAAAGAGACTCACTGATGACATCAAAAGGCCACAGGGCATTCAATGTCTTTTTTAAAAAACCTTTCTGCATGATCAAGTGAATGGGCTCTGGAAATGGGTAATGCATACTTTAGGAAAATGAAAAGGGAAAACGAAGACTTGGAGGGAGATAATTTAAATAAGTGAGATCTGTATCTAAATGTGCAGGCCCTGATGATTTGCATTTGAGGGTACGAAAAGAATTGGCTGAAGTATTGTGGATCACAAATTGAATATGAGTCAGCAGTTAGTAATGCTATTATTTAAAAAAGGGAACATGATTGAGAGATGGATTAACAGGAGTATGACATGAAAAGGGCAAGGATATGTTCTTGAATACTTGGCATTGATCAACCATTATTTAGAATATAATTACCAATTTTGGTCCCTGTATATTAAAAGAGAACCACAAAATGATGACTGAAAAAAAACATAAGTGAGGAATTCCAATGGCTGGGATAAAAAGTTAAATTCTCCATTTTTATGTTATCTTGGTTAAGAGTACCAACTTCCAGATTGTACTGACTCAGAAGCCTAGGATTTGCCTTTTAAGTGATCTCTAAGTAACCATATCCTCAGGTTAAAGGAAGTGGGCTTGCTCTTTTTAGAAAAGAGGCAGCTAGTGTTTAGGAAAGATTATTGTGAAAACCATTCTGGCTAATTGTTCTTTATATAGGAGGGAGTTGGTATATATTGGAATTATGAGAGTTAGACCAAAAACAACAACAACAAAATACCTCCAAACCCTAAGCTAAGAGTGATTAAATACCAGAACTGAGTGCTAGTTTTCTCTCAGATCCTTAGCATAATAAGTCAGGGTCCCTATGAATGCACTATTTACCTGTGTTGTATCTTAACTCAGTAAAGGGCAGTGTTTCCATAGAGTTGTGATAAACAGGTGCCCATTTCAATGGGAATTCTGGTGTGATGTCAGAATTGCTCAACTGGCAAAATTTGTTTTCTGTTCTTCCCAATTAGCCTTCAAATTGTCTCCTTTTCCCGCAGACCCACCCCAGAACATCTCTTTCCCGGATGCACAGGGCACTTAGGTGGCCTCTTCCTGGCAGTCCAGGGCCCTCCTGCTGGCTCTCTTTGGTGTCTTCCCCCTGCCCCGGCTGCTTTCTCTGTGATGTCCCTCTATGCTTGGGCATCCCCTTCCTCACAGGCCTCTCAGAACTTACCTTTCCTGTCACCCATTGCCTAGGGTCCTTTACTTGGCATTCCAAAATGACAGCTTATGAATTCTGTAAACTTATTCTAAAGGGGTTAATGGTGGTTTTCCAGTGTCTCTTAGTTACTGAGTGGCACTGTGGGACTAGCGGTATGGGGGAGAACATTTTAGGTGGTGGCATATGAACGTGACATTACATAACACTGAATCACGTAGAGGGAAAATTATTTCCTTTTCAATTTCTTCTCAAGTCTTTCTGATTCAGTCAAGGATAAAGTTTCATTTTGGTGCTAGTGTGTTTTTAACCCTCGAAAATTGCTCATCTCCCTTTTAAATAAAGCAAGTGTAGGCTTCAGGATCAAAACCTTGGGGGCTAGAATAATTTCTTAGACTGCTTTTTGTATTGAAGTATAATATACACACTAGAAGGGGGCATAAATAAAAATGTACACTTTGATTAATTATATTAGCTAGAATTTAAATTTATTTCTTTATTCTCATTGCATTTATTTACACAGTTTCCTTTTATTTATGCCAGTGATACTGGTTTCTAGGACAGTGATTTAAAAGAAGTTTTATAAAGAAATGTATTAAGTAAAAAAAAGAGTTGAAATAAGGAGAAAATATTGCTGTATTTCACTGTTTTTAAAGGTTCACATTGTGCTCCACTATTATTTTAACCTTTCTGGAATCATGATACAGCACGCAACTGCTATTATCTTACAATGTCAATGAACTAGGTCAGGCAAGGTACTCAGAGTGGTGTAGAATCTTTAGTTGATACTTGTGGTTGAATCAAGAAAGGCCAACATCAGAGCGTTTTGGGTTCAATGAAACATGATAAAAATACTACAGGCAGTGTTGCAGAACTTTGCTCCTTAGTTCAGCTGAAACCGGGTTCTTGTCACAGGACCAGGAAGGATTGGGAACACAGACTCATTGAAGGGTGAGGGGAACAGAATTTATTGGGCAAAAAAAGGAAAAGAAGAAGAAGAAGAAAAAACTCCCAGCAAAGTGAGAGGGAGTTCGGCTAACAGGCCCCTCACCTCACAGACTGGTTCCAGGCCACACACATGAGCTAAAGAGCCCCTCTCACACCAGTTAGAATGGCAATCATTAAAAAGTCAGGAAACAACAGGTGCTGGAGAGGATGTGGAGAAATAGGAACACTTTTACACTGTTGGTGGGATTGTAAACTAGTTCAACCATTATGGAAAACAGTATGGTGATTCCTCAAGGATCTAGATCTAGATGTACGATATGACCCAGCCATCCCACTACTGGGTATATACCCAAAGGATTATAAATCATGCTGCTATAAAGACATATGCACACGAATGTTTATTGCAGCACTATTCACAATAGCAAAGACTTGGAATCAACCCAAATGTCCATCTGTGACAGACTGGATTAAGAAAATGTGGCACATATACACCATGGAATATTATGCAGCCATAAAAATGGATGAGTTTGCGTCCCTTGTAGGGACATGGATGCAGCTGGAAACCATCATTCTTAGCAAACTCTCACAAGAAGAGAAAACCAAACACCGCATGTTCTCACTCATAGGTGGGAACTGAACAATGACATCACTTGGACTTGGGAAGGGGAACATCACACACTGGGGCCTATCATGGGGAGGGGGCAGGGGGGAGGGATTGCATTGGGAGTTATACCTGATATAAATGACGAATTGATGGGTGCTGACGAGTTGATGGGTGCAGCACACCAACATGGCACAAGTATACATATGTAACAAACCTGCACGTTATGCACATGTACCCTAGAACTTGAAGTATAATTAAAAAAAAAAAAGAGGCCAGGCTCCTACCGCCGCACACAGTGCGAACTTCCTGTGGCTCCACCCTGTTCTCCCAGTGCGCAGGCGGTCGGAGATTCTCTGGGGACCCTCCCCCCTTATCTGCCTCCTGCATCTATCAGTAGTACTCCCATATAAGAAAAATGGGGATGCGGTGTGTAGATACCTGAAGTTTGGGAAGTAGTAGCTTAGTGACCTACCCTTCCCATCTGATGCCTTTGCATTTTAATAGGGGGTCTCTAGAGATGCAATGATGTGGCCCCGAAGAGCCCTGTGGCAAGATTGTGGTGGGTATTGGGAAATCCTGGGGGCGTGGACGCAAGTGAGCTTTATTTTGGATCCCCTCAATGTTCCTTGTGATATATGAGTTAAAAAGAAATTATTTAGCCAGATAGTGAGGGTAAGGAAGTCCTCAGTAACGTTTCCCTTTCAATAAAAAGCAGCCCCTAAATAATTTCTTTTCTAACAAAAAGCAACTTGTAAGATTGGGCTGCAAACGTAGATAAGCAAGCTGGAAGCTTGCCCGGGCGAATGCCAGCAGCTGTGCTGATAGGAAAAGGCTACCTGGGGGCTAGGCATGTTCAGGACGGAGGCTCCATCTTCCCTTTTATCAGTCCCGTGTACCCTAAGGAGCTGACAACATGGCGAGGCCAAGTAAAAAATCCATTTGCATAATAAAAGATTAGGGTGGGATGGCCAGCTTCTTCCAGTGCTATGTAAATATCACACCTGGTCCAACCAATCGTTGGGCCCTATGTAAATCAGACACCGCCTTCTCAAGCCAGTCTATAAATCCCTGTGCTCTTTACCGCGGGACCGGAAGACCCACTCAGGTGCCTGTGTCTGCAGGAGAGTGAGCTATTCTCTTTTCTCTTTCTTTTGCCCATTAAATTTCCACTTTTAACCTCACTCCACATGTGTCTGTGTCCTTAATTTCCTTGGCATGAGGTAATGAACCTTGGATATTACCCCAGACGAATGACGCTGCCTCACTTGATTATGAACCCTCTATGTCTCTCCCTAAGGCCTGCCTGGCCATTTGTGACATATATGTTATCCTTGCTGGGAAACTTCTGGGCGTCATGTATCAGGCTGCAGGCTTACAAATTATAAGGAAATCAGCTTTCAGCTCTACAACATTGTTACACTGGAATATAGACCAATATCCTTGAACATCAGGTATCTGTCCTTAGACTTTCTCCAGCACCTTGATGACCCAACGTGATGTCTTCTGCCTAGGAGCCTCCAAACACTTATTTCTTAAAGAAATGAAGGAAGGAAGCCTACTCTTGGCCTTCCACTGAAAGACCCCAGCTTTGGCTGTACTATGTGGCCTGAGCAGCTAGGGGCCAGCAGAAGCCCACAGCTGGCTCCCCTAGGATCCTCTGCTGTGCTGGAAGCAATTGCTGTGCATTTGTATGGCACAGCATTTGCATACTCTAACGAGATGGGCTATAATTGGCCTTCATTGATTTTGTTTTCATTGAGCTAAAATAGAGTCAGAGCTTCTTAGGCTAGAAGAACTGATTGATTTGTGGTAGAATTCAGGACTATTCAGTTGAAGAAATAATTAATTATGTTCTTATTTAGTAATCATCAGGGTTCAGCCTGTTTCTTAGCAGGAGAGTGTGCTCAGTAGAATTGGACTTTGCCAAGGCAAGGATGCTTTAAAATAAGTACTTTAGCCAGGCAAATGGATACCATACAAAATACTCATTATTATTATTATTATTATTATTATTATTATTATTATTATTATTATTATAGAAACTGTGCAGATTAAAGACTACCAATCTCTAAGTATATGTAGAGAACAAGAGACATGCATTATATCTTTCTTTTCTTCATCTTCCTCCTCACATGAGCATACTGCCCATCTGTTAGTCTCTCTCCCTATGCATTTACCCATCTGTGCATCTAGCCATGTGTTGTTGAAACCATCCACCCATCTTCCAGCATTTTGTAAGTTCACTGTGAGTTAATTCAGTCTGGGTGAATGATAGCTTCCATCTTTGTCTTCTATTTCTCAGATCTGGGAGTTACTTCAGATTGGCCCCAATCCTGGAGAAATGGACAAGGAAATTTCAGCCTGGAGTGATCACCCTGAAGCTTGGAACACTTAAGCAAGTATGGATATTCAACAGGCCATCCTGTGTAGATAGGGAAGCTTGGAATGTTTGACTGATTGTGATTCAAGTGTTTCTAAATGGTTTAGTCTCACATCAATCTCTCCCTTTTAAATTTTTTTGAAAGTATTGTTTGTAGTTTTTGGACGTAATTTGTCCCTATTAGAATAGTTATATTCTTTAAATTGAGGCCTTATATCTTTTGAGGAACAAGGTATAGATACAAATAAATAATACATAATAGATGTATATAGTTATACATATAAACAGTATATATAAATATAGTTTATATCTGTATCAGACTCTCCTTTCATTTGGTAGACATTTATTGAGTGGCTCGATATGTAAAGCATTATGGTAAGTGTTGTAAGGGATACAAAGATGAATAATACATTACTGCCGCTCTAAAGCATCTTACAAGTCAGCATAGAAATATTTGTCAAAAATTCATTTGTAAGCCATTATTTGGAGGTTTGTAGTCAATATTACATACAGCCCATTGCCTTGGTCACAAAAATCTGTTGAAGTATTAGGTTGAACTATATGAAATTGCCAATGTTTGACCATTTTTATTCTACAAATTGGCAACTTAATATATTTCAACCTAGTATATGTAAAGCAATGTACTTTACTGAAGTTAAAACCAAGAGTAACTAGTGACCATAAATTATGATGATTATTTGGGGAAAATGTGTCCAGAAATCTATTTCTTTTTATTGAAGAAATAGAAATGAAACAAGGAACCCCATTCTGGATGGATGTTCTCATTTTGGGGGATAGTTGAAAAAGGGGTTTGCCTAACTGCTTGCCTGGGGTAAGAATCCCCATAAAGAGGATAAAGTAGAGGGAATGCAAAAGAGGACAGAGAGGAGGAAGTAAAAGTGGTTCAGGGAGGGCTGGGATCTCCTGCTGGTGTAACTGGCGATGCGCTGTGATTGGATTGTCACTACTGCCATCTCTGGTACCAGAACTGCATTGTGACAGCTATGATTCTCACTGCAGAATGGATGCCCATCCACTGTGTCTTAAGTCCCGCAAAGCTAAGTGACAGGGTCTTCTGCTAATGCAGCCATGAAATAATCAAATAAAATAAAACCCATGATGGTACAGCCCACAACAGTGCAAGTGTGGATATAAAGTGACTGGCAGCTATCACCCAGTCTGCTCTGTTTACGAATGGAAGTGGACTGAAGTTCCCATTTTCTCTTGGGGAAGGTGGGGCTACGTGGGAGGGGGTAAGGCCAGGCAGGGCAAGCTAGGTAAGCCTACCTTGAGACGTTGGAATGCACAGGGAGAGTCTCTGCATCACTGATATTCTCCCCATCCCAGACTCTCTGGATGGAGCTGATAAAGATGAGCATTTCTGGAATACTGCTACTGTCTGGGGAGTATCGTTGGGGTTAAAGCTGGAGAAACAATCGCCACTGTTGACCACAAGTTGAGCAGGGACAGAAAAAACTTTAGGTGTGCAGCTAGAACCTCAGAGCTTTCCAGCCGCCTGGCTGAGTGGGCTTGCTCCAGTCACTACCTTAATCTCATTAAAACACCAGCCTGCATTTTGGTGATGAAAAATTTTGGACCAAGTTATCACATCAGGAGGCATTTTGCTGAATCTCCATAATGGGTTTATATCTTCAGAAAGGGTTGAAATCGCAGAAGAAAGCAGTAACGTGGCCTCCACTCACTTCCACCTTCCAGATATTGCACCAGTTTACTGAATGGGTCAAACCAAAACCACATCTAGAACTCCAGGTGTTTGTCAAAACCGTGCTTTTTAGCTTTTCAGGCTTTGCAGTAAAGGAAGACACACAAAGGGGAGGGTGGAATGGATGTTGAATGCCTACTCATAGTATGTACCAGAGTGATTTCAATTTTATAAGGATTTTTAATCCTAGCAACCTCTTCCCTACTTAGGACCACGACTCTTATCAGTTCTTTTGCAACTCATTTCTGGTAAGAAAAGGTGGCAGAGATGGGAGCTGACAATGAGTTTTCAGATATATGCAAAAAGCTGAAGATTCGTTTATAACTCAGAGGAAAACTTAGACTGAGTCTTCTAAGCACTTTTCTTCTAAGCAGGACTAGACGGTGGTTCTGGGGAGTGGTGTGGGAAGGGAGCAGGACTGGGCTGCCACCTGGGACTCCAGGGTTGGTCAGAGGTAGGAAGGGAGAAGTCTGAGGATTTAGATTTTCACTTTCTTTCTTTTTCCCATTGCCACATCAGTCTGTAGTTGGCTGCGAGATGATGATTGAAGAGAAGCAGTCACACTGGGGATGGGCCTGAGTTTGATTTCCTATTTGTTATGTAGCACTGAAAAAGTTTGAAAATTCTTTTTCTAGGGTTGAAAATGCTTCATTTTATTTTATTTTATTTTAATTTGTTTTATTTTTTGAAGTTCCAGGGTACATGTGTGGGATGTGCAGGTTTGTTACATAGGTAAACGTGTGCCATGGTGGTTTGCTGCACCTGTCAACTCATCACCTAGGTATTAAGCCCAGCATACATTAACTCTTTTATGAGAGTAAAAATGATAAACAGAGTAACTGTAAACAGTGAAGATGAAACTTCAGTTGCTGTCTTGGCTGGGCTGGGTTCTCTGTGCTTTCACACATGACTTGTTTTTTCCTGTTCATTGCACAGTTCTTTATCACTTGGTAGACTAAAATCTTAGCCATCTTCAGTTTTTGACTGAGCTTTTCTTTTGGTAACTGATTTATTTGAGGAGAATGATATACAAAGTTTCTTCATTTTCTCCTAACAATTTTTCACTATGCCTCCTCACATCCGCTTCCCACTAGCTTCTTTGGGTGATGGTGTAGAACCTAGGACATAATCATAAGCCAATTGGGGGTTCCTGAGTCCTTTCTTCAATTTGGAATCACATGGATTTGGAATCTTAACTGATTTACAGGCCAAAGTTATTCTTTAGTCTCTTCAGATGAAATATAGCCTGTTTACAGAATGGATGAATTTATAAAAATTGGGGCTTGCAGAGGATACATAGGTGTAGCCTTTGTTCTGTGTGAAGGGTCACATCTTCCAGGAAGCTTTTCCCATCCTCCTCCCCCGGATAGGTTGATCCTCCTTCTTTTGTACCCTCTTCCCCACTGAGCTCTGTACGGTTTGCTCTTGGGTATCTGTAACACGTTATTTTCTTATTGTCTTAACAGCTCTGCCCTCTTTCCACTACCCTGTAAGCCCCTTAAGAACTGGGGCCTTGTTTTATTCATCTTTGTTGGATATAGAGTGTCTAACAAAATCCTTGCATATAGTAGATGCTTAGGGAATAATTTTTGAGTGATTGAATAAATGGTAGCCCTGTTAGGGATATATTAAAAATAATGAATTTATTGTTTTTATACAAATGAAGGCCGGGTGTGGTGGCTCATGCTTGTAATCCCAGCACTTTGGGAGGCCGAGGCAGATGGATCATTTGAGGCCAGGAGTTTGAGACCAACCTGGCCAACGTAGCGAAACCCTGTCTCTACTATAAAAATACAAAAATTAGCCAGGCATGGTGGCACATGCCTGTAATCCCAGCTACTCGGGAGGCTGAAGCAGAAGAATAGTTTTAACCTGGGAGGTGGAAGTTGCAATGAATGGAGATTGCACCACTGCACTCTAGCCTGGGCGACAAAGTGTGAGACTCTGTCTCAAAAGAGAGAGAGAGAGAGGAAAAAAAAAAGATACATGCTTATCATAAAACCCCCTTTATATGTGTATTATATTAGTTCTGTCCCTCTAGGAGAGCCCTGACTAATACACTGAGTATCTTCTATATTCCAGGCATTGTTGTAGGGGATACACTTGCAAATAAATTTTGACTCTTGAATATATTATTTTCCTTTATTCTAAAATCCATAGGAAGCCTACATTACTTTACTTTGGAATATTTTATTGAGAAGGGAGATTATAAAGCTGCCTTAACCCTGAGGTGACCAGATACTCTGGAGTGATAGGATCACAACTAGATAACATCATTTTACCTCAAGAGGTTGGCTTTCACTCATGTTTGTGGCTATGCACTAGACCACATACCTCTCAAGCACTATACTTTTGGCTGATTTTGGCCTAAGGTTTTATCAGAGGTTCTGATTACATTCTAATTTAGTGATTTTTCTACCATTTTAGTAAATATTTCTTAGAAGCTTGGAACTCCATCTATCCTCTAAGATGCAGTGTGGCAAGTGCCAGAAAAAGAACCTAGTGAGGAATCAGATCTGGCTTTTCAAGAGTAGATCCAACAAACATTTCTTAGGGTCTGTCATGTGCCAGACATGGAATTCAGCACTTTTGCATACATGTCCTTTTAAAATCCTCACAATAACCCTGAAGGTACATATGATTATAATCATTTTACTGTTAGAGTTAGTCGCAGGTAAGGAGTATATTTCTCTGGGTTTGAGTCCTAGTTTTATTATTTCTTGCGTAACTGTGTGACTTAAAGAAGTTTCCAAAGTTTCTCTTCTTCAGGTTTCTTAATTAGGCAACAGTATTAGTTTATAGGTTTGGGGGATGACTAGATGAATTAAGCAAGTTAAATATATAGAGTGGTATCTGACCCACAGGAAACGCTAAGCAAATATAAGCTGTTTTTGTCCATGATCAAGCTGTTTGCAGGTGATGCTTGCTAGCTCTGCTACCTTGGGCAAATTATTAGCTTGCCTGCATTTATTGACTGATTGATTGATTGATTGATTGATTGACAGAGTCTCACCCTGTCACCCAGGCTGGAGTGCAATGGTGTGATCTTGGCTCACTGCAACCTCTACCTCCTGGGTTCAAACGATTCTCCTGCCCTAGCCTCCTGAGTTGGAATTATAATTCCTAGCTGGAATTATAAGTGACCACCACCACACCCAGTTAACTTTTGCATTTTTAGTAGAGATGGGGTTTCACCATGTTGGGCAGACTGGTCTCTAACTCCTGACCTCATGACCCTCCTGCCTCAGCCTCCCAAAGTGCTGGGATTACAGGTGTGAGCCACTGTGCCCAGTCTATTACCATTTTTGAATCTAAAGCATCATATTTTAAAAGCTTTATAGCATTGTTGTAAGACCAAAAAGAGTATACTTAGTGTGAAACTAAACAGTGATGCATTATGTAATTATATAGGATTAGGGTTAAGTTTTTGATTACTTAGCATATCCCTGTTATTAATCCAAGTTTCTAGTTTTTCTTAAAAATTCTATCCAAATATTGTAGGAAAGGAGACAAGTGCTCAAGGACTCACTCATTTTTTCCTATTTTGAATCGTCCAAGCTCCTTTTTGCTAAGGTCTCAAAAAATGCAATTTCAGTTTATCTTTTGACTTCTAATACATGTTATAAATTTTGACCAAGGAATAGGAAAGGCTTTATGAGTGGATAAGATATGTAATAACTATTTTTTAATAATAACTTTAGTTCAGTGGTTCTTCGGGATGTATTATAATAACTACCTACATCTGATAATTAGCACACTTTTCAAAAAGCTTCTATTTCCTTTACAACAACCTTCTAAGGCATGTGGGCATGGGTTGTCATGCTCACTTTACAGATAAGAGAGCTGCGACTCCTGAACTATAAGTAACTACCTAAGATTTCATCTAGGAAAGTAATGTTAGAATTGTTTTCCTATCTCATAATCCATAATACTACATATATCATTATTCAGCAAAAGAATGTCAATTTCTGGGCTGTGTTTTGATTGTTGTGCAAAAGTAATGTTTAACTTAATTCTCACTATAACCTTACGTGGTAGATAGTGCCTCCATTTTATAGATGTGAAACTGAGCCCAAAACTTGCATCACTGCAATGCAGTTCTGATGCTAACTGCCCAGAGTTGGTGCAGATTTCACAGGTTAAGGGCACAGTACCTGATAAGACTACCTTCACTTTAGATGGCAGCTGCAAATTTTGGGGTCCTTTGGCCATTTGTGCTTTTGATCAACTGGCTCCAAATTTGGGGATTTCCATGACCCTTTCAGGTGTAATAATTCGCTAGAACAACTCATAGAACTCAGAATAGCATTGTACTTATAGTTTTATTATGAAGGATACACACAGGGCTAGGTCTAGAAGGGTCCTGGACAAAGAGCTTCCATGTGGAATCAGGACAGATCACTCTCCCAGCACATTGATGTGTTTACCAACCAGAAAGCTTCAGTTTCCAGAGTTTTTATTGGAGTTTCATTGATTGAATTATTGGCCCTGTGGTTGGACTCAGTCTCTAATCCCCAGAGATTGGGCTGATAGCACCTGGCTCAAAGCCCCAACCTCTACTCACATGGTTAGTCTTTCTGACATGATCAGCCCCTTTCCTGAGTCATCTCCTTAGCATAAACTCAGGGATGGTCCAAGGACACAACATGAATACCACAGACTCTCCTACTACTTGGGAAACCCTAAGAAGCTCTCTTCCAGGAATCTGGGACAAAGACAAATTCTTTATTATGTAGCAATATTTTAAATAGGACAAGAATCAGCAAATATTTGTTAAATGAAGTCTGGAGGAATGAATGAGAAAATGAAATGTATTTGATGGGTTTTCTGAGGGATTTGAACCAGGCCTTGTATGATCTTTTCTAGGGTAATGCTTTTTGGAGCTTCTGAAAGTTTCATCCTATGAAGTGTCCTGAATCTGCCAGTCTAAATCCACATGCTGACAGGGGTCATGCATCTTGGATTCGGGATCTTGGTCCTTGAGCTGGGTGTGGTAGAGATGGTGGTGATGATGTTTCTTCAGAGTGCATTATACTTTTCATGTGCCACACTATTACCACAGGGTATTCATTTATTTAACAAATATTTAATGAATGCCTGCAATACTCTAGGCACTGCTCCAGGTGCTGGGGATAGAGTGGTGAACAAAATAGACAAAACCCCCTGCCCTTTTTTTTTTTTTTTTTTTTGAGACGGAGTCTGGCTCTGTCCCCGAAGCTGGAGTGCAGTGGCCGGATCTCAGCTCACTGCAAGCTCCGCCTGCCGGGTTCACGCCATTCTCCTGCCTCAGCCTCCCGAGTAGCTGGGACTACAGGCGCCCGCCACCTCGCCCGGCTAGTTTTTTGTACTTTTTAGTAGAGACGGGGTTTCACCGTGTTAGCCAGGATGGTCTCGATCTCCTGACCTCGTGATCCGCCCGCCTCGGCCTCCCAAAGTGCTGGGATTACAGGCTTGAGCCACCGCGCCCGGCCTCCCCCTGCCTTTTTGAAGCTTTTATTCTAGTGAGGAGAGATGGACAATAAACAAACACCTAATGATATGCTAGTCAGGTGGTGATGAATGCTTTGGAGAAAAATAAATTGAATGTCCAGAGACTGTCGCTGCTCCTCCACAGGCTGGGCAGGTGAGCCCTGGACAAACATCTAACTCTGGGGCAAAGTTTATAATTTGTTGTTGCTGCTGCATGCCCTCTAGGTTAGAAAAAAATCTGTCCCTGAATGTTTTAGTGAGTCTGCCTGGCCTTTTGATTCTGCAGTGATTAAATGCCAGGCTATTGGGAATTAGTTTTATTCTAATTCAAGGTTAAATGTAGAAAAGACCTCCCTCTTCTCCATCTATCAAAATTCAGCTATGGATCTTTTAAGGGTGTCAGCCTCTCTTTGAAGCCTCCTCTGACCTACCCCTACCCCAATTGCATTTAATTCCTCCTTTCCCCGCTTTTACAGCATTTAGCTTACAGCTCTGTTGTATCACATTTCATTCTGTTTTATGTGAAATTACATGCTTCTGTGATCTGTTTTTCCAATACAATTTGTAATTTTCTTGGAGGCAAGATGGTTCTTTTTCACTCTGTTCTCACTGCATTCATCTCCTCCCCCCATCCCAAGCAACTTTAAAATGCCTGGTACACAGTAGCTGTTCAATTAACTATTGACTGAAAGAAAGACATCTTAAAGCATTCTTACCAGTGCTGATATCTGACTTGCAATGTGTAAGTTTCTTGTCTTATTTCCACTACCTTCTTAGATGAATGGAGTTTTCACTAGTTTCCTTAGGACAGTAGTTGTGACTATTTCTTAGGAAAGCATATCAAATTTCAGACTTCTGAATGAAGTGACAACAGGCACTGGGAACAACAACAATACATATATCCTTATTGTTTCTTTTCTGATTGCAAAGAAATACATAATCACTGTAGAAAGTTTAGAAAGTATAAATGAGCATAAAGTAAATAAAAATCAATTTCATTCAAGTATTCACTTAAAAGATATCTACTGAGCTGTTACTATTTACTCTCTAGGAACATGCAACACACGCAGCACACTGGAAATATAACAGTAAATAAAATAGGCCAAGCCTTGCTTTCAGAAGTAGTGATAAATTAAACATATAATTATAACTTACACAGTTAATTAATTACAATTTTCATAATTCTTCCACATGAAGATAGTTCATGCTAAGATTTCAGTGTATATTTATCCAGTCTATTCATGAAAGTAGTATATTCATAACATTAAAAAAAATGAGATGAAGTGGGGCACACCTGTAATCCCAGCTACTCAGGAACTGGAGGCGGGAGAATCACTTGCGCCTGGGAGGTGGATGTTGTGATGAGCCGAAATCACGCCACTGCTCTAGTCTGGGCAAGAGAGTGAGACCCTGTCTCAAAAAAACAAAACAGAACAAAACAAAACGTGATGGTATTGCAAGACTGTTTTCTAACCTGCCTCTTTAACCTAATGTATTATGAATATCTTGCTCTATTGTCCAGGCTGGAGTGCAGTGGCATGATCTTAGCTCACTGCAACCTCTGCCTCCCGGGTTCAAGTGCTTCTCCTGCCTCAGCCTCCTGAGTAGTTGGGATTACAGCTGCCACCACCACGCCCAGTTAATTTTTGTATTTTTAGAAGAGACAGGGTTTCACCATGTTGGCCAGGCTGGTCTCAAACTCCTGACCTCAGGTGATCTGCCCGCCTTGCCTCCCAAAGTCCTGGGATTACAGGCGTGAGCCACCGCGCCCGGCCTACAATATTGTTTAAAATAGCCAATAACATTTTGTTTAGTGATGTTCCCAACTTTCTAACTGTGATACATTGATCATTTACTTAGAACAAATGATTGGAATTGGAATTTTTCTATCAAAGGGTCTGCAAAAATGTAAAGATTTTGATGGATATGGCTAAAATGCCCCTCTGCTCTGCCTGATCACTGCCAGTTTACATTTCTGCTGTCAGTGTATGAGAGGACTGGTATCAGCAATTTTTTTCATTTAAAAATGAATTAACCTTGTGCGTTTTTGTTTGTGGGTGTGTGATCATTTGTTATGCATTGATCTCTAATGAGATCTGCTCCAAAGTAGATAATGAATGAAATTGTATATCAGTGTTGGGCCAGAGAAGTATTTTGCTAAGGTGGATGTCAGGACTTTTGGATGGTTTCAGCCCTTACACCATAAAGCAAGGGAATGATGAATCCAGGCCCTATTCTTTATGTCTATGTTAATAGATTCTTCAGTTGGGCCATCGTCTTTCCATCACATGAAGAAAGGGCATTTAAGAAAAATCTCAGGCTGAGAACACAGAAACAAAGAAAGAGCTAGGGCAAATGGTACCAGTGTCACTAAGGAGATTGCAAAGGAGAAGCACACCAGGTACGCATGAGAAAGACTGTAAGGAGCAGTGTCAGTGTGAGGATAGTGTCAGTGTGACACTTGACTTATAAAGTGCTAGAAGATCACTACTTTATATTAATATTATGGTCTAGGTACTAAAGATATTCTATTTTTCTTTCTAAAACCTGTCAATTTTTTTTTTTCATACAAAATGAAAGTGGTATCAGACAGGGCACAGGCTTCTGTGCTGTGGAGGGGAAGGCGAGATCAGCTGGGAAGCAGCGCTAGAATGCTGGTCAGTAGCCTTGTGTTCTTTTTTGATTTTACTACCGCCTACCTTGGGCAAGTTCCTCAGCCTCTGAGGACTTCAGTCTCCTTGTTGTTAAAGTGAGGGGTTTTAACAAAAGGGGTCTTATGTTTCTTCTGTTTTTAAGTATTCTCTGATCCTCTGTCCCCTAAACCAAAGCTCACACAGGTTCAGATTAAGGAACCTCTAATTCCCTCTCCTCCAATATGGGGAATGACATGTGATGGCAGCAGTTTTTAAGGCTGCCATCTCTCCTATGATCTTCTCTTTTGAGTTTTATTAGAAAGAGAAGATTTTGGGGTTTGTAGCATACTTTACTGCTCATAAATGACAATTTCTTCTTTATATTTCTGTCTTAAACTTTGTAGTTAACATCTATGTCTGACTTCATATTCATAATAATAATGCAAGACCAATCCTTTCTATCCTTCATTACTTTTTTCTCCGTTCTTCTACTTTCTTTAACTTCCTATCTTACCTCGTAAAATGCTGAACACTCTGCAATTTACTGAAACAGTTGTTCTATAGCAGACCAGTATGCTCCAATGACTCTCAGTATTGTATATCTTCATCAACCCTAGAAAGAAGGCTGTGTTTGTGTTTGTGTGTGTGTGCGTGCACCTCCACGCAGAGTTGAGAAACATGAATTAGGAGGAGGAATGATTAGGTGGTTGGGCTTCAAAGAGAACATTTGTAGATTCTATCTGGAACATATTTTATTAAAATTGCAACAAACTTTATAAAATCAGATGTATGGTTCATTAAGAGAACATTACCTTACAATCATGATTAATTAGATTAAACTTATGAAAGTGTGTTATTTGTTCAAATCAAAAGGGTGGGGGAAGATGATGGATGATGAAAGAGTGTGATAAATGAAGAAAGCAGCTGAACTAAATTGAATGTGTATTCATCCGTTTTCACTTCATAACTAATGATAAATTGAGCATGTCACATTTAACAATACATATCTGGGCTTAAGCACACTGTTTCAGCTCCTGTTCACTAATGCCTTGTGATAGGTAGTTGAGACCAAAGAATTGAAATTTTAGTTCCTGGACTTTTGTCTGCCTGGTTCTTACCTTGAAAAATACAAAGGATACTTATTGACTGAATAAAGAAATTTATGAAATTGTTAAATCTTAAAAGTTGTACTTCCTCAGGTCATGCTTATGGTATTTAAAAGTAGGAGACTTATCTTACTTTCCAAGAAAAAGATTTTTTTCCCTCCTTTGCAGGACTAATCCGGTGGTAGAGGTAGAAAGTACTCAGAATTGTGGAAATATTTTTCCTCTTTTTCTTTCTCAAATGTACCCATGTTTACCTTGGCAATTGATTGGAAGAAACACCCCAAAAGGCTCATTAGAGAGTCTGGGAAATTTGAAAGTGAGGGGTAAACATCAAACAGTTTACATCAGTTTCCTGAAATCTCAAGTTTTCCAATATCTCAAATCACATTGTAGTCTCTCAAGGACCATCTGAGATTTATGAAGCTGGTCTTAGGGTCAGGGAGAAAGTTTGTGGAAAATGTTTCCAATCACACTGAACTAGACAAATTTGCCACATAGAGTCTGGAATGGTTTATGAAAAGAATCCATTTTTTTTTGCTAGAAAAGTTCAAGAGAGTTACGATATAGGATCTGGCACACAGGGAATCTTTCTCTGTTCTTTAGTTCTCACTGAGTTTGAATTAAAACAATGTGAAGTGAGTGGGTGTTTCTGAAAAGATTACACGACTTTTTGTTTTTCTGTTTCTGAGTTTTCTAAAAGGATTTCAGTAAGATTCTTTTGAGTTATGGTGACTGTTTCTAATCAGTTTTGATTTTTTATCTAAATCTCATCTACAAGCTCTACCTCAAAACTTGTTTAAGCATTTCCAGCTTGCGATTTTCAGTAATGATGAAGCTTTTAAGACACTGACTCTCTTTCAGATACTTTTTTAGACTCACTCCCGCACTTGGGCTATGTAGTAGAAGATATTTTTGGACAAGAATTACGCTACTCCTCAGAGCAAAGGAGGCATTCTGAAAGACAGGTGAGACAAACTGTGGCCATGTAGGAATTATGAAGGGATGGATGATGCTGTTGACAGCAGTAGTTATTCAGTGTTAATTATAATACACCACTAGAAACAAAGTCTGTGGAGGTGGTTCTTAACCATAGTGGGTGGGAGAGGGAGTGGAATTTTCTTCCCTGGGGACATTTGGCAATGTCTAAAGACATTTTTGGCTGGATGTGGTGGATCGTGCCTGTAATCCCAGCACTTTGGGAGGCTGAGGCAGGTGGATCACTTGAGGTCAGGAGTTCGAGATCAGCCTGGTCAACACGGGGAAACACGGTCTCTATTAAAAATACAAAAACTAGCCGGGCATGGTGGCACGTGCCTATGATCCCAGCTACTCAAGAGGCTGAGGCAAGAGAATGGCTTGAACCAGGGAAGCAGAGGATGTAGTGAGCTGAGATCATGCCACTGCACTCCAGCCTGGGCTACAAAGCAAGACTCTGTCTCAAAAAAAAAAAGACATTTTTGTTTATTATAACTTTTGGAGAGGGGTGTAGTGAGCAGGTATGCTGCTAAACATCCTGCAATGCACAAGACAAGCTCTCATAACAATAAGTTACCTGAATCATCTAGTTCAAGATGTCACTAGAGATGAGGTTGAAAAATCTCGTTTAGAATGAGGCATGAATTTAAAGAATGGCAAAGTAGTCAACTTGGCGAGCCAGTGAAGATGAAATTTAAGGTGAGTGACAAGGCTGACATATATAAATAAGCCTAATTATATTCTTATAGTAGCACAACAAACACAGCAGTGAATACTATGCCAAATGAATCCTAAACTCAACAACTTGACTATAACAGTAATAACTTTAATTTAATATAAATTGGATTGGTCTTGGATCCCAACCAAAATAATTTAATTCCTTAAATACGCAAATAATTTTGCTCTGCTTAAATCTTTTTAATAATGTGTTTTCTTAGAAGTTGGGTTATTAAATTATAGTGAATTTTTTTTTTAGGAGGTGTTATAATCTCTCCTTTTACATAGAGAGGAATTGGAAGGGTACGCTTTGATCTTACGATTAAACTGGGAACAGAACTGAAAGCAGAATTCAGCTTTCTTGAGTGTATTGCTTGATTCTCCAACTGAAACTGCCTCCCCTTTCTAGGTCAGGGCATTGCTCTCTCTCCTGGGAGGAGATGGTCTCTAGTAATGGCAAGCTGTGTTTGGAAAAGAACATCCTGAAGGTGAGGGAAGATGGTAAAGCCTTGAGCCATGCTAAACTATTCAAAAGAGGAGCTTAGAGAAAGAAATTGTCACACTTGTCTGAGTTCTGACGTGAAAATACATTTCAGAGCCAAGACAATTCATCTGTTAGGCTTCCTGTTGGAAGAATATTTACTCAGCTGTGGGAAGAGAGTTTCAGTGAACATCCAAGATAATGAAAGTTTGATAATACTCAATATTGTGGAAATAACCCTGAATCGAATAGGTGCTTAGTGTCAGAATGCAAGATGATAAAGAACTTTGAAGAAGCTTCCTGGGGAGCAGAAAGCAACAGAATCTGTACCAGCCCAGTGTTTTTTATTTTTTATTTTTACAAATTTTTATTTCACTGGGAGACAGGGTCCTGTTTTGGCAGGAGGAAGAAAAAACATGCTCATTTCACCTATTTTTGTTTCAACTCATTTTTGAAAACATTGTGATAAAATATATATGACATAAAATTTATTATTTTAACCATTTTAAGTGCACAATTTAGTGGCCTTAAGTACATTTACAATGTTGTGTAACCATCACCATTATCTATCTCCACAATTCTTTATCACCTGAAACAGAACTTTGTAACCATTAAACAACTCCCCATTTTCCCTCCCCTCAGTCCCCAGCAGCCTCTGTTCTACTTTGTCACTATGAATTTGCCTATTCTAGATACTTACTATAAGTGGAATCATACGTTATTTGCCATTTTGTGTCTGGCTACAGTTCACTTTTGTGTTCTTAGTGTCTAGTTAACGCCAGGCACAAGAAAGGTACTTGAAAAATACATATGGAAAAAATGAAAGTCACAGTGGGAGGATGGGAGTAGCATAAACCTTCAGGATTTAACACATCACATTTTAAACATTTATTAATAACAAAGATAAAGCCCTGCATTTGAACAACACTTGATGGTTTTTCAAAGAGCTTTGAGATTGCATTTCACTTGGCACTTTATTATTTTGGAAAAGAAAGTCACTCTTTTAAGGATATATTTAAGTAAAACCTGTATCTACTCCCTGTTAATACTTTAGATTTTTCTGGCTTATTAATACTTGTACTTAGAAACATTTTAATTTACTACCATTGGGAACAACTGCTATGATAACGCTGGTCTAAGGGAGTGAATGAAATTGATGCTTCATAATAATTATTGATAAGATTAAGGCCCACCTCTCCTGAGAAGGAAATTGTAGCTCTAAGATATTAAGTGGATTCTTTCAAGATCCTACAGGAAATCAGGAGCAGAGCCAGAATTAGAATTCACAGCCTCCAGGTCCCCAAGGCTCCATTGCACTGAACTGCCCACTAAACACAAACTTTCCTTTCCCCCGTGTCTATTCCCAGTGACCTCTACTGGTGCTTACAAAGCATGAAGAAAAAGGAACCATTCTTCCATGAATTCTTCTACCAGCGCAAACATTGCAAATTGTTTTCTTTTGGGGTCAAAGCTTTGCCACCTGCCATTTCGGGCTCAGAGGAAGGCTGAAATACATCATTTGAGGGGTTATACACTCGAGGTCACCCGTTGCTGACTAGTCCTGACTTCCCTTGGGGTTCGCCTCTCTCTCCTGCTTGCCGTCGTCTCCAGCATCCCTGTCCTCCTGGTGAGCTCCAGGTGCCTTGAGGAGAACAGAGGGGACATTTTGCTCCAATTACAGATGCTGTAGAAAGGAAAGGTGAAGCAATTAAACTAATGCCCTCTTCATTGCCAACTTTATTTGTCCCTGTTTCTACGATCCCATTTTTCCCCCTTTTTTGTGCAGTCTGTGGTTTGACACTCATTGCACTTCCCCTCTGATATTGTCTCATAAAACTCTCTGTCAGTAATATAATTGCCTGTCCAGCTTTCCAGGTTATGTGTTATTTTTTTTCCCCCTGAAGCACATCGGTAGAGAAAGCATTTAAGCTTGACACGGTGACTTTCCTGGGCTAAGTTCCGTCCTTTTATCACAGAAAGGCTTTCAAGTATGCACTATAGTGCACTTACTTTTTTCTTAATATAACTTCCATCCCACCTTCCTCGTCTGCTTGCCAAAGAAGCAAAATAGACTTGTCCTCTTGGAATAATCAAATGAGATGGTGATAGGAAAAATAGGTCAGGGAACAGTACGTAGCTAATTTACTGGGGACAATACATTTCTTACAATCCGAAATTTTTAAATTGACGGACTTGAAAAAAAAGTTCTAACAGTGGTAGTGATATTTCAGTGACAAGATTTAGGTTTTATTAGGGATGTTCATTTGGAATTGCAATGGAGAAGGGAGAGGAAGGACAGAAAAGTGAGTGAAGTCGTGTTAGCTAGGGTAGAGCAATATTTTTTCTGATATATGAATGTAAATCTTTATTATATGCCATTAGAGTTTCATATACGCTACTAGAATTTAGGGATAACATGTTGATTGTCTGGTCCTTCTTGTCTTACTTTGGGTCCCAACGGCAACCCCCTTTTATTTCTTGGGACTCACATGAGAGAATACTGCATCAACTATACTCTGCAAAATCCTAATTCAGAATTGTGTCTTTTCCAGTCTTTATTGTCCCTGCTACTATCTGGGTTCTGACACCCACTGGATCTCTTTTAAGAGCAGTGGTTCTCAAACTAGGCTCGTCTTCAGAATCAGCTTAAGAGTAACATAAACACACACACACTGCTAGCATCCTGCCTACATACTTACAAACACATACACAGATTCCTCAAGTCTACCTTGTTGATTTTGACTCATCTGGTCTTGGGTGGGGCTTAAGAAACCAGATATACAAACCATTTTTCCTGGTTATTCTAATGATTTAGAAATGTCTTTCTTATTAACAATTTTTTAAATTGTCTTTCCTGACAACAATGTGTCCCCATCCCAGTTTATCATTTTCCAGGGTTATTGTCCTTAAAATGATCAAATCATAGTACCTGCATCTGGTGGAAGGCTAAAACAGGCTCTAAAACTTGTTTTTCCTCTCCCTCACCTATAGGATAAAATTCATACTTCTTGGTTTGGCATAGAAGGTCCTTTCCATTGTAATTTCTCCCCATTTCTCCAGCTTTTTCTCGTATTACTGTCCTTTATGTACCTTATATAATCTATCCACACTGAACTTCTCATTGGCCCCAATACATCTGCACATATTTGAATTCCAAACCTTTACACATGATGTCCTTTTCGCCTGGAGTATCCCTCCCTCTCCTTCTTGACCTTGAGACAAGGCTTCCTTCAGAGGGTACCTCCTGCATGAAGCTTTCGTTGATTGGGTCAGACACTGTTAGTTGCCTGTGGTTCGCAGGCACCTTCTTCTTGCCACTAAAACAACATTTGTCAGATAGTACAGTGATTTGTCTTCACTAGATTGTGTACTACTGGATGTCGAGGACTATTTTATACATGCTGTTGTTTCCAAACCTACAACAATGTCTGGAAAATAATAGGTCTAAGAACTGTGTACAGAAATGAGTGGAAGAAAGAGCATTGCTTTTACAGAGTGATAATTAAGAGCCGGGATTGTGGTCCCAGATTAATCAGTTTTTTTTTTTTCTGTTTTAGAGTTGAGTTATCACTCTGTTTCCCAGGCTGGAGTGCGGTGGAGTAATCATAGCTCACTGCAGCCTCCTGGCCTCAAGCAATCCTCCCTGTTCAGCTTCCTGAGTAGCTGGGACTACAGGCACACTCCATCATGTCTGGGTATAGGTTTAGTTTTTGACTATGCCACTTATTAGCTGGATGATTTGGCTAAATATTTACCCCTCTGTGCTTCGATTTTCTCATTTAGCATGGTTTTAGCTATTATTATCACTGTTACTGTCAATTTACTATTTTTAAATGCTAGAGGAGGATTAAAGGGATATCAATAGAGGGTTTGGATAGAAATAATAGGATACAAGGTCTCCTTTTGTGACCTTGGGCAAACCACACCACTGCTATATAAAATAGTGGTTTAAAATACTGCATATTCTCACTTCTAAGAGGGAGCTAAAATGATCAGAACTTATGAACATAAAGAAGGAAACAACAATCAAGTCTCACTCTGTCACCTAGGCTGAAGTGCAGTGGGATGGACTCGGCTCACTGCAGCCTCCACTTCCTAGGTTCAGGTGATTCTCTTGCCTCAGCCTCCCAAGTGGCTGGGATTGCAGGCATGTGCTACCACGTCCGGCTAATTTTTGTATTTTTAGTGGAGACAGGGTTTTGCCATGTTGGCCGGGCTGGTTTCGAACTCCTGACCTCAGGTGATCCTCCTGCCTTGGCCTCTGAAAGTTCCGGGATTACAGGCATGAACCACGATGCCTGAAAAAAAAAAAAAAAAAAAAGAAGGAAACAACAGTCCCCGGGGTCTTCTTGAGGGTGGAGGATGGTGGGAGGAGGGAGAGGAACAGAGAAGATAACTATTGGGTACTGGGCTTCATAACTGGGTGATGAAATAATCTATACAACAAAGCTCCATGACATGAGTTTACCTATGTAACAAACCTTCACTTGTACCCCTGAACCTAAAATAAAAGTTTAAAAAATGGTGCTTAAAAACCCTATCTGTGGTACAGGTATATAGTCAGAATCAGAAATAACACTAGTACCATTTACTGGGCATTTCTCATGAGCCAGGCACTCTTTCAAGCACTTATACAGATTATCTCCTTTAGTTCTCATAACGCCCATATGAGGCAGATATCCTTATATCTCCCTTTTACTAGTGAGGAAATTGAGTCACTTGCCTGTGGTCACAAAGGTAGCAAGTATAGAGACAGGACTTGGACCAGGTCTAACTCCGAAATTGTAAACACAACCAATGTGCAAAACTGCATCCCAAATAAGGTAACAATACATGTAAAAGAGTGTGATCATACTGCTTTCACTTACTGCTTGGTTTGGATGTAATATATGGAGAGGCAGAGCGTTTTTTTTTGATTGGTATGATATTACTCATATACACTTTTAAAAATTTATTTTTTATTTCAATAGTTTTGGGGGAACAGGTGATGTTTGGTTGCATGGAAAAATTTTTCAGTGGTGATTTTTGAGACTTTGGTGCACCCATCACCTGAGCAGTGTACAGTGTACTCCAGGTGTCGTCTTTTATCCCTCAGCCCCTCCCACCCTTACCCCTGAGTACTCAAAGTCTATTGCATCATTCTTATGCCTTTGTGTCCTCATATCTTAGCTCCTGCTTATAAGTGAGAACATATAATGTTTGATTTTCCATTCCTGAGTTGCTTCACTTAGAATAATGGTCTCCAACTCCATCCAGGTTGCTGCAAATGCCATTCTTTTGTACCTTTTTATAGCTTGGTAGTATTCCATTACACACACACACACACACACACACACACATTTCCTTTATCCACTTGTTGATTGATGGCATTTAGGCTGGTTCTATAATTTTGCATTTACATATGGTGCTTCTGTGAACATGCGTGTGCAAGTGTCTTTTTCATATAATGGAAAGACTTCTTTTCTTCTGGGTAGATAACCATTAGTGGGATGTTGGATCAAACAGTAGTTCTATTTTTAGTTCTTTAAGGAATCTCCATACTGTTCTCCATAGTGAAGAACCACCAGCAGTGTAAAAGTGTTCCCTTTTCACCACATCCACGCCAGCATCTGTTACTTTTTTATTTTTAAGTTACGGCTATCCTTGCAGGAGTAAGGTGGTATCTCATTGTGGTTTTGATCTGCATTTCCCTGATAATTAGTGATGTTGAACATTTTTTCATGTGTTTGTTGGCCATTTGTATATCTTCTTTTGAGAATTGTCTATTCATATCCATTGAGAGGCAGGGCTTTGATTTGGATGTTGTTAATCAGTTCAGGCTGCAATAACAGAATGCCATAGACTGGGTGGCTTAAACAGCAAACATTGATTTCTCATGGTTCTGGAGGCTGGGAAGTCTTAAGATCAAGGTGCAGGCAGATCCAGTGTCTGATGAGGGCCCTTCTCCTGGCTTGCAGATGACCATCTTCTCATATCTTCACATGGCAGAGAACACAGGGAAGATGTAAACTCTCTTGTGCCTCTTCTTTTTTCTGTTTCAAATTTCACACTACACACCATGATTCTTCATTGTGTCTCTTCTTACAGGGCGCTAATTCCATTCACAAAGGCTCCACCCTCATGACCTACTCACCTTTCAAAGGCTTCACCTCCTAATACCATCCCTTGGAAATTAGGATTTCCACATATGAATTTTGGAGGGACACAAACATTCAGTCCATAACATATGTGAGAAACAGGAGAGGACAAAATAAGATGAGAATATTACAGGGAAGTGCTTGGAGGGTGCCCAAAGTAGGGTGGCTGACGCAGTGGGGAAATGGAAGCATATGTGAAGAGCAAGGGCAAAATCTTGTTTTCCACTTATTTATTGCTAGTGCTAGCCCTGTCCTATTCCCATTGCCCAGAAACTAGGTGGGAAGTTGATAGTTTTATTCATGATGCCTTGTCTTCAGGGTGTAAGATGGAAGAGCACCACTTGGCCCTGTCTTGCCCCTATTGATCTGTCCTGGAAAGACTGAAATAAAGAGGAAGAGGAAGAGGAAGAGGATGAGCTGGAATCATTGTCTGAGAACTTGGACATTTCAACAACGAGGTGTTCCCTCTCCGGGTTTGGGAAGAAAGCCCCTCGGTGAAGCTGGGAGTGATCTATCCTTTCCAGACTTCTTTCTTGATCTAATTTGAGAATTTTTCCTTTCCTCCCTCTCACACCTTCTTCATCCAGTGATACGGATACTCAGGAGTTTGAGGAGACAAACAACATATGTGCTTTAATTTATAGGGACTGCATCTGAGCCACTGATGGCTTGCACTTAGACGGTCTGCATGACACCAAAACACACAGTCAGGTCAGCACCTTGCTTAGGCTGGGCGAGGCAACTGGCTGATTGACTAGATTGGCACTTTTCATAATGCTGCTTTGATGTTGTGTAGTAGAACAGTGATTCAAGTTTGAAAAAAAAAAGGAAGTGAGATGATCTCTTGAAGTATCTCATGGAGGAAAATTAAACGTATGGTGAAATAGAGAGCATCCCAGGCTGGAAGTCAGGAGCCAGGGTTTGTGTTCAGCCGCTGCCCTGATGAGTTGTGTGGCCCAGGGCAAGGGGAGCCTCTCTCTGGTTCTCAACCAGGAAATGAGCTGCCTTGTAGTCATCACATTTTATAGTTCCCTTTAAAATATTTAGGTCAGATGATATATTAGTGGCTTCTTTCTTTAAAACAAAATTTCTCAGAAGTGTCAATGTTTTTTTTTCTGAATTCCTCATTATTTATGCATTGGTACAGAAGCCCTGGAAGGTGTTTTTTTTTTTTCTTTTTTTCTTTTTTTTTTGTGAGACAGAGTTTTGCTCTTGTCACCCAGCCTGGAGTGCAATGGCACAATCTCGGCTCACTGCAACCTCTGCCTCCTGGGTTCAAGCGATTCTCCTGCCTCAGCCTCCTGAGTGGCTGGGATTACAGATGCCTGCCACTAGGTACATCTAATTTTTGTATTTTTAGTAGAGATGGGATTTCACCATGTTAGCCAGGCTGGTCTCGAACTCCTGAGCTCAGACGATCCGCCGGCCTCGGCCTCCCTAAGTGTTGGGATTACAGGCATGAGCCACTGTGCCTGGCCTGGAAGGTGTTTTTGAAGAATACCTTATTACAGAGGCAGTGTCCAAGCTCCCCCTGCTTTTCAGGTGAGCATGGAAAAGGAAAGCCTTTCTTTTTTTCAGTTATTCGTGGTCTGCAGCCCCAGACTGTGTCTCTGGTGCTGCTGGGAAATTCTCGATGCTCCTGCAGACTGCTGTCTCTCACCCCTCACCCAGACCCTTTAAAACCTCCCTCCTCTCTCTGCTGAGGCTAATCTTTACTTGTTTTCTGACCCCTCCCTCTCTTTTGGGAAACTTAGTCTATTGGTTTTCCCCTGTTCTCTTCTGAGACTTTTTTCTTTTCTTTTCTTTTTTTTTGAGACAGAGTCTTGCTCTGTTGTCTAAGCTGGAGTACAGTGGCATGAACTAGGCTCACTGCAACCTTCACCTCCTGGGCTCAAGTGATCCTCCCGCCTCAGCCTCCCGAGTAGCTGGGATTACAGGTGTGCACCACGATGCCTGTCTAATTTTTTGTATTTTTTCGTAGAAATGGGGTTTCACCAGTGTTGCTAAGGCTAGTCTTGTACTCCTGGGCTCAAGCAATCCTTCCCCACTGGCCTCCCAAACTGCTGGGATTACAGGCTGTGAGCCACCTCATCTGGCCTCTTCTGAGTTTTTAACCTTACTCTCTCTATTGGTTCCTTCCTATTCGTGTTTCAGCAGCTCCTCCTCCTCCTCCTCCTCCTTCTTCTAAAGCAGGAGCCTCTCTAATTAAAAAAAAAAAAAAAAATTCACCTTGCAGCCTACACCCTAACTTCTACCCTCAGGTGTGAGCATAGATCTCACTGCTTTCGAAAGCATGCTCTTGTGCCACTGACCTAGGTAAGGTGCCGCTCCTCCGTGCCTACTTAGCTTCCTGTATTTCCCCCTCTCCTGGAAGGCACCACATAGCAGTGTAATTCTGTGTTGTCTGCCTCCCCACTAGGCTGTGAGCTCTGTGAGCATGGGGATCTTGTCTCGTTACTTATTCTTTGCTGTGTTCCCAGCTCCCAAAAGGGTACCTGACACACAGAGGAACTTTTAAAACACTTGTGAATGAATTAATGCATGGATTAACTAAAGAGGAAGAGAGGCAGACTTTTCTCTAATAATACTCAAATGTTTTACCCTATGGTACTCTCTTGTCCTATCCCAGCTGCTGCGGGAATTATATTAGCTATATTCACATGATTGTGTTGACTGGGAACATATAATGGTGACTAATCAAGTGACATCAGGTGGGAGAAGAAGGCACTGTTAACTTTTTTCAGAAGGGAAATAGCCATTCTAGGTTGCAACCATCCTTTTATAAAAATAGGTCATGGCAAACACCCAAAGATCAAGAGATTTAGATTCAATCAATGCCCAGAAGTTGAGTGCCCTATCCAAAACCTTTTGAAGCAGATATCTTACCAATTTCACAGGTGATTTTCTTTGCTAGGATTTTTCTGGTGTTTCCCACTTCTGATTCGGTAGGGAATCTTGACAGTGATTGCTTACCCGAGACACTGTTTCTCAGTAGACTCATACAGAGAAATACCATATGAAGGTGAGGGATTTTCAGTGTGAGAATCATATGTGGTTTTATTTATGGCTTTGATTCCTGGTGACCCATTATTTTGCACTCGTCATCCAATAAGGGATATTGAGAGAGAAAGTACATTCCCATTATAGTAATGTTAACAAAAATGTAAGTAACAGTGTCAATTTTGTTGAATACTTGCAGTGTGCCAGGCACTGTTCAATGCTCTGTATTTGCATTAACTCATTTGATCATTAAATCATTGATATAATAATAGTTTGAGGTAGAGACTGTTATTATACCAGTTTTACAGTTGAGGAGTTGAAGCAGAAGTGAAGTGACTTTCTTCATGTCACACAGGTAGTAAGTGGCATAGTCCAGATTTGCACCCTGGGTGGGCAGGGCCACAGTCCCACTTGTAATCACTGCATTGTCCTGACTTTCAGTGCAGGCAGTGGCTGAAGGCAGAGATTACAAATTTATCATGTAAAGTGCCTCAATCCTATATAAAATAATATTTTGAGACTCACATGTAGATTTTTAATTTGATCCTGGAGTTAAAAAAAAACTATAAGGAAAATGGTAGATGTAAGTGATAAATAGTAAATAGAGCTGTCTAATAAGTTGCATGACATTAAATCTCTGTCTTTGCAGAAGAGATACATTTTGAGTATTTGCTAAATTACTATATTCTAGACAACTGAGCCTCATCTTCGGGCAGTTTGTTTTTTTTAAACATTTTGTTGTGAAATAACTTTAGATCCACAGTAAGTTGCAAATAAATGTACAAGAAGGCCGTGTGCATTCTTTACTCAGAAACACCCAATGTGAATGTTTTACGTAACTGTAGTACAATATCAGAACTAGGAAAGTGACATTGGAAAAATCTGCAGAGATTATTCTGATTTCTCCAGTTATACATGCACTCATTTGCGTGTGTGTGTGTGTGTGTAATGTGTTCAGTGTTATCACAGCTATAGCTTCATGTAGCCATCATCATTATCAAGATACTTAATTGTACCATTATGGTAAAGGTCCTTTCTGCTACTCCTTTATGGTCAAATTCTAATCCCTAATCTCTGACAGCCACTAATCTGTTCTATGGCTTGTATTATGTTATTTCACAGGTACTATGAGAATGAAATCACATAGTATGTCACATTTTAGGAATCTTTTTTTCCCCCTCTCAGTGTAATTCCCTGGAGATTCATTCAAGTTGCTGCCTATGTAAATTGCCTGTTCCTTTTTATTGCTGAGTACTATATTCCATGGTATGTATGTAGAGTACCTCGGTTTGTTTTAACCATTTGCCTGTTGAAGGATTTATGGGCAGTTTCCAGTTCTGGCTGTAATAAGTAAAGCTTCTGTGAACATTTGTGTACAGAGTTTTGTGTGAACAATGATTTCCTTTTCTATGGGATAAATGCTGAAGACTGCAAGTGTTGGCTCATATAGTAATTACATGCTTAGCTTTGTCTTTTTGTTGTTGTTGTTGTTGTTTTTAAAGAAACTGTGAAACTGTGACTGTGCCATTTTATATTCCCTTCATTAATGTATGAGTGATCCAGTTTCTCTGCAACCTTGTCAGCATTTGATGTTGTTAGTGTTTTTAATTTTAGCCATTCTGAGAAATATTTAGTGATATGTCATTGTGGTTTTAATTTGCATCTTCCTGATTGCTGAACATCTTTTTATGTGTTTGCTTGTCATCTGTATATCCTCTTCTATGGAATGTACCTTCCTATCTTTCGCCATTTTCTTTTTCTTTCTTTTTTTTTTTTTTTTTTTGGAGATGGAATCTCACTCTGTCACCCAGGCTGGAGTGCAGTGGCGTGATCTCAGCTCACTGCAACCTCTGCCTCCTGGGTTAAAGCGATTCTCCTGCCTCAGCCTGCAGAGCAGCTGGGATCACAGGCACGCTGCCATGTCTGGTTGATTTTTTTTTGTATTTTTAATGGAGATGGGGTTTCACCATGTTGACCAGGCTGGTCTCGAACTCCTGACCTCAGGTGATCCACCCACCTTGGACTCCCAATGTGCTGGGATTACAGGCGTGAGCCACCATACCTGTCCTCTTTGCTTATTTTCTAATTGGATTTTTTGAATTTTTTTACCATTCATTTTAACTGTTTTTTCTTATGAATTATTTTATATATTTTAAAATATATAATACCTGTGGCTATGTTAGCTTATCTTTTCATCCTCTTCACATGGACTTTAAGAAAGCAAATGTTTTAAATTTTGATAATGTCAAATTCATCAATTTTTCAAAGGAAATTTATTTCTTGCAGTTCTAGGGGCTAGAAAATTTAAGATCAATATGCCTCCGGATTTGGTGTCTGGTGAGGGCTTGTTCTCTAACTCAGAGATGGCGCCTTCTTGCTGCATCTTCACATGATGGAAGGGGCAAATAGGGTCCCTCAAACTTCTTATAGGGTACCAATTCTATTCACAAGGGCACCACCCTCCTGACCTAAATACTTCCTGAAGGTCTCACCTCTTAATACTATTACACTGAGGATTAAGTTCCAACATATAAATGATGGGGGCATATACACATTTAGACCACAGCAGTGGTTTTTGAAGCATTGGTCTATTTCTTCCAATTTGTTCAATTTATGAGAATAAAATTCATAGTACTTTTAATGACTTTTAAAAGTGCTTTTAATGGCATCCTTTCAATGGCTACAGGGTTTCCATATTTTCTGTCTTCTCATTGAATATTCTTGACAACTGAGCGGCAGTTTTAGGCAGCTCTTTTTCTTTTTTAAGAAAGAAAAATTTATTCTCTTCACATAGACCTTAGTTTGAAGTGGCAACTTGGTTTTTTAAATTAGTAAAAGGCAGCTCCTGGGATTAAAATAAGAGAGGAAGGATTGGGAATTTCAATTGTTGATTCCCCCTCTTCATTTCCACCTTCCTTTACAGAGTGCAAATTGAAAACCACTGCCACAGGACATGAATTACATGTCATTTTTACTGTAAGATTCAGATCAAGAGAACACTCACTGTTACTGAAACTATGCTAAGATTAGATTACTTTTCATGAAATGCTGCCAGACTTCAGGACGGTGCTGCAGCCCAGGATTATTACTGTGAACAATTATCACTGTGCTTTATAAAGAGAAGAAAAAGGTGTAGATTTGATAGAATCTATACTGCCTGTATTAGACAGTTACTATAGAGCCTAGATGCCATCTGTAGCAATCTTTCCCCTTGCAAATATAATTGGATTATGGCTCAGTCAATTCCAGTGTCTGTGAAAGTTCAAAGCTTTTTCCTGCTTTTGGGTAATTTCTAAGGTTTATATTCTTATGGTCTGGATCTTGCATCAAAAAGTTATACTTGGCAGGGTGCGGTGGCTCATGCCTGTAATCCCAGCACTTTGGGAGGCCGAGGTGGGGGAATCAACTGAGGTAAGAAGTTCAAGATCAGCCTGGCCAACATGGCGAAACCCCATCTCTACTAAAAAAAAAAAAAATACAAAAATTAGCTGGGCGTGGTTGCACGCGCCTGTAATCTCAGCTATTCAGGAGGCTGAGGCAGGAGAATCGCTTGAACACGGGAGGCAGGGGTTGCAGAGAGCTGAGATGGTTTCACTGCACTCTAGCCTGGGCGACAGTGAAACTGTCTCAAAACAAACAAACAAACAAAAAAAGTTATGTTCCATTCCTACTAACCTTTTTAAGAAAAATTGTTCAAGAATTGGAAACAAGGCAAAGAGTGGGCAGTATGTCCTTTTAATTTCCTATTGGAGTATTGTTTACAGGACCTCTCAGTGGTCTATTTAATTATCAAGGTCAGGGGTTGACAAACTTTATCTGGAAGTGTCAGATAGTAAATATTTTCGCCTTACAGGCCATATAGTCTCTGTCACAATGACTCAACTCTACTGTTGTAGTGTGAGAGCAGCCATAGGAAATGAGTGTGACTATGTTCCAATAAAGCTTTATTTATAAAAGTAGGTGGCTAGCCTGCAGGCCATAGTTTTGTGAGCCCCTTAAAAAAGAACGTACCTTTTTAAATTTATGATTTGCTATGATTAAGAACCCTGTGAAATTTATGTTAGTGTTTGATTATTTTCCTACTGAAAATGCAAATGTTATATATCCTAAGGTTATGCTTTTATCACCCTCTAGGATATTAACTATTTTGTATTTTATCTTACAATCTTATTCTAACATTATCTTTTCCATGCCTAAAGGTGCCCAATTCCTTGAATGCTCCTAGAACCAGCTTCTCATCCTGCTGGGTCCCTCATTCATAAGTTGAATAAGTCATTGACACATGTTTTATGAGAATTAAAAAAAAAGACTTTTTGTAAACAGTAGTGTCACATCTTAAACATAAAATTTACCCATTTAAGTGGTCCTCCCTTCCACTTGTCATAAAACATCACTTAACAGAAATTTAATAAGTTTTATCAGCATTTACTAAATATATATATTTATAATTACAATATAATATAATATATAACTATAATGCAATATATAATTTATACATAAATAGAATATGTAATATTATATGTAAATTATGTTATATTATAATTGTACATTATATGTAAATTATAAATATATATTTATGTATAAAATATATATTATACATAAAAGTATATATTATATACCTAGGATGAAATATAAATATATATTTAATATATTTATGTTTAATTTTAATATAATTAGTATTTAATATTATATTTAATTTTAATATAATTTTATTTTAATATAAATATATTCTTATTTTAACATATTTATATAAATATATAAAATGTATTTTTTGATATATTTTGGTAAAACATATTTATATAAATATGTTTTTATACAGTTATATAGATATATTTTTTCATATTTATATTTAATCCCATCTGTAAATATAAATATATGTTAAATATAAATATTTTATTTAATCCCAGCTTACATAATGTATATTTTTATAAGTATATAAAAATATATATTTACATGTTTTATCTTCATTTTATTTTATGTTTTATAAATATAGGTATACATATAAATATATATTTTATAATTTACTACATAGTAACCGTCTATGTGGTATATATTATGTATAATGTATATGTAAATTATAAATATGTAAATATATATTTATATATAAGTATTTATATGTAAATATAATCTATATGTTATATGTAATATATAAATATATATGTATAAATAAATATATAGATGTATTTTTGAGACAGAGTGTCGCTCTGTTACCCAGGCTGGAGTGCAATGGTGAGATCACAGCTCACTGCAGCCTTGACCTCCTGGACTTGGTGATCCTCCTGCCTCAACTTCTTGAGTAGCTGGGACCACAGATGCATGCCACCATAGTTGGCTAAGTTTTTAATGTTTTTATACAGAAAGAGTCTTTCCATCCTGCCCAGGCTGGTCTCAAACTCCTGGCCTCAGGTGATCCTACCACCTTGACTTCCCAAAGTGCTGGCATTACAGGTGTGAATCACTGCACCCAGCCAGCATTTACTAAATATTTAAGGAGATGTTACAAGATAGGGCATCACTGCAGAGCACGTGACCTCTTATTATCTGCCCATTTTCCCCTCCTTCTCTCTTTCTTCCATCTCTCTTTTTCATTTCCTTCTTCCTGGAATACTGATTCTCTTTCCACTTCCAAATATAAATTTGCTCTTTTCTGCAAAGATGCTCCATTTAACAAAGGCCTTCAAACTAATGTGATCTTTTCTCTTTATACAGCTGTGATGATATATACATATATATACACACACACACACACACGCACATATATTCTGTTACATATATATATTGTGTTACATAAGGAAATTGTTTTGTGAAATAAACTTTTAATTAGTTTGGTTTTTTTTTTTCATTTGTCTCTTTCATAATAGAAATGTTTCAATGAACAGGTATTTGGAGAACACAGCTTTATTTGCAAATTTGATCACTCTAGCAAAGATTGAAGCTGTTTTTTTCTGTTATTTTTTCTTTTCTAAAATATTTTTTAGTATTTTTTGTTGTTACACAATGACTTACTCAACATTTTTTTCTGTTTCAATGGTGTCAAACAAATGATTTACATTTGTTACGTTCAGTGAGAAGAAGGTATATTCTCTTCCATTTCTGGAATTCTTTTTTATGCACATATGAAAGTATTTGAAAGCATTCAACCTCTGCTTTAGTGAGTATCTTTATTCAGATAAAATATCAGATCTTTTTTTCAACCCTCCAATGATAATTCTCTAAGAAACATTATTCCAGGATAAGTAATTTCTAAAATGGTATTTTTATGCTCTAACAAGTTTGAAAGTCCTTATATGTGTCCACTTGCATGAACATTAGCGGTGTAATGAAAACTCTAATGTAGTAATATTCTATATTAAGGAAAAGACCTTAATAAGACCAGGTCCTTAGTCCATAGATTTAGTTTAACAATAGTTTCTTGGGCTCCTACCATGTGCCCAACATAGCATTAGGAACTGAAGTCAAAGCAGAATCTAGGAGGTAATGTCGGGACCTGGAAGATGTTTATTATCTTTTCTGGATTTTGATTTGCTTAATGAAAATACTCTATTTTGATAATTTCTAACAGTAGGATACCATTGTCATCTTCAATTAAGCCTGTATTTCTCAGGTATTCTTTCCAGTGCTTTTGGTGGTAGGAATAATGTAAATTTTTAAAAAGTAAAGAAAAAAGACATGATTCAGATGTCAACAGAAGTCACCTTGTATATGAGATTTTTAAGGAAAGGCTTCCCAGTATTCTGTGAGAATCTCAGCAGTTGGTCAGAATTTCAGTACATTCTTGTAAATCTACATTTTAACACTCACTTTTCACTCTAAGTTCCTGTTTTCCCTGAAATTTCAATATAATGAACATTTTATCTTGTATGTTTGTTTTCACATTTAACAAATTACAGATATAGATCCTGGCCCCCTTTCCTAGCTTTCTTCCAAAATAACTCACAGGAAATTTTTGTTTATAGCAGAATTTAGTAAATGCTTTAAAATAATGGAGGGGTTTCCTAACTCAGAGGCATAAACA
Organism: Piliocolobus tephrosceles; assembly: GCF_002776525.5. NCBI lineage: Eukaryota > Metazoa > Chordata > Mammalia > Primates > Cercopithecidae > Piliocolobus > Piliocolobus tephrosceles. Next base: position 105,620,926 of record NC_045436.1, on the reverse strand, counting down.
GCATACCATTAAGTATTAAATATTCTGTTCTTTAAAATCCTCCAGCTATCTTGGTTAATTGGCTTCTATGTAGGATCCAGCCACCTGACAGTTTACCCAGCCTTCCTTGTTTCCCTTTCTCCTTCCCTCTTCTCTCTTTTCTATAGCCCTCCCATTCTGCCTATATTTACATACAGAGGTGCTTGTCTTATTACCCTAGCCAATCCTTAAACTCAAGGTCTTATCTTTATATGTAATAGGTTTTAAAAATATTTCTTACTTAAAGACAAATTTTCTTCCTAAGAAGCACTTTAGTGACAAATGTTAAAATAACAGTCTTTTTTCCTTGTTTTATGTAAATCTTGATAAATTAAAATATCTGGCCAGGCATGGTGGCTTATGCCTGTAATTCCAACACTTTGGGAGGTGGAGGCGGGTGGATCACAAGGTCAAGAGATTGAGACTATCCTGGCCAACATGGTGAAACCCCGTCTCTACTAAAAATACAAAAATTAGCTGGTTGTGGTGACGCACACCTGTAGTCCCAACTACTTTGGAGGCTCAGGCAGGAGAATCACTTGAACCTGGGAGAGGGAGGCTGCAGTGAGCCGAGATTGCACCACTGCACTCCGGCCTTGCTACAGAGAGAGACTTCATCTCAAAATAAATAAATAAATAAATAAAATAAAAATAAAAAAAACTCTGTCATTTTTTCCTTCTTGTACCCACATTTCCTTTTTTGGCATTTCCAAAGTTGAAACCTCTGGCATACAGAATGCCAGGTGTAAGCCAATAGAGCATGGTGGAAACCATGAAAAGGAACAAGTGGAACATATAAATATTTTTAGTACTTAAATTGGGAAAAACATAACAATATCCTGTATGATTTTTGGTATAGGCTACCATGTAGGTCATTGGCAAGTAAAATGATAATTTTAGCCCCAAAAGTTAGTGTAAGAAGGTTATTATTAGAATGTATGTATTTTTTGTATCTTTGAACAGAAGGTCCCAGGATTGCAAATCAATATATAGCAACATAAACTACGCAACCTTACCTTTTCCCTTTCCAAAACAGACCAACTCAGCCACCCTAAATGAAACCTTAGTTCTTTACTTTTAGGAACAAGAACATGATGAGATGAATAGATTTTTACTAAGTAGGTATTCTTCTGCATTATGTAAGCAGTAATTTTAAAGAATATAAAATAATTGTTCTACTCCATAATCATCAAAAAGTTGATTTGTAGGAGCCTGAAGTTTTAACACATGCAAGAAATGTTTATGCAGTTATTAGTTTGCTAAAAGAGTGATACCAACATCAACTCAACTGATAAGTTTTTAATTTAGCAAGCATTGTTTCTCTTCAATAAATTTACATAAAAATTTGAGGAAAAAACATGTAGTGACAAACCTTTAGAATTCCACTTAGAGTGGGTCTGCTGATGACAAATTCAGTTTTATTTGTCTGAAAATGTCTTTATTTTACTCTCATTTTTGAAAGACATTTTTGCAGTGTGTAGAATTCTAGACTGTAAGTTACTTCCTTTCACAAGTTTGAAAATACCATTCCAATATTTCTGGCCGTCATTGTTTCTATTGAGAAGTCATCCATCAGTCTTGTTATGGCTCTGTAATTTTCTTTTTATCCTTGGCTTTTATAGGCCTTCTTGAATCTGTAGCTTAATGTTTTCCATCAGGTTTAAATAGTTCTATCATATTTTCTTCAGCTATTGCTTTTTTATATTCTTTTTCTCCTTTCTGTGACTCCATGCATATTCAAACTTTTCAGTGTTCTCTGTGTCTCTTTTTCTATCACATTTTAAAATCTTTTCATATCTCCATACTTTAGTTCTTATTTTCTTCTGATTTTTTTCCAGTTCATTCTTTAATGTAATGTACTCTGCTTTTAAATCCATTTGTTAAGATTTTATTTTTGGTTATTATAATTTGTCTTAGTTTTAGAATTTCCATGTAGTTACTTTTTATAGTTCCAAGCTCTTTACCTACATTCTATATAGTTTCTTTTATCTTCTTGAATATAGTTTTCATAATTATATTACAGTTGCTGTGTAGTGACTATCTGGAGCCACTGTGGGTTTTGTACTGCTGTCTATTATTTCTGCTGTTTCTGTTTATGTTGTCTTATCTCATAATTTGCCTGGTTATTTTTGACTGTGTGCAGAAAATTTTATTTGCAAAATTGCTGGGGAAAATAATTTTGAGTTTTAGAATGATGATAAGGTCTTTTTACACAGAGGCTCTACATTTGCTTCTACCAGGCACCAGGAATTATCTCAATAATTGAAATTTAGATTACACTCTTTTTTTTTTTTTTTTTTTTTGAGACGGAGTCTCTATCTGATGCCCAGGCTGGAGTGCAGTGGTGCGATCTCGACTCACTGCAACCTCCGCCTCCCGGGTTCACTCCATTCTCCTGCTGAGTAGCTGGGACTACAGGCGCCTGCCACAATGCCCGGCTAATTTTTTTGTGTTCTTGGTAGAGACAGAGTTTCACCATGTTAGCCAGGATGATCTCGATCTCCTGACCTCGTGATCTGCCCGCCTCGGCCTCCCAAAGTGCTGGGATTACAGGCGTGAGCCACTGCACCCGGCCAGATTACACTCTTTTTAAAGATCATTCTTCTTCTGGATTATCCCTTCTCCAAAGGGATAGTTCTTCAGAATACTAATCCAAAGAAAGGTGGCTTTACCAAAGCTTTTCTCTCCCTTGGTACATTTTGGACTCTGTCATTCCCTCAATCCCAAAAGATTGCTCAGTCTTTAAGCCTCTCAACTTTACCTTCCAAAGTTAGTAAATGTTCCCAGGATTAAAAACAAGCCAAAGTGCCTGAATCATTTCTTAGAGTCTCTGACCCTTCCTAATCCTGGCTTAGTAATTCCTATTATTTTATTTTTTAGTTCTCCAATGCCTTCAAGCGGGAAGGGATTTGTTTCTAATTACCTTATCTGCTATCAACAGAAGTGGAAGCCCACCAGTGTCAGTCTATTTTACACACACACACACACACACTCACTCTCACACTTACAGACACTTAAAACAGCTTAATGAATAAGGCAAATACCCCTGTACCTATCACCTATGTCAAGACACAGAACTTTGTTAGTCAGCTCAGAAGCAGGGCTGATACATCCACTAGGCCTAGTAGGCAAAGAACCTAGGGCCCACAATACTTTTAGTAGCCACAAAAATATTTTAATTTCTTTAAAAATGTTTTGATTTATTTTAGACACCTATGAAGATGTCTTTTTTTTAGAAAAGTTTTGATGTACAACATTAATATATTCATGTTAACATATGACTATATTTATCTTTATGCCAAAACAATCTTAAGATGTAATTTTAAAAAGTTTTTTTGTGTTGGTAGGAGCCCACAAAGGCAAAAGTACCTCAGACCCACAAAAGTCATACTGTGAACCTGCTTAGAAGCACCCTAATTACAACTGCCTCCTTACCTGCAAAAGTAATCACTATCTTAATTTTTATTGTAATCATTCATTGCATTTTCTTATAGCTTTGTTATCCAAATGTGCTTCCCTGAATACCACAGTTTTATCTTGCATTTAAACATTTTGCTATGAAGTTAAATTAATTTCATCTATAGCATTTTTTTTCATCTCTTCTTTTTACCTTAAAATTATTCTGTTGAAGAACATGAGTCCTGTGACTTACAAAATTTCCCAGTATCTTCTTCTGCTGATTGCTTGCTTAAGTGGCAGTTCAGTTTTCCTCTGTCCGCTATATTTTCTTCAAATGATCATCTTAATCCAGAGGCTTGATAATACTTAAATTTAATTCCTTTGGCAATACTAAAGGTGGTGTAATGTTCCTTCATCATGTGGCATGTAATGTCAGGTTGTCTTTGCTTTTGTGATGTTAGAAATTACTGGTGCTTAGTTTCACCCATCATTATGTTAATGTTTTTCTAGTTATTTTGGTTGTCTGAAGTTCATTATCCAGTAATTCTCCAGAAAGAACTCATGGGCATACTGTTCTCTGAGCTCTTCATATTGTTAACATTTTGTCTGTTTCATGGTTCTGGGAGGGTGTTTTTTGATGACATTAGTATTTAAATTGGTGAACTTTAAGTAAAGCAAATTGCCCTCCATAATGAGAGGTGGGTCTTACCCAGTTACAGTTCTGGATTAGAACAATAGATTCACCTCCCTTGAGCAAGTGGCTGCAGCAGACGGCTTTTGGCCTTGAATTGCAACATTTATCCTTTCCTGGGTCTCCAGCCTGGCAACCCACTCTGCAGATTTTAGACTTGCCAACCTCTTAATCACGTGAGCCTTTTCTTTAAAATACATCTCTCTATATACACACCCTATTGATCCTGTTTCTCTGGAGAACTCTCATTGAAAGTATCATAAAGCCTGGGTATGGTGGCTCATGCCTATAATCCTAGCACTTTGGGAGGCTGAGACAGGAGGATCACTTGGGCTCAGCCTGGACAACATAGGGAGACCGCCATCTCTACCAAAAATAAATGAATAAGATAAAATTAGTCAGGTGCGATTTTGCATGCCTGTAGTCCCAGCTACTCGGGAAGCTGAGGGAGAATGATCACTTGATCCCAGGAGTTCAAGGCTGCAGTGAGCCATAATTGTAGAACTGCAAAGTTCTACAGGCTTTGCAGCCTGGGTGACAGAGTGAGATACTGCCTCAAAAAAAAAAAAAAAAAAAAAAGAGTATTTTAAATATGACTTCACTCCTTTTTTTCTTTTCTTTTTCTTTTTTTTTGTGATAGGACCTCACTGTGTCACCCAGCTGTCACTCAGGCTGGAGTGCAGTGACATGATCATGTATCACTGCAGACTTGACCTCTTGACCTCCGCAGGTTCAGGTAATCCTCCCACCTCCGAGTAGTTAGGACTACAGGCATGTGCCACTATGCCCAGATATTTATTTTGTATTTTTTTTTGTAGTGATGGGCTTTTTGCCATGTTGCGCAGGCTGGTCTCAAACTCCTGGGCTCAAGCAATCTGTTCCTTCAGCCTCCCAAAGTACTAGGATTACAGGTGTTAGCCACCATGCTCAGCCTCCACTGCTTTTTAGAATAAAGTTTGATGTTGAAATGTCTGATGAAAATATAATTTTATTTCCTTTATAAGTCATTTGCTTCTTTTTCCAGATGTCTAAAGGAGTTTCTTTTGTTTAAAGTCCAGAGCTTAGATCCTGTACATGCTTTGTTAGATTTACACCTAAGTATTTAATTTTGTGAATCTATTATAAATAGTATTGATTTTTATTTTGTAATTGTAAATGGCTAATACATAGAAATATGATTAAATTTTGTTTGCTGACCTTGTATGCTGTAACTTTATAGTCATAAATTCTTTAGTTGCAAAGAGTTTTCAGGGTTGTGTTTTTTTTGTGTGTTTTCCTTGGAATTTTCTACACAGACAATCATGATATTATAAATAGAGATATTTTTATCTCTTCTATTTAAATATATATGACTTTCATTAATATTTCTTCTTGAATTATTGCACTAGCTAGAACTTTCGGTATAATGTTGAATAGAAGTGATGAGTTTGAACATCCTTGCTTTGTTCCCAATCTTAAGTAAAAGCACTCATTCTCTCACCATTACATACCAAATTAGCTGTACGTTTTTGGTATATACCCCTTTTCAGGTTGAGGATATTCATTTCTATATTGTAGTTTTCTGATAATTTTTATTATAAATGGATGTTGAGTTTTGTCAAATGCTTTAGTTTTCTTTTTTTTTAGACTGTTAATTTGGTTGATTATATTGATGAATTTTCGAATATTGGACCATCCTTGCATTCCTGTGGTAAACTCTAAATGGTTTTTGTATATTATTCTTTTTACATATTGTCGGGTTCAATTTACTCTTTTTTTTGAGATTTTCTTTGGTCTATGTTCATGAGGGATCTTGTTCTATAGTTTTCTTTTTGTACTATTTTATCATTGTTTAGTTTTGGTATCAAGAGCTTTTATTTACTTAGAAAATATAGCACAGTAATTATTCCAGTTACTTATAAAAAATTCTATACTGGATTTCTTTTGTCTAGTGGAGTAAGTATATGATACCATTAATAATATTCTACCTTGTATCAAATGTTTTTAATACATATATCTTGGTTGGTAAATTTTCCTACTCAAAACTCTTCCTGTACCATTTCTTCTATTCTAATCTCTAGTCCTATTGTACTACTTATATCCTGCTTACAGTTCCCCACATATGCCAAGTGGTAATAGTCTTCTAATTTCTTCATTAGCCATTTTCCTACCAGGAATATGCTATTCCAAGTTCATATGTCTCTAATACAATCTCGTTTTTCTGGGCTTAGTTTATGTTACCTTTCTTATAAAGAATTCCCTGAAACTCCAGGTATTGCTGATTACTTCCTTTCTCATGCCTCTATTCTTCTCTAGATCAATGCCTTTTGTAGCACATGTTTATTTATAAGTTTTCCCCCTTTATAGGTGTATTAGTTCATTTTCATGCTGCTCATAAAGACATACCCGAGACTGGGTAATTTATAAAGGAAAAGAGGTCTAATGGACTCACAGTTCCACGTGGCTGGGGAGACCTCACAATCATGGCAGAAGGTGAGGGAAGAACAAAGTCAAGTCTTACATGGTGGCAGGCAAAGAGAGAATAAGAGCCAAGTGAAAGGGGAAACCCCTTATGAAATAATCAGATCTTGTGAAACTTATTTACTACCATGAGAACAGTATAGGGGAAACCACCCCCATGATTCAATTATCTCCCACCAGGTCCCTCCCACAACAAGTGGGAATTAGGAGAACTACAATTAAAGATGAGATTTGAGTGGGGACATAACCAAACCATACCGATAGGTTAGTGAATACTTTGAAGGCAGGGATCTGTCTTTAATTTCCAAGTACTTAACAAAGCCTGGTGCACAAATGGTGTTCATCATTTATTTGTAGTTTACATGAGTGAATAAACAGCTTGTAACTTTCATTGTCCTCTGAGCTCATGGAGGGAAAGCTTTTTGCCTTTATATTCCTTACCTACCAAAGGAGCTTTACAAAAATATTTTTTGTGGCTAAAAATTTTAATTTTTGATGATTCAGAGATTACATTATATTTGGATATTTTCACTATATATTTTTCAATATATAATTATAAACTAGAAGAGTAAATATCAAAACACTGGTTTATAGACTAAGATTTCTGAACTTAGTGGGTTCAAAATATAGTAATCAGTATCAGTGAATTATTTTTACTATTATAAAAAATGGGCTGGGAGTGGTGGCTTATACCTGTAATCCCATCCTGGGAGGCCGGGGTGGGCAGATCATATGAGGCCAGGAGTTCAAGACCAGCCTGGCCAATATGGTGAAACCTCGTCGCTACTAAAAACACAAAAATTAGTTGGGTGTGATGGCAGGCACCTGTAATCCTAGCTACTCGGGAGGCTGAGGCACAAGAATCACTTGAATTGGGAGGCAGAGGTTGCAGTGAGCTGAGATCATGCCACTGCACTCCAGCCTGGGTGACAGAGCGAGACTTCATCTCAAAAAAAAAAAAAAAAAAAAAAGTAACAGAAATATACTAACCTTCATTGAAGTTGTCCAGATTAACTAAAATATTGAATTCTTTGCTTTTGGCCATAATTTTGTTACATGGTAAATCAGAACCTCAGAATGATAGTTACTGTCATTGCCTAAATAAATAATGTTTAATAATTACAACTTGGAACACAATAACTTTCAAAACATGGTGCACATGGGAGGGCTCTGCTATGTAAGAAGTTATTAGCAGTGTAAAGGAAATTATTTTTAACAATAAATTCTTGTTATATCTTATAACCCTATGATTATTTTTTCTTGTTTGTCTTGAAAGTTTAGTATTGGGAAATGTTTCACTTAATTGAGGGTTCTGCCAAGTTGGTTTCCAGTGAGTTATTTGAGATTACATGACTAGATTTCTCAGAAGGCTAGATTAAGTACATGAATTAAGTTTCTTGAAAATATGCAAACATTCCCTGTAACTTCATGGTGAGTTGATATGTTTTCTGTGAATTGGTTTGACTTTCCAGTGAGCTTTAATGGGAGAATTACATCCTTTAGCAGCTCAAATTACAAAGATGTGTCAATGGTATTAAATGTTTGCCTTTTCTGTGAATAAGGCCAAAGGGATAGATACCCTGGTTATTTCTCACAAACACATTTAAATCAGTACTCTAGTTTTGCTTTATGCTGATATAGAAAAAAGTCTGTGTGCAGCTTTATGTAAATATAAATAAGGTAATAATTCAGTAATGATAATTTTGATACATTTATCCAGGACATGCAGTCTGTAAAAAATTAGAAAATTTGAAATGCTAGGCTATTTTTTACATATTAAAAAATGTCATGGTTTCTATGCTGAAGACCAACAGCTGAACAATCTCTGCCACAGAGAACCAGTTTTCTTCTCTGAACATTTCATTATGTTACATGTCTTGGGGGCTGAGGCCCAGTACAATCATATGCTAATCTCCTAAAAGTCACAAAATTTTATATTTGGGAACCTGGTTTTCTAAGAGCTTATAAAGATATGTTTGTCATGGTAGAGGGATAGAGCACATCTTATTTAATAGTTAGCTAGCTTGATTAGGAACTTTTAAATATTTAGACATGTAGTATGTAGGTTTTTATTTATACTCTTGTTCTAGGCCCTGTAAGTGTTTGGTTAGAGTAACCAAATGAGTCGATACAATGAAAATCTAGTCTTATAGTAGTCAAATGAAGGGCCAATGATTTACAGTACAAAAGAATTTCTAATAAGGTTCTTTTAATAACACAGACTAGTGAAAAGATCACTCATTTAGAATTTGTATTTGTTACAAGAAAAACCTAGGACTGTAATATCCCCGCCAAGCTGGAAAGAAGCCGAGAGATCAAAGAATGACTTGGGCAAGTTCAGCATGGCGAGTAGATGAGTTTATTAGAACTAATGTACAGGGCATTCCTGGGTGGTCGCAGGACAGCAGGAGATCTGTGCCACCTCCAATTTCTAAGCTAATTTAAGCTAATTTTAAGCTAATTTTTCAGCTCTTGGCCTACTGTGTGTGCGTGATGAGACTGTTTTCTCTGGTATGCTTTTTGCAATGTCCCAGGATGTTTGGGTTCTCAAGGACACCTGCTCCTCAGCTGGGCACCATGGCCCAGCCTGCAAGGTTGAAGCAGTGGACATATAATCTTAAGTAACCTGGTGGGGGGCTTGTCACACACTTGTCATACTACAGTATTAGTTATTTATTGTTGCTTTGCAAATTACCCTAAATTAGCAGCTTAAAATAAATATTTATTATCTCACTGTTTCTGTGGGTCAGGGTCAGGAATCCAGGAACAGATTAATTGAGTGGTTTTAGTTTAGGGCCTTACATGAGATTGCAGCCTAGAGGTCCTCCAGGATTGCGGTCATGGTGGGCTCAACCAGAGCTGCTTCCGAGTTTATTCGTAAGTTAGTAGGGCTTAAGTCCGACTCCACAGGCTGCCTGAGTGACCTCATGAGATTACAGCTGGCTTTCTCCAGAGTGAGTGATTCGATAGAGAGAGAGAGAGACAAAGAATATGCTTAAGATGGAAGCCGCAGTTATTTATAAGCTCATCTCAGGAGTGAAATACCATCATTTCTGCTGTATTATGCTGATATTACAGATATTACAGACCAACTGTCTGGTACAATGTGAGAGGACTATACAAGGGTAAGATTACCAGAGATGGGGACCACTGGGGACCATCTTGGATGCTGGCTGCCATAGAACTCCTTACTGAAAAGCTCCATCTCATTAACCTCCTTTTGGTTCTTGAACTTACCCAATTCTGTCTTACTTCAGGGCCTCTGCATTTGTGGCCTCTGCCTAGTGTTGTCTTTCCATTGATTTTGCTTGGCTGATTTCTATTTGAGATTCCAGCTTCAATGTCACCACTCTAGAAAGGCCTTCACTGATCACTCAATATATAGTAATTATCTAGTCATTCCTTATTATATTGCATTATTTTAATTCTGAGGGCACAGCACATAAATATACGTTGAATGAATGAGTCTTAGCAATTATATGGCCTTGGGGAAATGTAAGCTTTCTAAACCTCAGTGGTTTTATTTGTGATTAATGATCCCTTACCCCCATCTACTATACACGTTTTTGTGAGAACCAAATAGACTAGAATTTTCAGTAACAATTGATGAGATTTTTATTGTTGGCTGACTTTTTTTTTTTTTTTTCTCTCTGGGACAAAGGAATTGCCCAGGGATATATTTTCCCATTTTACTTTTCAGATTCTCTTTATCCATCTGCATTGCAAGATTGCTTTGCTCATTTTTTCATTTATCCATTCAGTAGATTCATGTTTACTGCCCTGTACATGTCTCAGAGGATTTATTTTGAATTAAAGTTATGATGTTGCGTGTCAAAAGTATTCAATTGGGAGAAAGTTTAGAAAGTTTTTTTTTTTTTCCAAAATGTAAAATGACATTGTGTTTTGGATCATAATTAATCATAACATCCCATTGAACATGGGAGGTGGTATAGGTATTTTAGAAGCCTGTTATGCATAAAAGAACAAATACCCAAGAATCGAAGCAAACTTTTAATAATGCCCAATTGGGGTTCTGGTCATGTTTGAGTCATTCAGAGTCTAATCAGTAAAACCCCCTTGAGTCAATAATTGCCTTCTCTTTGAATCATTGCAGGTATCTGTTATGCTGCACATTATCCACATAGAAATGAACATATGGTTATTGAACACATAACAAAACAGACTCTGTTGGAGAATGTTTCCTTTAGGATGCCTTAAAACATTCTTGAGCAGAATATTATGTAGGCTACTTACTATCCCTTCTGTTCCTGGGGTGATAGGAGGGAAGTTGCTAGTCTTTTGCATTAGGAACAGTGAATGGGCACATTTTAAGAAGGTGAAAAACTCAGAATTTATTTATTTATTTAGAAATAACTATCAGTATCTTTCATGATGAAAGAGCAACAGATAAAGAGTCTTAAAGTTGGGAAAAATATTTTTTCTCTTGTATTAGCATTTCAGGGAAATCCAATGTTGGGGAAATCCTTTCCTCAGAGCAGATCAGTTCCTAATGTGTGGATGTTGTTGACTTTTTATAACAAAGAAGAGGCATTTGACATCTCCAGAAAAAGGAGAGAGGAAGAATTTTAAAAAGAGGAAGCATACAGTAGAACAAAACCTGTATTAACTTGAACTTGGTTAATTTCTGCTCTGAATTAATGTAAATTTCCCAATTTACACTGATCCTAAAAACCAATCAAAAGCATATATAAAATGTCACTTTATTTGAATAAAATAATTCAAATAATTATAACATCTTATAGTTTAACAATTGTGTCCAAAAGGAAAATAATTTTCAGATTAACCAGAATGCCCATTACCTAAACATTCTGTAAAATTGGGATGTAAATTTACCAAATAATCTTATGTATACGTATGATATATGCACACATTCATGTATGTACATACATGCCCATGTATATGTATAAGATGATGTTAAAATAAATGTTTCAACCAAGACTCTAAGTTGATAGATATCAGACATTAAAGGGACTGGTTAGACAGATCATTCCATATGACTTACAAAAATAAGCTGAAAATCAGATGGATGAGTTTTAAGAATCTTAAGAATCATCTTAAGATTCTTAAACCCCCTCATAGCTTGAGGATATAAAATATTCAGGAAAGGGGAGATTGAAAGTAGATTTATGAGGGTATTTGGGAAGGACTGTTAATGCACTATGGAAAACTTCCACTTCCTTTTCTCCCCAGAAGAAGAGTTATAGGGTCTTGCCCCTCACCTTGAACCTGGTGAGAGGGGTTTCAATGGCAAGCATGATACATGTGTCCTGCATCTGGGGGACATGGACTGGTGTTTGATTTCCATCTGAGAAATGGAGAGGCTGGAAGATAGCTATCAGCAGAGCCAAAGGAGTCTTTGGCTGCCCTCAGTCTGGAGTTGGTGGGAAGAAGCTTTGTGTGTGTTTTCCGTGAACTGAATATGGGCCATGTATGAGAGACAGAGAAACACACACACACACACACACACACACAAACTCAAAGAGAGCAAGAGAGGCAGAGAGATATTTCTTAGGCCCTACCCAAGGGCAGCACTTGGAGGAAAAGTCAGACCACAGCAGAGAGAAGTGGCAGGTAACACTGGATTCTGGGGCTGAGAAGGAAGTCCCTGACCAGCAGGAAGAAGATGAAATTACCAACGTTAAGGAAACTCCAGGTGAAGAGAGCCACAACAATATAGGTTGAAGGGGGAGCTAAGGAAAGGGTCCCATAGTGAATCAGCTTTTGATTCCTGAAAGCCTGGAAACTCAAGGCCAGCTTCTGACAATAAGTAATTAAGAAATGTCTTTCTCCCTTCTACTGATACAATAGCACTTGAGGAAACAAAAAGTACGGTTAAGAAGAATGAGTAGAAGTGCTAAGTGGTGAAACAGAGAAGAAATAAATCACATGCTTTTCCTCAAATACAGCTGTCTTGTCTACTGCAAGTATGAGGAGCATCCACATATCCACAGGGGAGAAACTTGATCTTTGTATTAAGAATAAAGTTTTGATTATTATCTTGCTTAGACATAGCCTTTGTTAGAGACTCAAAGTAACCGTAGGATTGACTGTCACCTAAGAGAGACTAGAATAGTCATGGGGCCTACTTCAGTTTTCATCCAGGGGCAGAGGAAGATGTACTGTCGCATATATTTGTAAAAGCAAACACAAAATGTCTGGAATGATAAATGTAAAATTATTAACTGGGATTACCTCTTGGAGGCAGAATTGGAGCTATGGGAAATTGGGGTACTTTATATTTTATTGTGGATATTTCCCCAATAAAATGGTAGTGGTTGAATCAATTTTATATTTTTATACTTTCATTTTCAAAATGTATCAAATCTTAAGTTCTTACACATGTATATTTATTCAAATGAACAAGCATATTATGTATACATATAGTGTGTTTGAGCTTGTGTGTACATGTGTGATTTTAGAAGTAAAGAGATTATATTCCTGGCATGTGTAATGACTACCACAAGATTTATTAATATTAAAAAAAAATTGGCAGGAACAGTGCTGAGATTTCCAAGACAATCACTTGTGTTAGTGACCTCTGATCAGGCAACCCCTCCTGCTTTCTGTGTTGGAATCTCTAGTTTCTACCAAAAGGAAACACGCGCCTGGTTTCATGCTGAAATTCTTTGGAGTCTTTGGCTTGAAATAATATAAAAGACCTTTGTTATTCAACCTGTGCATTCATCTATGCAAGCCCATCTCCTTAGGGAAATGCTTGAAAATGGGATTTTTTATGGCCTTCTCTCCCATTTGACTTTTCTTTCCCCTTTCCTTTTCCTCCATCCACATCCAGGTATCTATTAGTTTTCTCTCTTTCAATAACACTGTTCTGGCTGCATTGAAAGTACTTTTTAATGTAGGAGATGCACTTCAGGCATAACACCAGGTCACTTTCTGAGTAACGTTTTATGGGATTGATTAAACTTTAGCACCATAACTGTTGACTTCACAGGCCAGAAAAGAGACTCAAGAGTGTTACGTGCTGGATAATTTGTGCCTTACAATTTTGAAAAATCAAATTGAGATAAGGGTTTAATGTGCATGAAAAAAGAAGCTGTCATCTAGTTTTGAGTCTTCTATGTTTAATAGACCTCAACATTTAAGAAAAAATAATATCTTTTACATTAATAAAGTTAAGTTGCAATAAATAACTGTATATAAAGGAAGGTAGATTTTTTAATTACAAGGGCAAAAATAATAATTTGAATAGGCTTCTCTATTGCTCTAAACCTAACTACTTACTTTCTCCCTTTTTGCTGTGGAAAATGAAGGACATTTTCTCTTAGAGTTTTTTAAGGTTGAGAAAATAAGCATAGCTAATCTTTTTATTAGAGAAACAACTTTGGGCTAAAATGTGGCAGAATCATAAAACCATTTTTTTCCATCTGATTTTGGAGTTGGAAATCCAAATTATTGACTTTATCTGCATAGAAGAGTACAGTGCCAGTAGAGAGAATAATCTTCCCATTTTGTCTATAGTGGCTCATTGATATGGTTCGTAATTAGCAGAAGCATATCATAGAAAGGAAAAAGCTGAGATAGGAAAAAATAAATCACCATGAATTGATAGGACTGATTTTGCACTGTGTCAATTTAGCTGAGTTGGAAATCTGTTTTGCAGAATTTCCATTCCTCTGTAGTTCTGGATTAGGGTTAACCAGGAGAATTATATGGGTGAGAGCTGGCAGGCTGAAGCGTAGCAGCAGCCATTGCACTTTGAAGGTCATAAACATTGTTGCTGATCTGCTGTTGCAAAGTTGTGTACAGATAGCTGATCTGTTGGCTCACTTTCTCAGTGTGGGGCAGCTGAGTCCACAGCTTTTCCAGCACTGGCTGGATCAACAACTTCAGCTTCTCTGAATCTCAGGACAGGCATGTGTGCAACTCCATGGTGGAGTGCACCAGCTTCTTCCATAGTCACCTTCATTATTAGGATTACATTCAGTGAGAGTCAGGTGCAGCTTTCAATTTGTCCTTGCTTTCCCCAATTTGTGTCTCGCTTTCCTTCTTGACTGCCTACCATGCTGACTTAGCAGTAACTTCAGACTCAGCACCTGCTACAGGACCTATGCCCCTCCATAAGCTTCTTTACCATGTCCCCTCCATGGTCCCTGGTTAGTGAGTTTTCTTTATTTCTTTTTTGAGACAGAGTCTAGCCCAGGCTGGAGTATAGTGGCATGATCTGGGTTCACTGCAACCTCTGCCTCCCGGGTTCAAGGGACTCTCATGTCTCGGTCTCATGAGTAGCTGGGATTGCAGATGTACATCATCACATCTGGCTAATTTTTGTATTTTTAGTAGAGATGGTATTTTGCCATGTTGGCCAGTTTGCTCTCGAACTCTTGTGCTCAAGTAATCTGCCTGTCTTGGCCTCCCAAAGTGCTGGGAATACAGGCGTGAGCCACCACTCCCAGCCCCTGGTTAGCGAGTTTTCTGTGATCCTCTACCCATCCCCTTCTGGATTTTTATATCCTCATCTTCTCCCACAGTTGAAGAATAGCCCTTATAATGAATCTCTTATTCTATATCACTAATACTGGTTCAAACCCTGACTGATACATGACCTCAACTAAAAAGCTTTCAAATCTGTGCTTAAGAATGTCAACCTCAAAAATGTTTATGATTTAAAGTAAAATATTACTTTCTGATCCTGTGACAGTTTACTGAAATGCCTTTTACTGTTGGTCTTTAGGGCTTTGCTCCTTTTAAATGGCTCACCTGGTTAGGCTAGAGCCACTCAGAATATTCCTCCTTATAATTAACTCAAAGTCAGCTGATTAGGGACCTTAATTATATCTGCAAAGTCCTTTCACCATTTCCACATAACGTGACATGATCATGGAAGTGATGTTGTCTTACCTTTGCCATATTCTGTTTTTTAGAAGCAGGACACAGGTTCTGCCTGTACTCAAGGGGAGGGGGTTACACAAGGGAACCTCATTGCAGGTTACCCTAAATTGTGTGTGCCACACCTTCTCACTATGATTCTTTGTAAAGGGCCTACAATGATATTATTAATACTTAATAATTTAGGAAAATACTTTACAATTTCCAATTTTTTGTTTTATTTAAGAATTTATCACTGACCAATATTTTTATTGCATTATTGTCAAAGAATGGGTTCTAAATATTTTACTTAAATTTTTTTGGTAATTTATGGTCTTGGAAAACATTACACAGACACTTATAAATAAGAAGTTTTTCTATAAGTTATGAAGTTCCGTATGTGTATCTATTATATTAATGTTGGTACTTAGGTTACTCAGAACCCTATATCCTTATTTTTTTGCAACTTAATCTGTCAAAAGTAACAATGCTATGTTGAGTTCTTACACACACACATACACAGAGATATATATGGGTATGTATATATATTTATTCATTGAGTTTTAGGATTCTATTTATAAAACATTTTTTGTTTGATATAAAAAGGTACTATTTGGCACATAAAGATTTACTAATATATCTTTATTATATATTCAGTATTTTATTCCTATGAAATAAATCTCCTTGTCTTATAGAATGAATATTATTAATCTTGATTTATGCTTTGTCTGAAAAGGATATTGCCATCTCAATTAACTTAAAATTTCAGCCCTATTTTTTGAAAAACACTTCACTCTTTCCACTAGAGTTTAAGAGATTATGGCATTAAAAAAACCTGGTTAATAATTTTTTTTTTTTTTTCTTTGAGACGGAGTCTCGCTCTGTCACCCAGGCTGGAGTGCAGTGGCTGGATCTCAGCTCACTGCAAGCTCTGCCTCCCGGGTTCACGCCATTCTCCCGCCTCAGCCTCCCGAGTAGCTGGGACTACAGGCGCCCGCCACCACGCCCGGCTAGTTTTTTGTGTTTTTTAGTAGAGACGGGGTTTCACCGTGTTAGCCAGGATGGTCTCGATCTCCTGACCCTCGTGATTCGCCCGTCTCGGCCTCCCAAAGTGCTGGGATTACAGGCTTGAGCCACCGCGCCTGGCTAATTTTTAAAAATATATACTATTATGATTAAACTTTGCAATAAGAGTAGAAGGATTAGAATTTGGTATATTAAATGATTTACAAATTGCAATGTGCTGTGCATTTCAGTTACATGCATAAGTAAATAAATCAACTTGTCTTATCACCATTGGGGGAATTTTTCATGTGTGATCCTTTGTATTTTAAAGTCTGCAATATACACATTGTCTTTATAAACAATGATATAACTGACTTTTCTTTAGTAAAGCTTATGCCGGAGTTTTCATGGGTTTATTTTGTTTGTTTATGTAAAGCATAGTTCCCAGCACAGAAGGAGACATTTACTAAATGATAGACATTTTTATTACAATGATATCACAAAAAAGTCTCTCAAAGTTTTTTCAGTTGACTTTATAATTGAAAAACCTTCTCCCGCAGTATTATTTTTTTCTGTTTGGGAGTCTAATGTACCTAAGTCTAGATGGAATAGTGAGATTGCTGCTGAGCAGGTAATATTTTTGGTAAGTGCAGCCTTTATTTACTGGCTAAATCAGGTGAGTAAGAGGGAAATAAAATGAGGGGTGTGTGTATATGTATATGTGCATGCACACACATGTGCAAACACCCATCTGCTAATTTAAGTTGTCATTCAAATGTTTTATAATTTATTT
This sequence comes from Piliocolobus tephrosceles, assembly GCF_002776525.5. Lineage (NCBI taxonomy): Eukaryota > Metazoa > Chordata > Mammalia > Primates > Cercopithecidae > Piliocolobus > Piliocolobus tephrosceles. Next base: position 105,603,713 of record NC_045436.1, on the reverse strand, counting down.
TGTGTTCCTCTCTTAAATGCAAGTTTAAATTCTGGCCCCGGCAAGTTGTTCTCAAATATGTAACTGTGATAGGAAAAAATATAGTAGTATTAAGGCTTAATGTGAAAGTAGATGGTCTACTAACAGCAAGCTGCTAATATTTTTTGTTTGTTTAGCAAGTACATTTCTTATATACATTTATTTGTATATACAAATGCACATATATTTACATATATACAATCATATCATGTGTGTAAATCTATACACTATATAATATATAGAGTCTGTAATCAGCAGATCACTATCAACCAAAGTATCTTATAGCCTTATCTGGTTCGGTGATCTTTGTATGAAACTTACTATGATTTGCAGAAGGGAGTGGCATAGATCTAGCAGTGACAAGCCCTCTCCTTACTGTCCTTGTCTCTGGTTCTATATACTAAGGGACTCAATGGCGGCATCCTTTATTCTTCCTTTCGCTTCCTTTACATTCTAGATTCTTTTCCCCTTGTCCCAATATTCCTATCAGGCTATTATGGTTTAGGTAAATGAAAAATTAGTTGCCTCTTCCCAAATGGCTGTAGACCTCTGGTGAAAATTCATACAGATGTAAATATATATGCAGATTTTTCTGAAGCAAACCCCTCTCACTCCACTGCACTTGCAAATTTCCCCAAATACTGTTATGATAATACTAGGTGATTTATTTTACATAAGGATACATCTGAAGGGTGCAGCACATTGTGATTTGCAAACCATTTAACTTGCTAAGATCAGATTGTTCTGCTTTATCTGCAAAGTTCACCCACAAGGAATTTAATATAAAGGCTTTTATTCTTGTTATTTCATGTATTGTACTCTTCTGAGATCTGATGGATGAGTTTGAAATGGGTGGGTGGGGGAGGAGAGAAGGAAATTAGCCACTTTGCATTTTCTATGGAAAAGCAAAACCCCTAACCCTCAATTTCCCACAAGACTGTTGAGAACATTCAAGGACTCCTAGGAGAATGACTGCGCAGTCTCATAGGGAGACATTATTACTCAGGTGCAGGGTGAATGGCTATGTGCCCAGCGAGCAATGAATCAGAATATTGTCCCTCTTACGCTTATGTATTACCTTGAAACTTGAAGGGAGAATAAGTGTCTGCATTCTTGCTAAGAGTAAAGAAGACATTTTGTTCCCATTTCCTCTCCTGCAGATATTCACTGCATACTGGTATTGTACCAGGGAGTCATGGAACCAAAGTTGATGTCCTAGTGTTTCATGACTTGTGTGGTTTGGGGCAAATTGCTTTAACTTTTTGGATTCCTCATGTGCAAAACGAGTAGTGGAATGAACATGACATCTAAGATCCTTGCAACTCTCAAGTTTTGTATATTATCTCCCTTTATTTTCTTCCCCACCCTCCCGTCCTGAACTATGATTTCTCTTTCCTTTTATAATAACGTTTTCTTTTTAAAAAATATATGCACAACTTATTCTGGTGAATGGTTTATTTTCTTTCCATTTATACACTTAATTAAATATTTATTGAACTTATACATTGTGTCAACGTACTGGAATAAAAATACTGAAAAACATGGCAAAAATTTCCTTTAAAAATAAGGTATTAAAGACATTAAAATGCTTTATTATGTAGTGTAATGTGCTAGAACTGAGGAAGTACAAGTTGTTATGGGATCAGATAGGTGGATGGGCATCTGCCCAGTGGAGATTAGAAAAGAAATTCTGAAGATGTGGCATTGAAGTGAAGGCTTGAAAGTTAGTCAGGAAATAACTAAACAGATGGGAAATATTAGGAGACCAATAGACAAGGTTTGGTGGTTTATAAGGTATAGGAGATGGGGAGGAAGAAAGAAGAGTAAGATAATCCTGGCTTGTGGATAGTGGATGAGTTTGGAAAAACAGAAAGAGAAGGAAAGGTAGGCAGGGAGTAAATAAAAGTGTTTAGCAGAGGCTGACTCAATGAGAAAGTCACTGGTAATAATGCCAATATTTTATATTTGGGTGGTGCTTTTCAGAACAAAGCACTTCCATGTACCTTTTCTCACTTATGGCTCATAACAAACTGATACGTAGAAATTATTATTCTTGATATTCAGATGTAAAAAAATTTCAAAACTTGGATATAGGCAAAAAGATGACCTGTCCTTTCAATGTCACAGTGTCGAACAGCATTATCTAATTTTTCTAGGGTATGTATCTTTCTTCGACTTACTATTTACTGTTGATTAGGGTATTTTTACAACTCTGGAAGGGTAGATGTTCACTCGTAGAAAATTGTTGGAGATGCAAATAATTCATAGCTGGTAGAATAATAATTTTGCCTGGTAGGCACACACATATTTTCTGGTAAAAAAGTTAACCCCAAAGTTTTTACTGTTTTGTAAGACACTAACTAGTTGTGTACCTTATTCCATTTTGGCATCTAATTTAGCACTCTTATTCCAGCAACTTTCTTTCTGTTTCTTCTACTACCCTTTTAAATAGCTTTACCATCTTGTTGGTTTCCTCATTAGTGAGTTAAATAAATCTTTGTCATGTGTTCTTTCTATATATGTATGATAGTCATGGTTTTAGCTTTTTGAAAAGGTATTTTGAAAGGAACGAAGCAAAAGAAGGTCTCAAGAGATAAGTGATTTGCTCCAAGTCATGCTATTATAGACACAGCAGGAACTGGAACTTAGATCTTAAGACTGTAATCTGGTGTATTTTGTGAGATTTATCTATCTATCTATCTATCTATCTATCTATCTATCTATCTACCTACCTACCTATATCTATTATCTACCTATTTCTAAAGGGTAGTTCCAAACAGTTCATAGTTGCTGTTATGTTTTTGTTTTAATAAGTACAGATACGTATTCAGAAAAGCAGCAAGCAGAAAAGCTAATTTTAATTTAGCTTTTCATTAATTTTAAGAATTCACCAATATTTTTAATTCATTAATTTTAAAAATTCACCAATATTTTTGAGTTCTCTCTGTGCTCTTCTATTAGTTTTTGAATCATCACAGATACCATGATTTTATATATAAACACCCCAAAACTGATTGCTAGCTTCAATTTTTCTGGAAACAGGTAATTTGGGAACTAAGAAACAATCCTGAATATTTTGGTGGATTTAGGTTCCTTAGTTTCACTGGCAAAAATATTGTATAGGTTACCAGCCCAAATTTTCACCGCATTTTGAAATTCCCCTGTGATGGTTACATTTTATGTGTCAACTTTACTGGGCCACTGGGTGCCCAGATATTGGTCTAACATTATTGTGAGTGTTTCTGTGAGGGTGCTTTGGGATAAGATTAACATTTAAATTGGTGGACTGAGTAGATTACCCCCCATAATGTGGGTGAGCACCATCCAATCAGTTGAAGGCCAGAATAGAACAAAAACACTGATTCTCTCAGAAATAAGAGAGAATTCCTCCTGCCTGATTGCTTTTGAACTGGGACATTGGTGTTTTCTTGCCTTTGGGCCTGAACTGAAACACCAGCTCTTCCTGGGCTCAAGCTTGCAGGTCTTTGGACTGGAACTACACCATCAGCTCTCCTGGGTCCCCAAGCTTGCTGATTCACTCTGCAGAACTTGGGACTTGTCAGCCTGCACAATCTCATGAGTTAATTCCTTAAAGCCAATCTCTTTCTATGTATATATACATTCTATAGGTTCTGTTTCTCTGGAGAACTCTGATATACTCTACTTCAAAATTTCCAAATATGTTAATTTTAGTGTCAGATATTTGGACTGCTTCAGCTGTTAGTTCTCCCTAAAATAGAACTATGATTTATTTCCTTATAATTTTCTCTCACTGGATCTACGTCTTTATAAAGATCTCATTTCCAGTATTTTAATATGTCTGTCACATGCACCAGGTGTCCTCTTTTTAGGCAAACATTCCCAGGTTCTTCATATGATTTTGGCTCCTTTTGCCATCCTAGGTGCTATTTCTAGCTGTCAATATTTTCTTTAATATGTAGCACCCAGAAAGAAGTACCACATTGAGGAGGTTATCCACTCTACAATGATAACTTCAAAAACCACAATAATGGACAACCTTTACTGAGGGATTACTGTATGTCAGTTTCTTTCTGTCCACTCGTTTAATCTTTACAGTAACCTGGAGGATTATAATTTCTTTCTCCCATACAGGAAAACGTAGGTCAAGGAGTTTACATCACACATCTATCAGAGTGTAAGAACTAGAATTTAAAATCTGGTCTAGCATTAATATGCATTCTCTTAAGAGTGGTAGATTCTTGTTTGGATACCTCACTGTGAGTATAACTTAAGATAGAATTAGATTGTTCAAGATGTCAGATTGCTTGCTTATTTTCTCTCCTATAGATTTCATTAAAGTAAATAATTTAAAAGGTATAAACTCTACAATAACAAAGAGAATGAAGAATAGAATGGAGTAGGATAGAAAACTTAATAATAAGCACTTATGTTCTATTTGATATTGTAATCATGTACACTTACTCCTTTCATAAAAATATAAAAATATAAGAAAGTATTTTCATAGGAAGGTCAAAGTGTTGACTCATAGAGCTGTAGTCAACTCTAATCTTTATGTCATTTATTTATTTAAATTTTTAATTATGCAAAAATACATAAGACTTACCATTTTAACCATTTTTAAGTGTACATTTCAGCAGTGTTTTGTATATTCACATCGTCATGCAACAAAGCTCTAGAATCTTTTCGTCTTGCAAAACTGAAACTCTACGCCTATGGAGCAATAGCTTCCCATTTCCACTATCTCCCAGCTCCTGGCACCCACCATTTTACTTTCTGTTCTGAGAAGTGAGTGGTGTCTTAAAGTATTTATATTTTTGTGACTGGCTCATTTCACTTAGCATAATATCCTCAAGTTTATTAATCCTTATGTCTTTTGTGCAGGATTTTTCTATTGGAACAGAGTCTTTCTATATTTACTTATAGTTAACTTACATTAAAAAGTACTCTTTTGTTGGCTGGGCGCGGTGGCTCACGCCTGTAATTCCAGCACTTTGGGAGGCTGAGGCGGGCGGATCATGAGGTCAGGAGATCGAAACCATCCTGGCTAACACGGTGAAACCCCGTCTCTACTAAAAATACAAAAAATTAGCAGGGCGAGGTGGCCGGCACCTGTAGTCCCAGCTACTCGGGAGGCTGAGGCAGGGGAATGGCATGAACCCGGGGGTAGGAGCTTGCCGTGAGCCGAGATCGTGCCACTGCACTCCAGCCTGGGCGACAGAGCAAGACTCTGTCTCAAAAAAAAAAAAAAAAGTATTCTTTTGTTCGTTTGTTTGTTTTTTTGAGAAAGAGTCTTGCTCCATCTTCTAGGCTGGAGTGCAGAAGTATGCTCACGGCTCACTGCAGCCTCAATCACCCAATCTCAAACAATCCTCCCACTTCACCCTCCCGAGTAACTGGGACCACAGCTATGTGCCACCATGCCCAGCTAATTTTTAAATTTTTTGTAGAAAGAGTGTCTATGTTGCCCAGATTGGTCTCAAACTCTTGGGCTCAGGCACCCACCTTGGCCTCCCAAAGTGCTGGGATTACAGGCATGAGGCCCATGCCTGACCAGAAGTATTCTTTTTCTTGATTTCACAAGCAATATAGGTTCATTGTAGAACATTTGAATATTAGTGAAAGTATAAAAAGAATAAAAATATTGACCCATAACACTACCATTCAAAGGCAACAACCATTGTAATTATGGTGTATATTTCCTTTCTGTCTTTCCTGTAAGAAAAAAAATTAATCATAGTTGAGGTCCTAATGTACAGTTGACCCTTGAAAAATATGTGTTTGAACTGTGTGGGTTCACTTATCCATGACTTTTTTTCACTGAAAGTTATATCGAGTGTGCCTGCCTCTCCTGCCTCCCCTTCTACCTCCTCTACCTCTTCTACTTCTGCCACCCCTGAGACAGCAAGACCAAACTCTCGTCAGCCTATTCAGTGTGAAGACAATGAGGAAGACCTTTTGCGGACCTACTTCCACTCAATCAATAGTAAATACATTTTCTCTTCTTTATGATTTTCTTAATAATATTTTCTTTCCTCTGTCTTACTTTATTGTAAGAGTACAGTATTTAATGCATACACAAAATATGTGCTAATTGCGTATGTTATCAGGAAGTCTTCTAGTCAACAGTAGTGTATTAGCTGTTAGGTTTTTGGTGAGTCAAAAGTGATACATGGATTTTTGTATGCACAGGAATTGGTTCCTCTAAGTCCTACATTGTTCACAGGTCGAATGTATATATAAATACATATCCTTGTTTTCCTTTCTAACATTTTAACCTGTTGTGTCAGTTTGCTAGGGCTGCTGTAACAAAATACCACAGACTGAGTGGCTTAAACAGCAGAAATGTGTTTTCTCACAGTTTTGGAGGCTGAAAGTCCAAGATCAAGGTGCCTGCAGGATTGATTTCTTCTGAAGTCACTCTCCTTGGTATGCAAGTGCTGCCTCTTCACATGGTCATTCCTCTATGCATACATGGGCCTGGTTTCTTTTTTGTATATCCTAATCTTCTCTTCTGATAAAGACACGAGTCAGACTGAGTTAAGGCCCACCCTAATAGGCTCATTACTTACTTACATAACTCTTTACAGGTTCTGTCTCCAAATACAGTCACATTCTGAGGTACTGGGATTTAGGACTTTAACATATGAATTCAGTCCACAACACATCTATGTATTTAGAATCTTATTGTAATATGTAAAAACATATTCCATTGTATACTGATATTCTTTCATTAAATATTTATATAGTGTATTCACAATTATGAGATAACTATTTTCATGGTTTAAGCCTTTAAAATTAATCCATTATACTTTGGATTATTTTCTTAGGATTTATTTCTAAAGTGGAATTACTGGATTAAACAGTAAGAATATATTTCAGGTTCTTCATTCATATTGCCAAATTTATCCCCAGAAATGCTGCACTAATTTCTGCTTTTACCAGTTTTTTGTGAAAGTATCCATTTCACTGTACTTTGACAAATATTAGATTTTTTGAAAAAATAATTATTAAGTCAGCAGGCAAAGGTGATGTATTATGATTGTAAATTTTTTTTTTTTTGAGATAGAGTCTCGTTCTGTCACCCAGGCTGGAGTACAGTGGTGCTATCTCAGCTCACTGCAGCCTTCACCTCCTGGGTTCAAACGATTCTCCTGCCCCAGCCTCCTGAGCAGCTGGGATTATAGGCACGCATCACCACACCTGGCTAATTTTTTGTATGTTTAGTACAGAAGGGGTTTTGCCGTGTTAGCCAGGCTGATCTCAAGCTCCTGACCTCAGGTGATCTGTCTTCCTCAGCCTCCCAAAGTGCTGGGATTACAGCTGTGAGCCACTGTGCCTGGCCAGGATTGTAAATTTTTAGTATTAGTAATTTCAAGTATTTGTTACATAATTTTATTTATTCTTTTGTAAATTATCTGTTAGTATTATTTATTTATTTACTTTGGTCTTGAATTTTTTATTAATTTGTGAACTCTTTAGTTTGGAAGAACATTATGTCTATAATATTTATTCCAAATATTTTTCTCAGTTTCTTGTTTGCTTTTTTACTCCCTTTTTAAATACAGATTCTTTCTAATTTTATGTTACAAAGACAGAAAACATTTTAATTATTTTCAATTTTAACTATCTTTTTTGTTATGCTTTCTTCTATTTCTTTCATTCCTAGAACATCTTTTCTCATTCAGAAATCAGAAATGCCTAGATTTTCTCTAACTTCTTAAATTTAACTTACTTAATTATCGAATCCTTCTGAAATTTTTTTATGGTCAAAGTATCATCTAAACTTTTTTTTTAAACAATTGACAGAACTTGTCAATTAAAAAGCTGTCCTTTGTTTGTGAATGATGGTGTAGTCGTCATTATACATTACAACTGTTTTCAATTGATCTAACAATTCTCAAGTCAATACCCTACCAGTTTATTGATTAAAAATTTGCAACTTGTTTTAATATTTGATGATACTAGTACTCCTTCCTGGTGCCTATATGGGCCTTTTGCCTTTCTTTATTCTTCTAGATTAATTTAGAATACTTTTTAAGTTAAAATAAATTGGTCGAGATTTTAATTAGAATTTCATTAATATTTGGGAATGTCTTATATCTCTTTACTTATTCAAACCTTTAAAAACAATCTCTTGGTAAAATTTTTCCACATATTTTATATAGATCCTGCCATTTATTTTCAGTTATTTCTAGATATTTTATTTTTTATTTATTTTCACAATTCTGCATGAGATTTTAAAACATTTTTGAAATGGCTTTTCTAGAAATATAGACAAGCATTCAATTTTTGTAACTTCATCTTGGATTACTACTTGTATTAGCTTTTCGTTTTTGAAACAGAGTCTCACTCTGTCATCCAGGCTGGAGTACAGTGGCGCCATCTTTGCTCACTGCAACCTCCGCCTCCCAGTTTCAAGAGATTCTCCTGCCTCAGCCTCCAGAGGAGCTGGGACTACAGGTGTGTGCCACCACGTCCAGCTAACGTTTGTATTTTTTGTAGAGACAGGGTGTCACCATGTTGGCCAAGCTGGCCTTGAACTCTAACCTCAAGTGGTCCACCTGCCTCTGCCTCACCAAGTGTTGGAATTATATGCGTGTGCCACTACTTCTGGCCTTATTTGCTTTTAAAAATAGTTTTCTAATTGTTTGATTCTGTTGTACTTTCTGGGTATCTAGTCATATTGCCTGGATATCAATCTTTTATCTTTAGTTGTTTTTATTTATCTTTTTAAATTGGCTAGGACTAAGTGTAGAACCTTATTTGTTGAACTTTAAATGGTGCTTCTGCTGCTCCTGCATTTAATGGGACTTCTTTTACTAGGTAACATTTAAGCTTGAGGTTGGTTTGTGAGCTGCAATTTATTGAATGAGGATGTTGGGCTTTACATTTATTTTTATTACACTTTATCTTATTATTTCTGGCTCATCAGCCAGCTCCCAACTTGTTTAAAAGTTGTAAGGCTGGCAGCCTTGGGCAATGTTAGCTTCTCTTCTCACTCTAGGCCAACTACAGTATGAGAGATGTCTTCCTTCAAGAAAGTAAAATTGAACACACAGATTCTTGTACCTGCACTCCAGCATACCAACTTCCCCTGGGATCCCTCTGTTACTTAATTAACACTGTTCAACCAGCTATAAATTCTGCACATTCTCACTCCCTCAGCCCCATTTCTCCATCCTGAATACAAAGATCCCAGCCATTTTATTAAGTGCTCTAATGAAATCAAGATGGAGTCAATCTCTGGCTCTCCTGTTTGTTAGTCTGGTTTATCCAAGTGAACCACACTTTTATTTTCCAGTGCTCACAAGACATCTAGAATTATCCTGGGATTCAACATAAAATGTTCCTTGGGTCCACTTTATTCCTTTTGGAAGTACAGATGTTTGCTCTCATCTAGTTTTGGGGAACCTTTCCCTTTCCGTTAATTTCTTGGGATTTTGACAGTGGTTGTGGGATCGTGATTATGGTCTTTCTAATACCCACTATTTTGGGCCCCGAAACTTGAATTTATTTCACACTGCTTGTTGTGTCCTATCTTCCACCTTCCCGGGACTCTACTTCCTCTTCAACCACATCAGTGCTTTCCTCTCAGGAGTGAAAGTCATGCTGTGGATAGAGAAGAGTGAAACAAAACAGGCATTGACTAGTTCTGACTCCTCACATCTGTCACAGTGAGTTGGCCTTGACATTTTGTTTTTGTGACAATAAATACAGCTTAAAAAGAGGCACATTTTCTCTATAGAATTTTTCTCAACCTTCAATCCATTCCGGATTTCATCTTTCAAAACAATATTCCTACAGCTTTATGCACGGAGAAAAATTTCTTCCAAATTATATCCTCTTTTCATTTATTATACATAAAGTTTTAAATCTGTTTATTAGTGTACACCCTTATACAGCTAACTTTTCTTTTTCACTGAAGTAATTTTTTATTGTATTGTCAGCTTTTGGTTGAGAATATGGTATTCCTCTGGATCCATTTCCCTTCATAGAATTTCTATTGACATGCATACAACAAGGGCTGGAGAGACACACATCACTGAAAGCTCATGTGATGAGAATTCAACATAGGTATTCAGAGATCTACAGAATTATTTATTTATTTATGTTTTTGAGACAGGGTCTTGCTCTGCCATCCAGGCTGGAGTGCAGTGGTGTGATCTCAGCTCACTGCAACCTCAACCTCCCAAACTCAAGCGATCTTCCTGTCTCAGTCTCCCATAGCTGGGACACCAGGCGTGAGCCACCATCAATTTCAAAAGATGGTAGTAGTTTTAAATTGGAAAACAAAAGCGAAAGATCAGTTTTAACCTACTGGAGGACCTTGACGCAATGTGGACCTGCCTCTGTGTGGACCTGTCCTGAGGATCTGTGTTCTCCCAATGCTCCCTGTCAGGTGAGGAGTCAGTCCTGTGTTGAGGTTATTCTGCTGTGACAGATCAGCACATCTCAGCCTGTGGTTTGAGACTCACTGACACAGCAACTTGAAATTTCCCTTTGACCTTTGCAAAATTCAACTTTTGGCTTGCACTGAAATCTGTGTTTCATTGACTGTGAAATTAAGAGAATCTCCAATGAGTAAAAAATGATTAGCTTTCACTTTTGGATGAAAACACGCCAAGGACAAACATTGATTTTGAGAGATCCTTTATAGAGCATTGCACCTTATAAAGCCTCTGTAGGAGGTAACACCAGTGAAATATCAGTGCTATAGCACCAGAGTCAAAGTCTCACCTTCCAGTTCATTCTTAGCTTTTCTCAGTAACTTTCTAAGTGAATTTGTTTATGACTTTGAATAGTAATATTTTTAGGTATGATGACACAATTGCCAGATGATATTTACTAATGCCTCTGATAGTGAGTATTCAGATACCCTCTAATTTTCTGAACTGCACTGAATTGACATTTTTCTCTTACTCCTCTCAGCTGAGCAATTGCATTTTCCATACAACCACAGCACTTTGTTTATTATTTCATTATGCCACTTACCACCTATATTTTAATTATTTGTTTATATGCTTTCTTTTTGGACTGTGGCTGCCCACAAGCAGGACCTCTCTTTTACAGGTCTGTGTGTTCTTAGCATATAGCACAGGACATGGAGCATACTACCCCAAGTCCAGGCTGACTTGGTGGACTCATTATTTGAAATTTTAAAAACATGAGTATTGTAAAGGTGGCTCAGTGGAATGCAGCATGTATGAGTTTGAATATAACATATTATTTATGTTTTATTTGCAAATTGGTGTGTTTGGAGACCTGCACTGTGTATGAAGGCCGTGTAGGCCAAGAAACTCTATGGACTTCGTCTTTCTCCGCCTCTATTTTGTTATTTTCAAATATCCATACATCCAGTTCTAAAACTGGCCACTTTATAAACAGAGCTTCAAAGTAGTGGGAGGCTCTTTCGCTTTTGAGAACAAGCCCCGAGCTTGACATAATCCTGAGGGAGGTTTAAAAGCAAATGCCCTTTTTTCCCCCCAAGGTAAATCTTATTCCACCAGATTCATGTTTCAACTGTTAAACAAACAAAATGCCCACTGCATTGGAAGAGGTATCTATTGCTTTGGTATCCACTTGATACCTTCCCTTGAAGCCAGGGAATTATATTGCTTGTATGAAATGACTTCCCTTTTTTAGTTGTTAATCTGATTCAAGGATTTTTGATTAACCATTCAGGGGCTATGAATAAATAAGAACCAGCAGTCCAGTAATTGGGACATCATTACTATCTAGTAGCACATTTAATACTCAGTTTCACTGCTACATAACCTTTTCCTTTCGCCTTCCTCTGTGATATTACCTCCCAACCCCAAAAGGCAGTGGTGTCATTGCAAGCTTCAGAAGTTAGCATTAAAATGAATACTTTTTAATTTCTTTGGATGAGATGGGGCTCTGGGCTCTGGGACAATGCTGATGGATGATGTTTTAATGCAGCTGAAATGTTATTTTTACTGAACCAGGGAAAACTATAAATTTTGCTTCATTGCCACTGATGGCTCTATGCATAAAACTATGGTGGCGCCCATCGGCCGTGAATAATCACCTCAGCACGGCAGATGTTACTTTGCGGGGAAAGCAATTCTTATGCCGAAGAATTGTGGAAAGATTAATTGTCTACAGCTGTTTCATGGCCCACAGCAATCTTGATACATTTATGATAAGTTTAAGAGCTCACTAGAGGCAGCTCCTATTCCCTGTTGTGAGAAGGGGGTGGGGGAAGAAGCCGGAGGCTTTATTTTGACACCTGGATTCATAGAATCTGTCAGCTCCATTACAGCCTTCATAGAAATCCGGCAGTTGGCAGTTCTGAAATGATTGTGAGTGAGGTAAGATGCAGGAATTATCCATACGTAGATAAAGAAAAGGAGACTGAGAAGAATTATTCAAATTTGTGCAAATGAATTGCTTCCATTTTTCCTCCCTCTGCCAAGTGGAAATTGAACGTGACCCGCTCTGACCTTTCTCTATTAAGTGCTGCAAATTGCAGTAAATGCACAGTTCTGAGTGCCCTAATGAGACAGAGCCCCAGCAATGCCTCATTAATAAGGGGAGTTTGACCTTGCTGGTCAGCCCTTCATTCGATATTGAAAAGAAATAAGAAAAAAGAAGAGATGACCCACTGTAAATTTTGAACAATACATTTGATTTAGTTTGCATATACTCCCAGCTAGACGCTTCGCAACCTTTCTCCCTCTCTGCTTCCCTTCAGCCACAGGCTAAGAAGATGGTACTTACCTTTTAGGCGCCAAGGGAATGTGGTGACAGAGGTACAGCGAGTCTTGGTGAAGTAAGCACTGGGCTGGGCCATGGGTGGCAAGGACATTCCTCTCCTCTTCCCACCTCCCCTGCAAACTGGGCCTGGGGAGCTCCTGTCTTTCTTGCCTTCCTTCCTTCCTTCCTTCCTTCCTTCCTTCCTTCCTTCCTTCCTTCCT
>NC_045436.1:105553170-105590765 GCF_002776525.5 Piliocolobus tephrosceles | reverse complement strand
CTCCCTCTCTCTCTTCTCTCCTTCCTTCTTATTTCCCTCCCAACCCGCTTCCCTTCTTTCCTTCTTTCTCCCTCCTTTTTTCCTCTTATACGATAGAACTTCTCAATTTGGAAGTGAGTGGTGCATGCGCACACACATGCTTAGAAAGGGGTCTGGCCCTCTGATACTTACTGTAGCTTTGTGCAGACACAGGCTGAGATACTTTCTCCTTGTCTGATGTAAGAAAATCTAGGGCAAGAAATGGAGTAGTACTGCTTGTTTTGGGTAGAATTATTTAGACTTATTGAGCATGGAAGGTAGCCCGTAGATGTGGAACTGAGAATCCGAGCTCATGGGTCTTCTTAAATGCCTCACAAGCTACACATTTAGCTCTTTAGACTTCCTTTAAATCACATGCTAATAGTACCTCTCCTTCTATTCAGAGAATTTCCCAGTTACAAGGAAGCCCCATGAGCAAAGCAGACAACAGATCTTAAATTTATTTAAATAATAGCTCCTAACACATAGAGATGTGCTGAAACTTTAAAAGACAATTTCAAGATGCTTAGATGCACCACCTTGTAGAATCTTAATATTTGAAAGGATCTTAGACGTTATTTTTTCCAAACTTCTACCCAAGGCAGCAATCTCTTCTGCAATATCCCTGATAGTGAAGATGGGCTAATTACTTCAGAATCAGACTGTTTCACTGTTAGCAACTCTCATTTGTGCAGAGTTCTTTCATATATATTACTAGAGGAAAATATTCATTTCTTTTTATGCTGACCATATTACGAAATCCAGTTTGAATGGAGCATCTGAAACCATCAAAATTAGATGACTGGTTCCTGGGAGAACAGCTGTACCAAACTTTTTCAGTTATGCTTTTGGGTTATTGGAGGAATATTGTAAGGATCAGCAGCCTGAAAGACACTGTTGAAATTATTTGGGAGTGGTGTTGAAGATTTCCCCTACACATGAGAACCCAGAGGAAAACTTCCTTAAAAAAATATTTTAGATCAAGGAAAACCTGGGCTTGTTCTCAGAAGTTGGTTTGATTTGATTTTAATGAATACATGACTTTAATTTTGCTTCTCTTGTTTCTTTGGCTATCAGGATGCCCAGAACCAAATTTGTAGCCCATTTATTGCCAATATGCAGAATCTTATATAGCATATGTTAAAAAATGTTTTTTGAATAGGCAAGACCTGGCTACGGTACCAAATTAAAAAAAATAAAGAGGGTACATGGTGAAAACTAAGGGTCTCTTCCCAGTCCCCCAGTCAACAGGTTCCCCTTCAGGAAGCAGCTACTGTTACCAGTTTCTGAATAGTCTCTGCTTTTACAACATAAACTGAGATGACTGTAGGCGATGCTCTGTGCTAAAGGTGATGAAGAACCATTGAATGATTTGATGAGGGAAATCAACTAGATCCCATTGCCTGTAAGGTAGGACAGGTGGGCACTGCCAAAAGGTATGTTGACTGGAAGTTCAGAGGCATGGCTGGGAGGCTGCTTTTGCAATTCAGGCAGGTGCTAATAAAAGAGGATGGAGGTAAGGTGGAAGTAAAATCAGCAGGATTTAGCAGTTAAATAGATGTTGAGGGTGAGAGATAGATAAAAAGAGTTCAGAGATGACTATGTTTTCAGCTTCAGAGACTTCATGGATGCTATAACTGCTAACAGAGGTAGAAGGTTCAGGGGAAGATGAGTTAGATTTTGATACAAGCAGCTGGAGCAAATGGACATCCAGTCAGCCAGTAGGGGTAAAAGTCTGGTGCTAAGGGTAGAGATTTGGGTTGAATATTAAGACTTAGGACTTACAAGCCTAGAGATCACAGGAAAAGACTTGTAATTGCCCAGTAGGTTCTTAGTGCCTGCTGCATGGACTAGTAGAGATAGTTAATGCAGACCTAGCCAAGCAGAAGGGCTGGAATTATTACTCCAATCAGTCTCCCCAAGAACTCAGAAGCTAGAGTTTTAATGGATAATTTCGTGGGCAGGCGGCTCGGGAATGGGTGTTGCTGGTTGATTGGGGATGAAATCATAGGGTTGTGAAAAACAGTCTCTGTGTACTGAGTCTGCCTCTGGGCGGGGGTCACAGGACTAATTGAGTCATGAATCCTGGGTCTGGGTGGAGTCACTTGGTTGCCAAAATGCAGAAGTCTGAAAGACCTCATAAAAGATCAATCTTAGGTGCCAAAATCGTGATGCTATCTTTTTATTTTATTTTATTTTATTTTGAGATGGAGGTCTTGCTCTGTCATCCAGGCTGGAGTGCAGTGGTGTGATCTCAGCTCTCTGCAACCTCTGCCTCCCAGGCTAAAGCGACCCTCCCACCTCAGCCTCCCAACTAGCTGGGACCACAGGCTCATACCACCACACCTGGCTTCTGTTTTTTGTTTTTGTGTGTGTGTGTGTGTGTGTGTGTGTGTGTGCATGTTTTTTTGTAGAGACAGGGTTTCTCCATGTTGCTCAGGCTGGTCTCAAGCTCCTGAGTTCAAGCAATCTACCCACTTTGGCCTCCCAAAGTGCTAGGATCACAGGTGTGAGCCATGGCGCCCAGCCCAATAGTGACGTTATCTGTAGGAGCAATTGAGGAAGTCCTAAATCTTGTGACCTCTGACCACATGACTCCTGAGCAGCAAAGGATTATAGAAAGACAGGCTAGGGGACAATGGCTGGTTACCATTTAGCTACACCTACAATGTAGCAGAATTCAGGTGTCTCCTATAATCCTAATCTTGTGGTTTTCATTAGTCTTACAAAGGTGGTTTGGGTCCCTTAGCAAGGAGGGAGTTTATTTTAGGGAGGGAATATTATAATACTTGCTTCAAAGTTAAACGATAAACTAAATTCCTCCCATAGTTAAGCTGGCCTATGCCCACGAATGAGTGAGGACAGCCAGCCTGTGGGGCTACAGGCAAGATAGAGTCAGCCATGCTAGACTTCTCTCGTTGTCATCATCTTTCCAAAGGCAGTTTCAGACTCCCAGGAGAAGACTGAGAGTACATGATATCACCTAGGGAGAGTGAGTAGAGTGAAAATAATGTAGAAATGTGATAGACTTTGAAATATTTAAATGTGTTGTATTAGTTGTTTTGTTCTCCAACCTTCTTCTAGTGTCTAGCACCATCTCTGGCTCATGGTGGGTGTCTAATGTTTAATGCCTTATTTAATCACTAGATTAAATAAGAGAGAGTTTGCAGAATCTCCACTTTCATCTCCAAATTACCAATGTATAGTGGAAAATAACATGTTTTTTTTCCCCCCAGATCCACCTACCTGTAAAAAATAACATGTTTGTATGTAATATTCTAGATAAGGTCTAATCTGGGAAGAACACAATCAGATTGAACTGTACAGTATTTTTAAAAATTAATGTAATATAAGTAACTACTTGGAATATCTCAGAGGTACTTTTACATAAATCACTACCTAGCCTGTTTCTCTAAGCCTACATTTTAAAAATGCGTTTAAAACCTAAATGACTTTATAGTTAGAAATGGAATATATTCAACTGTAGTTGATGAGGCCAGACTGTTTTCCTAAGTGATTGTACCAATTATACACAAAGGTGTATAGGACTGTGTTGTTTCTTATCTTCATCAACACTTAATTTTGTCATCAGTCCTTTCATTTTAGTCATTCTGGTGCATATGTAGTGGTATCTCATCATGGCTTAAATTTACATATCCTGGATGAATAAGGGGATTGAGCACCTTTTAATGTTATTTGACTATTTGGGTATCTTCCTTTTTTTATTATTACTACAGGGTGTCTTTTGTTCTATTGGTTTATTGGTGGTTTATTGGTATTTTTTGTTATTGTAGCATATCTCTATATATTTCATATACAAACCCTTTATCAGTTATGTTTTATAATTTACAAATATCTATCAACAATAAATTTACATGAATTGTGGTACATTCATATAATGGAATACTATATTGCATTGAAAATAAATAAACATTGGCTATATGTAGTAAAATGAGTGAATCAGATATAAGAGAATCCCAGACATAAAAGAGTACATATTGTATGACTTCATTTATATAAGGTCTCAACACAGGTAAACTTCATCCACAGAGTTAGAAGTTAGGACAATGGTTGTTTTCAGAGAGTGGGTAGGCGATGATTAGAGGAGGGCACAAGAGGGCTTCTGAAATTCTGCTAATCTTCAATTTCCTGACCTGGGTAGTGGCTACATAGGGGTATTTATTTTTAATAATTAACTGAGCTGCATACTTTTGATTCATGCACTTTCCTATATGAAATAATCTATCCATAAAAAGTACAAAAATGGTATTGGGCTGTATGATGGTTCTTGTAGATGTCAACTTGCCTGGATTAAAGGATACCCAGATACCTGGTAAAGCATTATTTTTGGGTTTGTCTATGAGGGTGTTTTTGGAAGATGGTGGCATTTGAGGAAAAACATCCCATGCTCATGGATAGGATATCCATGTCGTTAAAATGGCTATACTGCTCAAAGCAATTTACAGATTCAATGCTATTCCTATCAAACTACCAATATCATTCTTCACAGAACTAGAAAAAATATTTAAAAATGTATATGGAACCAAGAAAGAGCCCTAGTAGCCAAGGCAATCTTAAGCATAAAGGATAAAGCTGAAAGGATCATGCTACCTACTTCAAACTATACTACAGGGCTACAGTAACCAAAACAGCATGGTACTGGTACAAAAACAGGCATATAGACCAATAGAACAGAATATAGAGCCCAGAATAAGGCTTCAAACCTACAATCTGATCTTCGACAAAGCTGACAAAAACAAGCAGTGGGGAAAAGACTCTTTATTCAATAAATGGTGCTGGAATAGCTGGCTAGCCATGTGCAGAAGACTGAAGCTGTACCCCTTCCTTACACTGTATACAAAAATCAACTCAAGATAAGTTAAAGATGTAAATGTAAGACCCCAAACTATAAAAAACCTGGAAGACAACCTAGGCAATACCATCTTGGATATAGGAACAGGCAAAGATTTCATGACAAAGACACCAAAAGCAATCACAACAAAAGCAAAAATTGACAAATGGGATCTAATTAAACTTCTGCACAGCAAAAGAAACTATCAACAGAGTAAACAGACAACCTACAGAATGGGAGAAAAGATTTGCAAACTGTGCATCTGACAGTGGTGTAATATCCAGCATCTATAAGGAACTTAAACTTACAAAAGAAAAAACCCCATTAAAAAGTAGGCAAAGGACATGAACAGACACTTTTCAAAAGAAGACATATATGTGGCCAAAAAACATACAAAAACAGTTCAGTATCACTAATCATTAGAGAAATGCAGATACAATGAGATATCGTCTCACACCAGTCAGCATGGACATTATTAAAAAGTCAAAAAATAACAGATGCTGGTGAGGTTGCAGGGAAAAGGGAACACTTATACACTGTTGGTGGGAGTGTAAATTATTTCAACCATTTTGGAAAACAATATGGTGATTCCTCAAAGAATTAAAAATAGAACTACCATTCAGCCCAGCAATCCCATTACTGGGTGTATACCCAGAGGAATATAAATCATTCTATCATAAAGACACATGCACATGAATGTTCACTGCAGCACTATTTACAATAGTGAAGACAGAGTCAACCTAAATGCCCATCAATGACAGACTGGATAAAGAAAATGTGGTACATATTCACCACGGAATACTATGCAGCCATAAAAAAGAACAAGATCATGTCTTTTGTGGGAACATGGATGGCGCTGGAGGTTATTATCTTCAGCAAACTAATGCAGGAACTGAAAATCAAATACCACATGTTGTCACTTATAAGTGGGAGCTAAGTGATGAAAACAGACACTGGGGTCTACTTGAGGAGGGAGGGTGAGAGGAGGGAGAGGAGCAGAAAAAGGTGAGGAAATAATCTGTACAATAAACCCCCATGACATGAGTTTACCTGTGTAACAAACCTTCACATGTAACCCCAAACCTAAAATAAAAGTTAAAAGAGAGAGAGAGAGGTTGGCATTTGAATCAATGGACAAAGCAAGGAAGATGTGACCTTACCTATTGTGGGCAGGCATCATCCAATTGACAGAGGGCCCAGATAGAATAAAAAGGCAGAGCAAAGGAGACTTCTCTCTCTATCGAAGCAGGGATACCCTTTTCCTTCTGTCACTGGACATCAAAACTCCAGATTTTCCAGCCCCTCAACTCTGGGAATTGCACCATCAGCACCCCCAGGTTCTCAGGCCTTTGGCCTTAAACAGATAGTTGTTAAGTTGGCTTCCTTGGCCCCACCCTGATTCTCAGGCCTTTGGACTTGGACCGAGCCATGTTACTCCCTTCCTTGGTTGTCCAGCTTGCAGACGGCCTGTCATGAGACTTCTCAACTTGCATAACTGCATGAACCAATTCCCCTAATAAATTCCCTCCTATTGGTTCTCTCTCTCTGGAGAACTCTGACTAGTAGAGGCTACATATTAGGTTGGTGCAAAAGTAACTGGGGTCTTTGCCATTAAAAGTAATGACAAAGACCACAATTACTTTTGCACCAACCCAATATTTTGACAAAATGTATTTGATGATGAATTTACCAAAGCACTGTATTATAATCTCTATTACTGAATACATTAGAAGAACATACAAATTTTCCTGCTTAAAAAACCGGAATGGTATGGGGGGATGAGAGTTGGAGTGGGGGTGGTGAAAAGTTAGAAGTGAATGAAAACATTTTCTAAGATAAGTAGCCCTCCTCCTGCATGGAAAGTCCTTCCTGAGACAGTATTCTGTCCCTTTCAGTTAATGTAAAGCCTGGATGCAGACAGGACAATGTGGATGGAAAGACTTAGCTGGGTACCGAATGCAAGCGGCAACTTCCAGTCTGACTGCATAAAAACCCTGAAGATAAGCACAGAAAAACAAACAGCTTTGAAAAGATAAAAACATTTGACAATTTCAAGAGGTGATGATAATTATGTTTTTCCTCCCATGGGATGAATCAAAAAACAGTTCCTCAAATAGGTTTTACATAATTAAAGAAATCTCTCTGCTTAAAGTAAACCAACTGAATTGCAGAGTGGAGTCTGGAGCAAATGCCCTGATTTTTGATTCACCATAAGGATTGCATTTGAATGCAATTCTAATTACGCAAACCTTTTTGTGGTTAAGAGTATAGCCTCCTCAGTCAGACTGCCTAGGTTTAAATTTGAACTTAGCCTTTTACAAACTGTTTGGGCACATTATTTATTCTCTGCAAATTGGGGACACAAGTAATATGCCCCTCATGGCTGAAGAATGGATGAGAACATGCATGACAGATGCTTACAACAGTGGATGCCACATAGTAATATCTTGATTAGTGTTAGTATTAGCTGTTATTATTACTTATAGTAACATTAATACCATTTAATCCTTCTGATTATATCAAGGAGAGAGTCTCTGGTTGGGACTGGTCTTTAGCATGAATATAATTGTTATCAGGTGCCTCTTGTTTCAGGGTTCCTGGTTTCTCCACACTCCAGTAACACTTTCCTCTTCTTGCCTTTCAGACTTTCGGGAGGTTCTGGAGTCCCATGGTTGTTAATCTCTGGAGGTTTCACCATCTTTCGTGGGTTCCTTTAATTATCTTTACTGCCTCAAAAGCTGTAAGTCAAATGTTTTGAGCATTCCATATATTTTGTGCTAGGATTGTCACTAATGCATCTATGTCACATTTAAATAACTCTGAAAACTAAAAGGGGTGTGGCATACTGTAGTTTCATTTTAAAATTTAGTTAAAATTAAAATTAAAAAGTATAATTAAAAATTTAATTTTACAGGACAGTTTTATTGTACAAACATAGAACCATTATAGATTAATATGTACTATCTGGCTAATCCCAGTTTTATATTCTGTAGTGACATCATACTCACCATCAAGAAGAAACATTTTTCCCTATGAGTAAATTGCTGAATATTGCCTACTAAGATTCCTCAATTATAGACAATGATTAAGCCAAAATGTAAACAGGCATACCAGACGTTGGGATGCCTTCTTAGACCTGGATTGGACCAGGGTCAGTAATTTACTTTTAACTCTTTGCCTGTGGTAATTTTTAGAAATCTACTGGCTTTATGTTAACTTTTTTTTTTTAATTTTTTTTTTTTTTCTGAGACGGAGTCTTGCTCTGTCACCCAGGCTAGAGTGCAGTGGTGTGATCTCAGCTCATGGCAACCTCCACCTCCAGGGTCCAAGCGATTCTCCTGCCTCAGCCTACTGAGTAGGTGGGACTACAGGTGCGTGCCACCACGCCTGGCTAATTTTTGTATTTTTAGTAGAGACAGGGTTTCACCATATTGGCCAGGCTGGTCTCGAACTCCTGACCTTGTGATCTACCCACCTAGGCCTCCCAAAGTGCTGGGATTACAAGTGTGAGCCACTGCACCTGGCCTTTATCTATTTGGAGCTCGCATTCAGTGTCTTTATATACCCAGACCAGTGATAGGGCTCAGGACATGCTACCCCCATATGTGACTGTAGGAGACCAGAATATGCCACCTCAAAATAAGGATTATTTATGAGCTGGCCACTTTGAGAAACAGCAGCCACAGGAGAATCTCTGAAAACCAGAGTAGAAGTTACATTTCTGAAAGGGAAATTTATAGCTTTATAAATCTTCATCTGTAAGGGCGTCTCCCTCTCCGTAGGAAGAGAAGGGTGACTAAATCGTTAGATACTCTTATCAATGGAGAAGGCATAGATTTAAATTTGGATATCAAACCTTACCCTTGTTTACCATACTTTTTCTGGGCATCTCCCCGTAACTGGCTCTCCCCCACACCCTTCGTTCTTGGTTTCAGCAGGGTGATGATATTTAAGCCCAAACTCTGAACCACTGCATTGTAATTATCTCATTTTCCTCCTGAGTGTCTCACATGTATATGCTGGGGCTCAGAAAATTATACCCCAAGAAATGGGGCTTTGGCGTACTGAGTACTTTGAACTAAAGGATACTACAAGGCTCAGAAGTGAGATCTTTCTGACCTTCTGCTGCTCTTCTTTCTCTTGCTCCCTTTTTTCTCATAAGGCGGGTGTTAGAAACTAGAATTCCTCTTTCCCAAGGTGAGTCCTAGAAAATAGAACCCCTCTTTCCCAAAGCCAGTCATAAAAACTAGAATTACTACTTTAATCTTCCCCTGCTTGTCTGTCTAGATCTAGGGGGTGACCATAAAGAAATTTTCTGATCTACTCTTATCTGATAGCATTCTGGAAGGAGTCCTGCCCTGTACTCAGGAATACCGCACAGAGAGGCCAGGAAGAATCTGAACAGACAGGCCTTGCTGGTTTCCTCAGTCAATCTGTTACCATTAAAACATATCCTTTCTGTCCAATCACATTTCTACATGGCTGTCCATTCTTCATTCAACCTAAGCATAAAAATGAATTGTTTTCCCTTTATCTTTGGGTCTTTATTTCTGAAGGGTCCTGTGTCATGTGAAATTTTGATCAATCTTTTATGCTTTTCTCTTGTTAACTTGTCTTTTCTTACAGGAGTATTTCCTGTGACCCTTATGATGGGTTAGGAAGGGTATCACATCTATGCACTGCTATACGTTCAAGTTACTACGTGCTGCAGGCACATAGTACGCACTCAATTCATATTTTGAGGGCAAAGGAGTCAGTTAGAGTCCACGTTGTGTATATGGGCATTGCTTTCAATATATGGGTGTTGCTTTAACATGTAAACTCACATTTCTTACTTTTCCAAAAATATATTTTGTGGATGTTTAGATAAAGAGAGTAATTGCTAATGATTCTTCATATGAAGTTTTTTTTTTTTTTATTTTTATATTTTTTGAGACGGAGTCTCGCTCTGTCGCCCAGGCTGGAGTGCAGTGGCCGGATCTCTGCTCACCGCAAGCTCTGCCTCCTGGGTTTACGCCATTCTCTTGCCTCAGCCTCCGGAGTAGCTGGAACTACAGGCTCCCGCCACCTCGCCCGGCTAGTTTTTTGTATTTTTTAGTAGAGGCGGGGTTTCACAGTGTTAGCCAGGACGATCTCGATCTCCTGATCTCGTGATCCGCCCGTCTCGGCCTCCCAAAGTGCTGGGATTACAGGCTTGAGCCACGGCGCCCGGCTGGATAAAGTTTGATCACAATGTTAATAGGCTAATTTACTGTTAAGCCAATGACTAACACGTGCTCTTTTTCTGGTATAAAATTTAAATTATAAATCAGGAACAGACACTCCTGAGATGTGAAGCTTATATACTGATGGTGTCTAACAAAACTTAAATGTCTATTTGTGTAAACATAACCAAAATAAGGTTCATATATTCTGGCTTTAGCAAATGCAAACATTAATTGGAAAATGTTGAAATGTTAATTAAACTTGATCAATGTCAGATTTTAATTTTTAAAAAAGTCAAGGATGAAGGGAACTAACATTATTAAGAACCAGGAAGCTTAAATTCCATTTTCTATTTAATTCTCACAATAATAGCAAGGTGAGGTATTATTCTCTCCACTTTATTGGTGAGGAAATGGCTCAGAGAAGTTATATGACTCACATTAATCAGGGTTAAGTGGCAAAATAATATTGAAATCCAGTTTTGGATTACTCAAATCTTAAGTTCTTTCCATGGTTTCATATTGCTATGTAGGTGAAAAGCAGTGCATTAACTTTTTCCTGTTCATTTCTCTATAGCTAATTTCCGAGCAGTTATTGAATTATCCAGAGGCTCAAGGCTGAGGCAGCTGACACTTCGTCTCTTCTTTCCTTCTTCTATTTCTCCTTTTGTGTCTGTCTTTCCCTTTTTCCCTCCTTCCCTTCTTACCTTCCTTTCTCTATTTTTTTCCCTCCTTCTCTCCCTCCTTTCTTCCCGTCTTTCCTTTTTCCTTCCCTGATATCTGGATTTTTTCACAGTAAATTATTATGCGGTGAATTCCTCAGTGTCACTGATGGTAAGACTGTAGTGATGTAGCTGTCCCTGCAAAACAGTCAGGAACAAACCCAACTGAAAGAGAAGAATGATAGACCTAGGAAATATAAGATGATGGGGAATCAGGGGCTGAAGAAATGAAAAATAAGAGAACGGAAATAGAAGGAACATACAGTTTGGTTTGGTTCATTAAAACGTTATAATACATACCTTTCTAAATTGTTTAGATTTCTATGGCCGTATCTGAAACTGAGAATAATGACTAATTACCTAGAGCAAGATTCAGAGGCAGGTCAATATTATTTATCCTTGTAAATACATGGGACATGGGTGTTTACATGAAATGAAATTTACAGTGTTATATTTGAATCTATTAGAAGGGCCAGTTTTTAAAATCATATACCTCATCTTTTATAATTCAAAAACAATTTCAACTTAAAACAGAGATATATCCTATTTGGAGAATGCCTATTCATTTTATCTCTACTAATAAACAGATGATAATAAGAAACATTCTATAAGGATGTCAGTAGTAATAATAGCAATAGGCAAGGAGTAACTCTTTAATTAAAGCAGATATGAAAACAACATTGGGATTTATGGGAAATATAAGTTACAGATACAGAATGGGATATCTCCAGATAGTTTTCTTTGTACATTTGAAATTTTGTTTTATAAAATTCTATTTACATGCCAATTTTCAAGATACACCTGATATGCAAAGAAGTATCGCTTGTTATAATTTTCAAGATTAACACCACCACCACTACCACCATGACCACCATCACAGTCGAAATTCCCTCCATTAAAAAATATTTTATTAACCAGAAGCTTAGAGGAAACAAGTTATATTATTATTTAAAAAGTGATTTTTTGTTGTTGTCAAAAACTTTGTAAGGTCTTGTTAATCCTGCGTATTAAAAAAATACTCTCAGCTCTGATGATATCTTCTCAGGGAAACTTTCTTTTTATTTATCTATTTATGTAGAAATTTTAATTGTGGTAAGATATACATAGCATAAAATCTACCATCTTAGCTATTTTTATGTGTGTAGTTCTACGGCATTGCTGTGTTACCAGTGCCACCATGCATCCACAGAACACTCTCATCTTGTAAAATTGAAACTCTATATCCATTGAACAACAACTCTCCATTGCCCCACTTTCCTAGCCCCTGGCAGCCGTTATTCTACCTTATGTCTCTATGAGTTCTTTTTATCTTTTTGACATCATTTCTCCTGTGTTGAGTTAAGCACCCTCTCCTAGGACCCCTGATCACCTTGAGCACAGCTTGGTCTTTCAATCTTGATAGATTTACTCATTTATTCATGCATTTGTTTTGTCATTAAAAATAGATTCATTGTTTCCCTATTCTGGTTCAGGTCCTGTAAGTTCCTAGAAGTCTGCGCCTATGCATAGTAAGTAACTCGTGCCCACCCAAGTGTCAGGCTTATAGTAACTGCCTCATATAGGATTATGTGGCAGAAATGTGCACATATTTGAATCTGGTATGTGTCATTTGTAAAAGTTTGGGATGCAAATTTAAAATATTTATTGGTTTGTAAATTTCCCTCCAACATTTCATCAAATGATAAACTGCTAGTACATGCTGGTAATGAAGGTGGGATATCTAAAGCAGCGCATTTAATGTTTCCATTTGGTCTTTTGTATGTACCATTCCTTTTAGTGTTCTATTAGTTTCTTTCATAGTTGGGGCTTTTTTGGTCTTAGGACATACTACATACAAATAGTCCTTTAAATTTTATTTAAATCACAAAAAAAGGATATACTAGAAAATGAATAATGGAGCCTGAGGAATTTGTTTGTAAAACAAGTGAAGAACTAAGGTATTGTTTGAAAAATCCAGATAAAAGTTTTAGATTCTTTGACTTCTACTTCTGGCTAAGTTGGAGACTGAATTTACTTTCCTAACTGAAACAACTGAAGTATTGTATAAAATATATGAAACCACAGTTCTCAAGACATTGGACATAGAGTCCTACTGTGTTGCCTAGGCTGGAGTGCAGTGATCTGATCTTGGCTCACTGCAGTCTTGACCTCCAAGGTTCAAGTGAACCTCCTGCCTCAGCCTCCTGAGTAGCTGGGACCACAAGCATGCACTACCACACCTGGCTAGTTTTTTGTATTTTTTTTGTAGAGATGGGATTTTGCCATGTTGCCCAGGCTGGCCTCAAACTCCTGAGCTCAAGCAGTCTGCTTGACTCGGCTTCCAAAGTGCTGAAATTACAGGAGTGAACCACTGGCCCAGTTGACTGTTAAGAATTCTTACCAAAATACTAAAAACTCTCTTAATGTCACTTATAAATGTATAAAAAATAGTAAAACTAACATCTAATTGGGTCACTGTAATCAGAAACATTAAAAACATTGAAAATTAAAGTGTTTATTTCTTTGTAAAAAACTTAACAAGAGTAGTTTTAACAGTGCTTGACTTCTTGTTATGTAACTTACTACATGAAATGAACATCTCTTCTATGCTTTGGTAAATTGTCATACTTCTTCTAGTTCAGATTAACTTCTAATGTTTTATCCATTTCTCATTCAGTGTTTGAAATATCTTTAAGGGTTCCTTCGATATGAAATTCAAACATCTTTCTTTTTTATGAAAATCACTTTACTCATTTGTCAATATGTCCACCTTTACTAAGCTCATCTTGCTGCATATCTAGAGTCTTTCAAACAGTGGCAATGTCAACATTTCCACAGTTAGCCAACTCTATTCATGTTTGAATTTCCATCATTCCAACATTATTACTTTTGGTTTCTTTGTGGTACCTGGCATTATTTATTATTTATTATTATTATTATTTTTGCCAATTCCCTTTCTTTCTTGAGGTTTTTTTTTTTTTTTGAGATGGATTCTTGGTCTGTCGCCCAGGCTGGAGTGCAGTGGTGCAATCTCGGCTCACTGCAACCTCCGCCTCCTGGGTTCAAGTGATTCTCCTGTCTCAGCCTCCCAAGTAGCTGGGATTACAGGTGCATGCCACCACACCTGGCTAATCTTTGTATTCTTAGTAGAGATGGGGAAGTATTCATTTTTATGCAACGTTACATGAGTTTATCATTAGGAAACAAGGAGGCATCATAACTACATGCTTTGCTGACTGTCATTTACTTATTAATGGTCTGAGGAACTAGTAGCAAAGTTTGTATTTTATGCAATTACTCATAGTACATATACCACGATAGCTGAAATTTAAACCATGTTATTGGGGGACTGTTTTTACTAAACAGAGGTAACTTTTCAGCTAAACAGTGGTAATTTTTTAGTTAAACAGTGGTAACTGAAATCTATTTATATTTGAACTGTGCAGCATAAGGATTGCCTATATTTGAAAACAAAGATGAAATAAATATGCTTTCAGATATTAAAAAATCTAAAAGGATTAATCATAAAAAGACCTGTACTACCAAACCAAACCAAACAAAAACCCAAACCATTGAAAGAAAGACTTTCAAGCAGAACATAATGATACCAGATGGAAATCGAGATCTATATAAAAGGTCCAGAACTGGTAACTGCATAGGTAAATACTTTTTTTTTCTCTTATTATTTAAATTTCTTTAAATCACAAACAACTGTTTAAAATACAAATAATAACTATGTATTTTGAAGTTTAAAACCTATGTAGAAGTAAAATTTTTGATAATAGCATAAAGGACAGGAGGGGAAAACTGGATATATATGCTGTTGTAAGTTTCTTTTATTCTGTGTTCTCTGATATAATATCACATGAAGGTAAACTATGATAAGCTAAAGATGTGTACTACAAACTCTGAAGCAACCAATAAAATGAGACAACAAAAACATAGTTAACATTAAACAAAGAAGAGAGAATAGAATAACAAAAATTAGACAAATAATTCCAAAGAAAGCAGAAAAGAGGAAACAAAAAGGAGATGGGACAAATACAAAACAAGTAGTAAGACTGCAGACTTAAACATCAGCATGTCAATCACCATAATAAATGCAAATGGTCTAAACACTGTAATTAAAAGGAAGATTGTCAGATTTGATATAAAAGAAAGACCTAACTATATACTGCCTCCAGTCCCTCAACCTCAACTTTAAATGTAAAGGCACAAAAAATAAAAGAATAGAAAAGACATACCATGTTAGCACTAATTAAAAACAAACAACTGAAATGGCCCTTGGTATCCGAGAAAATGGATTTTATAGCAAGGAGTTTTCCCAAGGATAAATAACATAATTTCATTTGTTAAAGGTGTTACTTTTATATATATTTTTATTACCTTTAAATAATATAATATAATATAATATAATATAATATAATATAATATAATATAATAATTTCATTTGTTAGAGGTATTACAACCAACCTGATCCAAGCGATATTTGTAGGGAACTTTTTAGTATAGGTCTAGTTTTCCCCTCCTGGCCTCATGTACCCAACATGAGGACATAGCAATCTGAAATATTTGTGACCCAAATAGCACTACCTCAACCTACAAGAAAAAAACAAAACAAAAACAGAAAGACCTGTAAGAAAAAAAATACAAATCTACAATTAGAGTGAGAGATTTCAACATTTCAATTATAGTCAGAGATTTTCTATCTCTTAATGGTAAATAGAACAAATGGAAAATCAGTTAGGTTATAGAAGACTTGAATAACACTACCAACCAACCTGACCCAAGTGATATTTATAGGGAACTTTTCCCAACAACAGCAGGATACAAATTCTTTTTAAAAGCACAAGTAATATTTACCAAGATGTTCTATGTCTGGACTAAATGAATCTCAGTAAATTTAAGGGGCTTCATGTCATGTAAAGTACCTTCTCTAACCATGATAGAAATAAATTAGAAATCAATAACAGAAAAATATCTGGATAATTTCTAAGAATTTGGAAACAAAATAACATATTTCTAAATAACCCATGGTTCAAATAATAAAGAAGGAAATTAGAAAATCCTTTGAACTGAATGAAAATAAAAACACAATATATCAAAATTTTTGAGATGCTGCTAAAGCAGTACTTAGAGGGAAACTGATAGCACTGTGGATAGCCACTGCACTCCAGCTTGGGCAACATAGTGAGACCCCATCTCTAATTTAGAAAACAGCAAGTTGAAGGCAATAATATGTAAAAATGATAATGCATCATGATCAAGTGGTGTTTGTCTCTGGAAAGCAAGATGGGTATGATATTTGAAAATCAAGTGATGAAATTTAGTGAAATTTATCATATTAATAGATTAAGTAAATGCTCTCATGTGATGCTCTTAAAAGATGCAGTAACAGCATTAGATAAAATCCAACATCCATTCTTACTTTTTGTGAATATATAGTATGTGTATACCATTATGGAGTATATACAATATTTTGATGCAGGCATGCAGTGTGTGATAATCACATCATGGAAAACGGGGTATCCAGTCCCTTGAGCATTTATCTTTTGCATTACAAATAATTTAATTATACTCTCTTGATTAATTAATCAATTAATTAATTTTGAGACAGAGTCTCTTTCTGTTGCGTAGGCTGTGGTGGCATGATCTTGGCTGTCTTTTAGTTATTTTAAACTGCACAATTAAAATATTTTGACTATAGTCACTCTGTCGTGCTACCAAATGCTAGGTATTATTCACTCTTTCTAACTTTTTTTTTTGTACCTATTAACCATCCTCATTTCCCTCACACCTCCCTATATCCTTCCCAGCCTCTGGTAACCATCATTCTACTCTCTATCTCCATGTGTTAAATTATTTTGATTTTTAAATCCCACACATAAGTGAGAACATGTAGTTTGTCTTTCTGTGCCTGGCTTATTTCATTTAACATAATGACCTCCAGTTTCATTCATGATGTTGCAAATGACAGGATCTCATTTTTTTAATGACTGAATAGTGCTTCATTGTGTACAAGAACCACATTTTCTTTATCCACTCATCTGTTGATGGACACTTAGGTTGCTTCCAAATCTTGGCTATTGTGAACAGTGCTGCAATAAACATGGGAGTGCAGATATCTCTTTGATATACTGATTTCCTTTCTTTTGGGTATATATCCAGCAGTGAGATTGCTGGATCATATGGTAGCTCAATTTTTAGTTTTTCTGAGGAATCTTCAACTGTTCTCTATAGGGTTTTATACTAGTTTGCATTCCCACCAACAGCGTACAAGAGTTCCCTTTTCTCTACATCCGTTCCAGCAGTTGTTATTGCTGTCTTTGGGTAAAAGCCGTTCTAACTGGGTGAGATGATATCTCACTATAGTTTTGATATGCATTTCTTTGACGATTAATGATGTTGAGCATCTTTTCAGATGTCTACTTGTCATTTGTATGTCTTCTTTTGATAAATGCCTATTCAGATCTTTTGCCCATTTTAAGTAGGATTATTAGATATTTTCCTGTAGAATTTTTCGAGCTCCTTATATATTCTGGTTATTAATCCTTTATCAAATAGGTAGTTTGCAAATATTTTCTCCCATTCTGCGGGTTGTTTCTTCCTTGTTAATTGTATCCTTTGCTGTGCAGCAGCTTTTTAACTTGATGCAATCCCATTTCTGCATTTTTGCTTTGGTTATCTGTGCTCGTGGGATATTACTCAAGAATTTTTCGCCCAGAGCTGTGTCCTAGAGAGTTTGCCCAATGTTTTCTTCTAGCAGTTTCATAGTTTGAGGTCTGACCACAATGGAATAAAACTAGAAACCAACAAGAGGAATTTTGGAAACTATATGAACACATGGAAATTAAACAATATGCTCCTGAATGACCGGTGAGTCAAAGAAGAAATTAAGAAGAAAATTGAAAAATTTCTTGAAGCAAATGATAATGGAAACACAACATATCCAAACCTATGGGATACAGTGAAAGTAGTACTAAGGGAACTTTATAGCTATAAGTGCCTACATCAAAAAAGAAGAAAAACTTTAAATAAATAATTTAATAATTCATCTCAAAGAACCATAAAGCAAGAGCAAAGTGAATACAAAATTAGTAGAAGAAAAGAGATAATAAAGATCAGAGCATAAATAAATGAATTTAAAATGAAAAAAGCAATACAAAAGATCAATGCAACAGTTGGTTTTTTTTGAAAAGATAAACAAAATTGACAAACAGACAGACTAATTAAAAAAAGGGAGAAGACCCAAATAAATAAAATCAGAGATGAAAAAGGAACATTACAACTGATACTGCAGAACTTCAAAAAATCATTAGTGGCTATGAGCAATCATATGCCAATAAATTGGAAAATCTAGAGGAAACAGATACATACAACCTGCCAAGATTGAACCATGAAGAAATTCAAAACCTGAAAAGACCAATAACAAATAATGAGATCAAAGCTGTAATAAAAGGTCTCCCACTAAGCAAAAGCCCAGGACCTGATGGACGCACTGTTGAATTCTACCAAACATTTAAAGAAGAATTAATACCAATCCTGCTCAAACTATTCTAAAAAGTAGAGGAGGAGAGGGAATACTTCCAAACTCATTCTATGAGGTCAGTATTACTCTGATAACAAAACTAGACAAAGACACATGAAATAAAGAAAACTACAGGCCAATATTTTTGATGAGTATTGATATAAATATCCTCAACAAAATACTTGCAAACTGAACTCAACAATATATTAAAAAGATCATTCATTATGACCAAGTGGGATTTATCCCAGGGATGCAAAGATGGTTCAGCATACACAAATCAATCAATGTGATGTATCATGTCAACCAAAGGAAGGACAAAAACCGTATGATCATTTCATTTGATGCTGAAAAAGCATTTTATAAAAATCAACATCCATTCATTATAAAAACCCTCAAACAATTGGGTATAGGAGAAACATATCTCAACATAATACAAATCATATATGATAGACCCACAGCTAGTATCATATTAAATGGGGAAAATCAGAAAGGCTTTCGTTTAAGATCTGGAACATGACAAGGATGCCCACCATCACCACTGTTACTCAATATAATACTGGAAATCCCAGTTAGAGCAATCAGACAAGAGAAAGAAATAAAGGGAATCCAAATTGGAAAGGAAGAATTCAAATTACCCTTGTCTGCAGATGATATGATCTTATATTTGGAAAAACCTGAAGACTTAACCAAAAAACTATTAGAACTGATAAACAATTTCAGTAAAGTCACAGGCTACAAAATCAACCTATGAAAATCAGTAGCATTTCTATATGCCAAGAGTGATCGTTCTGAAAAAAAAGTAATACCATTTACAATAGCCACAAATAAAACAAAATACCTAGACTTAAATAAGTTGAAAGATACAATCTGTTTACAAATTGGAAGACTCTACACTGTCAACAAATTAATTAAATTGTATACATTAAAAAATTGATTCTAAAATCCATATGAAAATATAAAGGATCTAGACTTGCCCAAACAATATTGAATAAGAACAAAGTTGGAGAATTTACCCTTTCTCACTTGAAGTCCTATTATATAATTATATTAATCAAGACAGTATGATATTAGTGTAAAGATAGGCATATGGATTAATGGAACATAATAGAGAGTCCAGAAATTGACCCATACATATATGGCAAATTTTTTCTAAATGGCAAAGGCAATTTCGTGGAGGAAAGATAGTCTTTACAACAAATGTTGCTGGAACAATTGGATATCCATGTGCAAAACAATGGCCTTGGATATATACCATGAACTATGAAGAAATAAACTAAAAATGAATGACAGACAAATGTAAAACCTAAAACTATAAATCTTATAGAAGAATAATAGAAGAAAAATCATTGTGAGCGTGATTTAGGCAAATAATCCATAAAAAGCAACACCAGAACATGATCCATAAAAGAAAAAATGGATAAATTGGATTTAACCAAAATTAAGAACTTCTGCTCTTCATAAAATATTGTTAAGAGAATGAAAAGTCACTACAAACTAGGAGAAAATATTTGCTAGTTGAATATCTGATAAATACTTATATTCAGAATATACAAAGAACCATCAAAACTCTAATAATAATAAACCCAGTTAAAAAGTGGGTAATATATTTGAACAGACACTTCACTGAAAAAGACATGAATGGCAAATAAGAAAAGATGCTCACCATTGTTAGTCATTAGGAGAAAGCAAATTAAAACCCCATTGAAATACCTCTACATGCCTATTAAAATATCTAAACTTAAAGACTGACCATTTGAAGTGTTGACAAGAAGGTGGAGAACCTCTTATACCCTACTGGCAGCAACATAAAGTGATACAACCATTTTGGGAAAGAGTCTGGCAATTTCTTAAAAACATGAAGTTACCATATGACCCAGCCATTCTATTTTTAGGCATTTACCTAAGAGGAATGGAATTAATGTCTGCACAAAAACTTGTACCAAGATTATGTCAGCTTTTTATGTAGTAACCTCAAACTGGAAATAACCGAAATGTCCATCAGTGTGTGAACGGACAAAGAAATTGTGGAATATTTCTTAGCAATAAACGAATGGAAGTGCAACAACATAGATGGAATTTCAAAGGTCTTAATGCTGAGTAAAAGAAGCCAGTAAAAAGGGTATATATTATATGATAAAATTAATAAAAGTCTTAGGAATATGTTCAGTATTTTGATTTGGTGATGGTGCCACAGGTATATATTTATGTCAAAACTTGACAAATTATGCGTTTTAAATACGTATGGTTTATTATATGCCAACCATACCCCAATAAAATTGTTAAAAATTCTGCCACGTGTTCAAGAGCTGAGACTCTATAGGTAGTTAGGCCTTAATATGATAATCTCTATTTTATGGCCACCATACTTTTCATTAAGGTATCAATCCTCTTTATACTTCAGTTTCCACGCGTGCAAAACTCACCTCACAGAATTGATGTGGGAAGGAAATGATACAATTCAGGAAACTGCAACAATAAAAGCCCACTAAACACACACTAAACATTACCAAGGCTAAATAGTTAACACTATTATTAAGAACAAATGAGTTCTTACTACTGACATTTTGCTATTAATATAAGGGAAAGAAAAAGAACCAAAACAGTTAGGTGGGTTATTTAGAACCCATTATGAACCTGTAATGATGGTAATAAACTTGTCCTCTTAAAATCATTGGACTTTGTTCATGTATTACAAAAATTATTTTGTGTTTTCTAAGAGGTGACCTACATCCAATACTAGAAACCAAAGTTTCTATAACCTTTTTTAGATAACATAATGGTGTCCTGGTTTATTTCTATTTCAGTCCATTCTATAAATTGGTTTTGGTGTTCTCAGAAAGAAAGAAAAAGAAAGAATGAAAGGGAGAAAGAGAGAGAAAGAAGAAAAGAAAGGAAAGGGAAAAAAGAAAAAAGATTGTTGTACTCCCTTGCTCATTACCATTGACTTTCCATTTCTTACAGAATTAAGCCCAGCCTTCTAAGATTGGCCTTGAGAGTGCTCCATGACTTGCCCACTTTCTACTTTCCCTCAGATAATACAGTGTAGAGATTAAGAGCATTAATCTTGGAATGGGAGCTCCTGGTTCCATTCTTCTTTCTGTGCCTCAGTTTCATTTCTGGAAAATAGGAATAATAATAATACCTACTTTGTAGGACCATTGTGAGGCTCAAGTGACTTTGTGTAAACAAGCTCTTAGAATAGTGCCTGGTTGATAATAACAACTCACAATGTTTGCATTATTTTACCTGTTATTTTATCTACTGCTTCCCATGTGCTTTCCCATGCATTATTTACTTCCATCACATTACTTGTCATTTGTTATGGGCTGAATTGTATCCCTCCCAGTTTTCCATGTTGCAATCTTGACCCCCAGCATCTCAAAATGTGACTGTAGTTGGAGATTAGGACTTTAAAGAGTTCAGTTAAAAATGAAATCTTTAGGGTGGTCCCTAATCCAATCTGACTGGTATCCTCATAAGAGGAGAAAATTTGGGCCAATAAAGAGATACCAGGGCTGCAGGGGTCACACTGCTGCCCCAGTGAGCCTGGAAGTTGGGACTGTCATCTCTGTGCACCAGAGGACAGAATACAGAGCCAAAGAGGATTATTAAGGAGACTTAAAGTCTAATGGAGTTTGCCTTGCTAGGTTTTGGATTTCCTTGGGACTTATGACTCCTTCTTTCTGATTTCTTCATTTTGAAAGAAGAATGTCTATGCTATGCCTGTCCTACTATTGTGTTTTGGAAGCAGATAACTTGTCTAGTTTCACAAGTGCACAGGTGGACAAAACATTTGCCTCAGGATGAATCAAACTTGAGTCTCACTCAAAGTTGATTTAGATGATATTTAGATAAGATTTGGGACATAATAGTTGATGCTGGAATATGATAAGATTTTGGGGTTGTTGGGATGGAGGTGAATGTATTTTGCATGTGAGAAGGACATGAATTATGGAGGGCCAGAGGTCACAGCATTATGGGTTGAGCTGTGTTTCCCTAAAATTTGTACATTGCTGCTCTAACTCTCAGTACCTCAGAATGTGGCTATATTTGAAGATAAGGTATTTACAGAGATAACTAAGTTAAAATGAAGTCTTTAGAGTAAGCCCTAATACAGTCTGACTGGTGTCTTTGTAAGAAGAGGAGATTTGGAAACACAAAGAGACACCAGAGGTGTTTGTGCACAGACTCAAGACCATGTGGGGCACAGTGAGAAGGCAGTCATCTGCAAACCAAGCAGAGAAGTCTCAGAATAAACTAAACCTGCTGACACCTTGATCTTGGACTTCCAGCCTCCAGAACAATGAGAAATAAATTTCTCTTGTTTAAGCCACATGATCTGTGATATTTTGTTGTGGCAGCCCTAGTAAATTTATTCCCAAATAGACTGCATTCCCGTTCTCCACATCTTTACACACACTGTTCTATTTCCCTTGAATGCTCTTTCTTTCAAAGCTGCCATTCTGCAAAACTTAGTTCAAACCATAACTCCTCCATAAAATCTCTTCATGTTCCCTCAGTTGAAATTGCTTTCCCTTCTCTATTCTTTCATAAGCATGCCATTTGGTTGTGAATTAAAGAGTATTCACTTTTGACTTATCTTTACCATAAGTTTGTGAGCTCCTGTAGTGTAGAATATGGTGTATTTTTAAAAATCTTCAGTCAATCACTGTGTTTTGTAGTAGTAGACTCTGAGTAAATATTGAGTTGAGTCGTTGACTCCGGTTCTATGATGAGAGTCTCATTTATGTTTCCTCTTCACTCTGACTTCCATAGAAAACTGAATATATTGTAGACTGTCAGCATTGATAGACATTGACTAACATAAACCAGGCACATGGCTTGATTATCTTGTAGGAAAACCTGCACCTAGATAGTTGGCTGGGGCTTACAGGAATCATAGGACTTTGCTCAGGTACTTGTTAAAAGCTTTCCTTGCATTCACTAACCTAATTCTCACAAGGTTCAAATGAGTTAGGCTATAGTATGGTGACTTACAGGTGACAGAGCAGAGACAAAATCAATAAATTGTGCAGGGCTACACACCTAAGATGTGGTGGAGCCAAGAAAAGAGCTCAGAACTTTCAGATTTCAGAGTTCATGACGGAGGATGGACCTCTACAATTCTGAGTTCAAGGGTTTGATCATTTCCCTGCATTGCTTCTCTTAGCATTTTCCATGACTTTCTGCAGCTAGGAGCTTTGGATTTGTCTGCTGGGAGCATAAGAGATGCCTCAGGGTCCCTTTTCATAATGGAGAAAATAAAAAGATATTTACATTAAGGATGATCAGTGAGATTGAGGCCACATCCTCAAGTGCAGGGATTTCTAGCTGCCAATGCAACATTTGTTAGAATCAGACAGCAATACATCCTGTGAAAACAATATTCTTTGGGAGATACTGCTGACCTGGTAACGCCCATTCTAGAATCATGGCCCGGGGAGAGGATGTCTTGTCATTTCAGATATTTATATGCCAGTGTCTTGAAGGAATTGTTTTTATTAACCAGTTTAAAGAAACTAATGTTTATTTATAATAAAAACTCAAAATAGTTCAGAATGTAAGAAGGTGAAGGTGTTAAGTCCCTGCCCCACTCCCTCTAATTTTTTTCAGAAAGGTCATATGCATTAATGAGCATTTAGGAGAATAAATTAGACCATTCTCTACATTTATTTGCTTTCTTCTTTTTAATGACCATGTGCACTTCTGTTGTGTATGGATGCAATAAACATCCTTATACATTCATCTTTGGGTGCTTGCGGTAGTATTTTCTAAAGTAGAAGTCTGGATAGAGGGGATCTTTACTTTGTGGCTTTATGAAGAAGGCAAAACAGCCTGTTTAGAATGACTGAACTACCGCTGCAATGAAAACTACGGATAATTAAATATATTTATGTACAACAATTTAAAAAGAATGTGCAGAGAGTGTTACCTGGCGATGATCTGCAGTCTTTTTCGCTACAGGACTGATGATAGCTGTTACTGAGGCCATACTGGATTACTTTTTTGCAAGGCCTTGGCACCTTGTGGCAGAGAATGTGGTTCTCTGTGGGTCCCACGCATTCTTTCACTTCACTGCTATTTTAAGATGTCTGTATCTGGTTGGGCACGATGGCTCATGCCCATAATCCCAGCACGCTTGGGAGGCAGAGGTGGGTGAATCACCTGAGGTCAGGAGTTCAAGGCGAGCCTGACCAACATGGTGAAACCCTGTCTCTACTAAAAATAAAAAATTAGCTGGGCGTAGTGGCGGGCGGCCAGCTACTCGGGAGGCTGAGGCAGGAGAAATCACTTGAACCTAGGAGGCAGAGGTTGCAGTGAGCCGATATAGTGCCACTGCACTCCAGCCTGGGTGAAAAAAAAAAATGTCTGCTTCTGGGCTGGGCACAGTGGCTAATGCTTGTACTCCCAGCACTGAGGGAGCCCAAGGAAGGTGGATTGCTTGAGGCCAGGAGTTCAAGACCAGCCTGGGAAACATGGTGAGACTCTGTCTCTATTTAAAAAAATGCAAAAATTAGCCAGGGGTGGCAGGGTTGAGGTTGGAGGATCGCTTGATCCCAGGAGGTAGCCATATCCATGCCACTGTGCTCCAGCCTGGGTGACAGAGCAAGACTCTGTCAAAAAAAAAAAAAAAAAAAAAAAAAAGTCTGCTTCTGACATCAAGAAATTTTATAATAAATCTTTTCTTATGCACATACTCAAAATATGG
The DNA here is from genome assembly GCF_002776525.5 of Piliocolobus tephrosceles. Taxonomy (NCBI): domain Eukaryota; kingdom Metazoa; phylum Chordata; class Mammalia; order Primates; family Cercopithecidae; genus Piliocolobus; species Piliocolobus tephrosceles. The sequence goes on along the minus strand of NC_045436.1, from coordinate 105,565,753 downwards.
TCTTTAAATACTAAATAGTTACAAGTTTATTTCTCCAGAAAGCTTTGCTCCTCCCAAACTATAATCTGGACAGTGGTTGCCCCCTACTTTCCTTGTCAACCCCAGGAAAAGATATCATATTTCTCTCTCTCTCATCTGATCCTTGTGCTTCTGGGTTTTCTTTGGGAGTTTGTTCTCTCTGCCATTATGTTTTGCTGACAGCGATGATATTGGGAAGAGCATTTATTTAGCATTGCTTTTGACAGAGTCATTCTCTCTTTCAAGTTCAAGTTGAAAAATAAAACCCCATTGTGCTGCCATGACACTTCCTGTGCAATGCCAATAAAACATTCCTGCCTCTCATCTCATCTTATGTTAACTTATGGGCATTGCTGTTTGATCTTTTTCATTCAGTGTCCTGAGGGTGATAGCACACACAGCCTATTATTACTCACAGCCAATGAAGTGCAGCAATGGGCCCTTGCTTGTGGAATTCACTGGTCTTACCATCTTCCCCATCAGTCTGTTACAGTGTCAGCTGGGTGACAATTCTTTTCAGGGCCTGGACCATGTTCTCCAGAAGGCTGTACATGCTCTGAATTAGTGTCCAATATTGTTACTGTGTCTCCCATTACCAGAATCCATGGGTCTAGGGATCAAGCAGAAATGGGAATGGCGTTACTCACCATTACCCCTAATGACCCACTGGCAAAATTTTTGCTTCCTGTTCTTAGAATTTTATGCTCTGGTGGTCTGGAGGTCTTAGTCCCAGAGGGAAAACTACTCCCATCAGGAGACACAACAAAGATTGCATGGAGCTGGAAGTTAAGACTGTCACCTGGCCACTCTGGGGTCCTCATGCCTCTGACTCAGCAGGCTGAGAGGAGAGTAAAGGTGTTGGCTGGGGTGATTGATGTGGACTGCTACTCCACAATGGAGGTTAGGAAGAGTATGTCGGGAATACAGGATATCTCTCAGAGAGTCTCTTAGTATTACCAGGCCTTGTGATTAAGGTCAATGGGAAATTACAATAACCATATCTGGGCAGGACTAGGAATGACTCAGATCCTTCAGGAATGAAGGTTTGGGTCACTCTGCCAGGTAAAGAACCATAATTAGCTGAGGCGCTTCCTGAAGGGAAAGGGAATATAGATTGGGTAATAGAAGAAGGTGGTTATAAATACCAGCTACAACCACATGATTAGTAGTTACAGACATGCAGGCTGTAATTGCCATGAGTACTTTCTCTCTATTTTGTTAAGAATACTTTTGTATGTATTCATATACACGTATGTGTGTGAGTGTGTGTGTGTGTGCATATATATAAAATACATATGTATGTATGTGTATATATACATATATAAATATATATACAAAGAAAATATCGTTGTTTTCTTTCTTCTCTTATTCCTTTCTCATATAATGTAAAATGCCTTGAGTTTATATGAGTATTTAAGTATTGTTAATTTTATATCATAATATTTACATTGTGGGATATCAGAAGAGGAGTAAACACCATTTAAGGACTTTACTTCCTCCTCTGGAAAAGGGATTAGTGCATTTTTGGTTGTACACAGGATAGTTGTATCATGCTAGGAGGAACTATAGCCTTGTTATTGTTTTTATTTGAAGATTAAGTGTGGTTTAAAGAGGTGAGTATGGTACCAGGTTGAGAAGGGGTGGAATTCTGATGGTCAATTTTGGTTGTCAATTTGACTGAATTAAAGGATACCCAGATCACTAGTAAAGCATTATTTATTCTCAATCATTGCATTAATTATTCTCAGTGCTGCAGTCGGTACTGAGGCTCTCCCTCTTTTGTGAAAAGGAAACCCAGGTGGTTTGGCATTTGATTAGAATAATTGGGTTGCCCCAGGTATATCTGTGAGGGTGTTTCTGGAGCAGATTGGTATCTGAGTTGGTGGATTGGTAGGGGAAGATCTGCCCTCAGTGTGCACCAGCACCATCCAATTGGCTGGGGGTCTGGATGGAACAAAAAGGTGGAGGAAGGGTGCATTCTTGCTCTCTCTCTTCTCAGCCATTGGGCATCAGAACTCCATGTTCTCCGGCTTTTGGGTTCTGGGACTCACACCAGTGGCCGCCTAGACTCTTGGGCTTTCAGCTTCACACAGGGGTACACCATTGACTTCCGTGGTTCTAAGGCCTTTGGACCTGGACTAAGCCATGCTACTAGCTTCCTTGGCTCTTCAGCTTGCAGATGGCCTGTCACGGGACTTCTCAGCCTTCAGAAATGAGTGAGCCAATTCCCCTAATAACTCCCTACTCATCTCTCTCTCTCTCTCAATCTCTCTCTCTCTCTCTCTCTCTTTCTCTCTCTCCTATTGGTTCTGTTTCTCTGGAGAACCCTGGCTAAAACAGATTTTGGTGAATTGACTACAGAGATTTTATAGAAGTTTGGATCTTTATTGAATAGATAGTTGGAACAAAAATCTCATTTTATTATAAAGGAACAACAACAACAACAACAAAACACACTACCAGAGACGGTGGTTATCCCCCAATAGCTGTTCTCCCTTTCTAGTAGAATATATATACTAATAGATATCTACCTGATCACATGGCTACCTACCTAAAGATTGTATCCCAGCCTTCTTTGTGGCTAGTTGTGACCAAGCAACTAAGTTCTAATGTAATAAGAGCAGCAGTGACGGGTGCAGTATCCACACTGTGCTCTTAAAAGAAAGAAGTAAAACTTGCCCAAGGAAGTGTCTCTGCCTCCTCCTGGCTAGAATGTGAGCATGAAGTCCTCTGGGGCTATAGATAAAAGGAGCTGGGTCTCTGATGCTTGTGGCAATCATATCAGCCCTGGATCTTCTAGCTGAACTGTTTTGTGAGAAAAAAATATATACTTCTGTTTTATTAAAGATACTGTTGTTTTCAATCCTTTTGTTATAACGGAAATGCATACACAGTACAAGTAAATAAATATATATACACACACACACGAAAACACACATACACCATCTTAATAAATTATTCAAATGAGAACAAACTTTTTGATGTGGGGATGTCCTATATTAAAAAATATGTCAATGTCATTGCAACTTGTTTTTTTCCCCCCGTTTTTATAGTTAACATTGTCTTTTGGCAACCTTGATGAAACTTCACATTACTTAAACATGGAATGATGAATAGGGACAGTTAGATTAATAAGGCATAAGTCAATCAGGCCTTCTGCTGAGATCATACGCTACATCATACGCTTCTGCTGAGATCATACGCTACAGTTTTGCAGCAGTAAATTCTTAAGGGCCTGAAATAAACTTGAAATTTGTTAATGTTTCCAAGCTAAGTATAACTTTTATGTGATTTAGGTACTTAAATTTGTGCTTAAATTTTCAATTTACCTAAAATTGAACATTCTACTAGTTTTTCATAAAATATATTCAATCAATCATTTGTACCAACTTCTGAGATGTTACAAATGACAAGGTTGATTACTTACAGTTAATCTTTTATTTTCAGGGAAGTGGAAGAAGGTGTAGGCTGGGGAGGGGACTGTTGAAGATGGAATGAGACTAATGAGCACTGGAGAAAGAGGAAGACCAAATGGTCCAGAATATCCATTAATTCAGTTATCAAACATTTATTTAGTGCCCATATTAGTCCATGTATTATACTAGGTGCTGAGGATTCAAAGACTAATAATGTTTAATTTCTGTCCTTAAGATGCTTATATAATTAAAGAGGTAAAAATGGAAACTGACTGTAAAACAAAATAAAGTCATTGATTTTTCATTTCATTGATTTCTATTAATTTCTGGAGGCATTTGTATGTTGGATCATTCAGAGTATTCCACATTCCTGGACACAGTAATTTGTTCAGGTATGTGTGAATAACTGCGGCCAATTAGAGACTTTCTTGAGATTTGATGTACAGAAACTGAGAAAGAGAGGGTCTCTTTTTTTCTGAATCATTAGTTTCTATTACTTGCAATCAGAAGATTCCTGATACAACCTATGCATACATTTTCTGGAAGGCATTAGGTACCTGATAATTTTAAAAAACAAGTGAAAAAGTGGATAATTTACTTTTGTGTCATACATAACCCATATGATGTCTGCCTTCACATTCATCTTTGTTTTTGTCCCTCCCACTCCCATACTTACTACCTTCTAAGTAAGACTCAGTATTTCTTTGCAGTCTTCAAGATGAAAATGGACTCCATCGGGCATTGATGCATGACGCTGATTTCTTTGAGGATATATAGAAGGGAGTGAGGGGTGAAAATACAGTGCATGACAAGCAGCTTTGTATTGCAAACCCCCTCCTTGGCCTTCCCTTTCTAAGTCTCTGTGTGGCTCTTTCATGTTGGTCTTCCTGTTACCTCTTCTCTTTCCCTGTAGTCTGTACATTTCCCAATTATAGTCCCCAGACCCTGGATCTTTCTTACTCAGAGTAACATAGCTATGCCCCAACTCATCCAAACTTACATGCTTTCACCCATCACTCCATTCTACAGACAAAAGATACCCCAGATACTGAAAAATCTACCTTCCTTAGAAGATAGGAGAGAGAATATAAATCACAAAATTTTTGAGTCATTATACAAACTCACCAAAGAATACAATATATCTGAGTCTAGATATGATTAAAATTAGGTATGTAAAGGATTTAGGTAGGTGTGAGTTGGGGCAGTTTCCAGGAATAGAAGGATGTATTCCAGTCTGAGAATTTACCTTTCATTGGATATATTTTATCAAGTTTGTGTTTCCATAAAAACTCCATGTAAATATGTATTTTTACTACAAGATATTTGACCTGATTGACAGTTTGCTGATAGATATTTGACCTCAGAGGTGGGCGAGTGGAAGGTCCAGAAGTCATCATAGACTATCTTTACCCTCCCAGATAAAGTTTGCAATTGAGACAATGAGTAATCATTACTATTCTACCATCTCTGTTTCTCCCTTTTCTCCCATCCTTTTCTTTCAATTCTAACTTTCTCAGGCACTAAGGTTTAGAAGGAAGTTCTTCATGGAGAACTGGGAATGCCAAGATGCACCGGGTCTTGGGTTGGATACACCGATTATTATTATTAAAGTCAGGACTTTCTTTTCACCTGAAATAATGATTTGACATACTCATGGATATATTTTAAGCCCTGGAACAAAAATAGGATGTAGATGTTTATAAATTTAGACTCACAGGACAACTATCCACAGTTTAGTTCTCCTGGAATTAAAATACATCATTCTGATTTTTTTGCATATCCAAAGGAAGTTTGTCCCATTTCATTTTTTAAAAATATTGCTAGTGGTTTAAGTGTATATCTGTAAGGCTTCTAAAGCTATCTAGAAGTTAGGCAGAGTATAAATAACCTTTATTGTTATTATCATTATATGTAGCATTCACTCTGTTTTGCTGTCATTAATAAACCATTCAAGCAATGTTGTTGCAATGTGTAATATTAGCAGAAGACTCCCTGGGGAAACATATAAGCGGATGTTTAATATTCTGCTTGTTTCTCAGTTCATTTCTTCACAGGCAGAGGTGTTAGAGCATGTTCAAAGTTCAGTTGAAAAAAAGATGAAATCTACAGTATCAAAACACAGCGTAAACATGTTACTGTAATTCATAGAATTGCTTTTGCTTTAGCAATGAGGCCCAGAAAGACTTACTCAAGGCCCTAGAAAAAGTTAGTGGTGGAGCTGGCCCTAGAAGTTAGGTCTCTCTGATTTCTAGCTCATCAACATTTTCTCTATCCCTGGGTGTTTTATCAACAAGACATCAGGAACATATTAATTTTCAAGTACAGTTAGCATTCCACACATAAAGTTCATTTAACTTACTCGAAATTTTATTCAAAGTTTTAGGTATCGTTATAGGTAAACAACTTTGAGGTATACTTGTATGTGCATAATAGTTAGCAATGAGATACAGCATTTGAGACTGATCTTGATGGGGTTACTCGTGCACCTGTGCTTAGCTTGATAAAGGCCACCTTAAAACAAAACATTTTGTGATGATAAGTCCAAAAAGTGCTCACTGCATTTTCTGAAATTCACTCCTCCCCCATTCTGCCAGTTGCTGCTTCTGATCCGTGATGGGTCAGGCTCAGGAGGGGAGGGTGTGGGAAGTACCGGGACAAGGGATAAAGAGCACATAGAGTAGTTACTCCAGAATCTGACACCGGCGAGCTCTTTATGCAGCAGGTACACAGTAACTGGAGCTTGTTCTCATGGGACTCTTAGGTGAGTTCATCAGAGGTCCCCACCGGGGGAGGTCAATTTACTCTGTGGGGTGGTTGTCTTTCATATAAAGCTCAGCCATCTCCCTGTACAGTCCTTTCTCTTTACTCTGCTGCAATCTAATCTGGCCATAATCTTTCAGCTTTAGACTTACACTCTTGAGAGTCAGGCACCAGTGTCTCTCTGTCAAATTCCTGGGGTCACTTGCCAAGTTTTTGTTACATCTCATTGAAGAGAAAGTGCCCCATTATTCTCCCCCTTTGAAGTTGGGGAGAGACACAGTGCAGCTCAGGAACAATATTTTCTCTTCAATATCCTCTCTCTCCAACATCTGCATTAAAATCCCCTCTTTCCAATATCCTTAATGCCTATGTGAATTCTTTTCTCCTCTCGTGTAGCTTGAAAGTGGTAACCATATGATGTTAGCATGATTTCCAGTCTCTCAGCACATCCAACTTACGTAGTTTAGCCTCTTATTTTAGAATGTGGGCACCCAGCACCTGTTGAATTATTTTTAGCCCTTGATTCTTGCTGAAAAAAAGTACATAAAAAGAGTAACTTTAGTTTCTTCATCTGAAAGATAAAGAGGTTAGACTTCTTGCTCTTTGAACGTTGCTGTGGACTAATTTGTGTCCCATGCCCCCCTCCAACTTATATGTTTAAGTCCTAACCCTCAATGTCACTGTATTTGAATATAGTGCTTTTAGGAGGTAATTAACATTAAATAAGATCAAAAGTATGGGGCCCTAATCTGATAGAACTGGTACCCTTATGAGAAAGGAAAACACAGAGAGGATGTATGTGAGGACATAGTGAGAAGGTGGTCATTTGCAAGCCAGGGATAGAGCACTCACAAGAAACTGAACTCTATTGGACATTGATCTTGGACTTTCCAGCCTTCAGAACTGTGAGAAAACACATTTCTGTTGTTTAAGCCACGCAGTCTGGTATTTTTTTATGGTAGCCTGAGCTGACTGATACAGATGTCTTTACTTCTAAAACTCTTAAACCCCATCCCAAACTCTAAAACTGCTCATGTCCTATGAGAGTTCACATAAGTCCAAGAAAAAGCTTGCCTCACTCCACCAATAACATCTAGACTCAAGGAAGCCTCTTCTTGCCCATTGAGGCCATGGGTCTGCCGTTACCCATCCTCTCCAAGCTGAAATCTTTGCCATGGCACTCACACTGTTAATGTTATCTCAGCAACTGAACAAGCTCCATTCCCTCAACTTCTCATTTTCTCAGATTTTTAGGACTTGGCTATCTCATGTACTGATTTCCTCATCCATGACATCAATAGTTTAGCAATTTCCTGTAAACTATGGTTCGATCATACTGAAATATATTAACTGCGATGAGCGATGAAATTGCCAGTGCTGTTATTGTGTGAGCCACGCTTTAGAAACAGTGACAACTCTTGAGAGATTACATTCAGGGCTTGAAATCTGTGATTTCTTCCAAACCCAGAGAAATGGCATTTATTTGGAAGGAGGAAGTGGAGGGCCAAGACCAGTCGCTTTTATATCAACTTAGCTGCGTATTAAAGCTATTTTTCTCTTAGAATCAGAATCATGCTTGTAGTATCCACAGTAACAGAGTTTGGGAATAAGAAAAATAGGAAACAAAACTCCTTTGGTTCAAATGATGTCTCTTCTTTCAACTCCTAAAACATTTTTAATTGATACCAACATTTGGCACTTAAATTTTAAGCTTCTAGAATACAGGGAGTGCATTTTATCGTCTCTGTATCTCTGAAAGTCCCTAACTGAATCCCTAGAAGGAAAGTAATCTAGATAAAATTCTGACCACAGTGCCTGTTTGATAAGTACATAGTAAATACTAGTTATCATTATCAGTCCAAAGTAGGTGCTCACTAGTTGTTGATAGACTGATTTCTCTTTTGCAACTATTCTCTGTTTCGTTCATTCTATGGAAAGTTATGCAAACCTATAAAACCTTATTCTATTTTATATTAGGGTTAGAGATAGAAAAGTCATGGAGGAAGTATGATTGTTCTTTGATCTATATAATCAATTAACAATCAGTGATCTTTTAGTGTGTTTTGTGTATATATGTTTGTGCACACTAAAGTTTAATCACACAGGAGGACAAGTAGAGGTTGCTTTGTTTGAAATTACTCTCTTAAATGATTCCAAGTAATGCTTGAATCCTGTTTAAAAAAACTGCCAAGTCTTCTTGCATCAAAGTCTCAATTTGCATATTACTTTACATATTGAGTCCCAAAGGCTTCCATTCAAAGGATGGAAAATAAAATTAAACAAATCAATTAGTGTATCCTACTGCAATTGTATTCAAACCCAATAGTAAGGGCATTACATACAAATTACATAACAGATTTAGAAAGCAATTCAATTTAATCATATATTAGATCAGGAGAGAGAGGAACCCAGCTCAAGAGCACAAGAGAAATGCCAGTTAGCCCTTATGCTGGGGGCGGGTGGTGGGAGGGCAGTTCTCATCTGTCCTGGTTGGAACAGCAACTGGCCTCACCAGAACCAGCCCCGCACTGCAGCGCTGACCCCAGGCTGGGATTTCCAGGAATCCTTTTCTTTAATAAGAGGTGATTCTATTTGGCCTGTTGCTTTTTGGTCATTTGATTTCTGTCAATGTTAGAATTTTAAACTTGGTGCTGAATAGCCACTAATTTTGTACAATATATTCTTATGCCTAGAACAAATATATATATATATATATGTTATATATATATATATAACATATTTTAAATGATGAGCTGTTCTGTGCATCTCCTAACCCTCCAGGCAGTCTTTAAAGTTCCTTCCACTCTATTCTCTGGAGGTGTTTCCCAGCGTGGGCATCTAAAACTGTGCTGTTCAATTAGTCATATGTGACTGGTGTGACTAAATAATTAAATGCTTAATTTCATTTTATTTAAATTAAAATTTAAAAATTCATCCTGGATTCAATTACTGGAAGGCTTTTGGGTGTATCTCAAACAATCTTTGGTATGTGGATCTACTTTTTGACTCCACATTTTATGTAATCTAAATATTGATCAAGTATTTAACATCTAAATCGAGATGTGTTGTAAGTGTAAAATACACACCAGACTTTTCAGTATAAAAAGTGATGTAAAATATCTCATTAATGATTTTTATGTTGATTACATGTTTAAAATGAAACATTTTAGATACATTCCATTAAACAAATAATATTTCTAAAACTAGTTTTATCTATTTCTTCTTACCTTTTGAATGTGGCTATTAGAACATTTGAAATGACGTCTGTGCCTCATTTTGTATTGCTTTTGGACAGTGCTGGGTTAGAGAGAATGAAACCAGAAAACAAAAGTGCTAAATATTGATTTTTAAATTCAAATACCGTTAGTAGGACAATAATAAGGTAGGGTGTAAGAATACATGCTTTATTTTGTTGATCCTACCCTCAAGCAAGATCAAGATTTTTCATCTGGAGAGGGTAAGGAGGAAGGTACCAAATGAAAAGGAGCAGGTGCACACCTGAAGACCCCCCTCTAGCTTCCATGGGGTCACTGTCTTGTGAGCTGTCCTCTTGGCCAGGCAGTGCAGATAAACATCAGCATGGCCAGCGTCTGCAGCAGGCTGGGCTGTGCCGCAGGACTTTGGTCAGCCTCACCTAGTGCTGCACTCTGTGGCCCACCCTCTACTGCCCACCTTCTGCCCTCTGTTAATGGATATCTATAAATCCTCAGGATAGAGCGTGGGGTCCTGGACCCCTGGCAAGGTATGATAATGCAGAAAACAAAGACACTGCCCTTTGCTAAGAGTGAACAAGCCAGAACAGCTCAAGATCTACCAAGATCTGGGCAGAAGTTGGAGACCACCTTCCACCCCTGCTGTCAAACCTGTTTCATCCTTTACAGGCGTGTGTGGTTTTTTGAGATTTCAAAATGGCTGTTATGTGTGTTCCTGTTTCTCATGCTCATTTCTGGGTATCAAGCAGTTTTTACCTTGCGGGTCATGATTCATACTTTGTTTTCTTCCCTGAGCCCACCTTCCAGTGCAGGTTACATGTCATTTCTATGTGTTTGCAAAGTGTAGCAGATTGTGTTGCTCAGAAATAGCCACAGCAATGGCCACATGCTCTTTAGAATTTTGCTGCTTTTATCAAGATATGGAGTCTATTTCCTGCCCCTTGAGGCAGAAATGGAATGGAACTTTGTAACTGTCTTGGTGAACAGAATGTAGTGGGAGTGATGTATGTGGCTCCAAAGCTAGATTCTAGAAGATTGCACGGCTTCCACGTGGTGCTCACTTGTACTCCCTCTCTCTCTCAGGGTGTCCATCTTTGGAACTTGGCCACTATGCTTTAAGAAAACTCAAAGCAATTTATGTTGAAGACCACATGGAGATGTCCGTGTGGAGATGTTCTGAGGCCCCTAGATGACAGCCAGCATCAACTGCCAGATGCATCTGTGAACAATCGAGTCTTCAGAGGATTTTAGGCCCCAGCCTTCACATTTTCTAGTTGAGGTCTTAGACATCATGGAGCAGACACAGACATCTTTCGGTTCCTGATCCACACGTAGTAAACGATGGCTTTCCACTACTGAGATTTAGGTAATTTCTTATGTGGCCATAATAGGTGAAACATACAGCATCCTGTGCTTGCCCATATTATTTCACCCACAAGACTATACCCATTGTAATTGGTTGCCTTTCTCTCCCTCATAGACTCTAAGTTCCTTTTGGACAGATACTAAGCCACTCATCAATCCATCAGCTGATGAGTCCTCTTTAAATTGCCTCATACAGGAAAGTATTAGCTAAAAATATTAGATTTAAAGTGAGGAGAATTTGGCTTTCACCAAAGAGGGATAGAGTCTTTACCCTTGGCTTCTGGGAGAGCCTCAATGTCATCACTGATAGGAGTATCTTTGTTTAGAGTTGTGCCCTGGCAAATTGGATCTTAGAGTAGGGTGGGCTACATCTTACAGTCTTCGGGTAGGTGCTGGCCATTTCAGAAAGACCTATCGTATGACTTAGGGTGGAAGCTTTGGGTCACTTGCATCAGTTGATCTGGAGGCTGACTTTAATCATGTGGGCAATCAATAATCATGCCTGTGTAATGAAACCCCCCCAAAAACTTTGAGCACAAAAGCTCAGGCGAACGCCCCTGATTGGTAATACTCTGTGAGTATTGTCAAACATCAGTGCTGAGAGGGTAATACATCTAGAGGATAATGAAAACTTTGAGTTTGAAACTCTCCCAGGCTCTGCCCTATGTGTCTCTTCCTTTGGCTGATTTTAATTTTTATCCTTCCCCTGTCATAAAAATAATCATTAACATAACAGCATTTAGTGAATTCTGTAAGCCTTTGCAGCAAATTATCAAAACTGAGAGTGTTTTTGGAAATCCCTGAACTTGCAGTTGGTGTCAGACGTGAGGGTGGTTTTGTGAAAGATACCCTCAAACCCCTTAGCTTGGCTAACTCCAGGTAAAGGTCATTTGTCAAAACCCTGTTGTAGAGAAAAATGAATGGGTAAATCCTGTAAACAGGTGAGCAAGACAGGACCCCCACCCTGGATGAGAACCTATATCTGAAAATGATATTCCAGACTCCAAACTCTTACTTCATGTATCTCATGCACATTCAGTTGGGGCATTGCCACCCCATGGCAGCCTCTGTGAGAAGCAGCGGCCTCAAGGACCACTTCTCCCTTCAGTTGTGCAGAACACTGCTGCTTGACTGCTCATTAGCAAATGGGTGGGAGGACCATGCTCTTCCCTGTTCCATCTGGTGGATCCCACCCTTTGAGCCAGGAACCAGAGCTAGAAGTGCTATTTTTTATTTTTCTCCAAAAATTTCTTCATTAACTCTTAGGTAAAAGGCATTGGTCCTTATTAGTTTCAACTAAAAATTGTCAACAATAAGGAAACTAATTGTGAAACTAAATTAGAATGTTTAAAATTCAAATACAACACATCAAGAGAAGCAAGCAAATAATGGTGTTTAGCTATGTTCAAGTATGTGAGATTGTGAGAAAAATGATATAGAAACTGGGTGTTTTCTAGGACAAACCTATTTGACATTCCTTAGCAACAGTTAATGAGATATACCTTTGAATTTTTTAAAAAATAGTGTGTGTGTGTGTGTGTGTGTGAACACACATGCTGGTGTGTGTGTGTGTGTGTGTGCTGTCATTGTATGTTAAAAATAATTTCTAGAATATATATAATATAAATACTAATTAAGTAAATGTGTTAATTTTCTTTCTAAAATGACGAATGTAGTCAGTAGAAAGCCACCTTGCCCCATGACCCTTTGAGTAAGGTGTGGGACTTTTACTCTTGTACCCAATCAGAGGAAATTAGGTTTAACAGAATTCACAAAAAGAGAAAAATCACAAAGGGATGTGTGCACCAGTTG
>NC_045436.1:105533170-105548170 GCF_002776525.5 Piliocolobus tephrosceles | reverse complement strand
TTTTAATCCTAGTGGCTAACATTAGTGAGCAGTTACTACATGTGAAGTGCATTACTAGGCAGTTTACATATGTTACCTCACTTAGTCCTCTGAACAACCTGATGGGATCAGGTGGGAACTAATATTATCCACATTTTGTGGATGTGAGTTGAAACTTGGGAGGATTAAATACCTAGTTCAAGGTCAGCTGCCTAGTAGGTGGTGAATGGGGAGTCAAATCCAACGGTGACTCCAGGGCTTCTGCCACTCGCCCTTCGAGTATACTGACTTTCGGGGGCGTTCTGTTCTCAGGTGGGTGTTTAGTCTTGATTAATGTTGTGTTCTGGCAATAGCAAGCTGATTTCTCTACTGATTCTTTTCATGGGGGCGGAGGGGGGTTCCTACTCCATTTATATTAAGCACTCTAATTAGAAAAGACCACATTAAGCCTTGATCTGACCTTGTGGCATTATAAAAATGGCTAAAGTATATAACCAAGTGACTAGCAAAACTTGATCTCACAACTCCATGTCGGAATAGTCTTAATACAGGAGTTTCAAATAATATCATTTCTGTTTTTAAAAATGATTTTGCCTTACAGAAAGCTACAAATATTTACCCCTCAAGATCATGGACTTTCTCATTTATGACAATTCTACCTCCTGATTTCTGACAGTATTCAATGACTTAACTTCTTTTGGTCAATTTGAAATTACTTATTTATCTCACTGGCCAGAAACAACAGAAAGTGATGAGGCACTATGGATATAGTATTTGGAAAGCTGCATGTGGATTCACATGTAAGGAGGGGGCCAGTGAAGATCACTGGAAGGACATTTGGAAATGAGGGAAAGAGCTTTGCAAAATACTACCAGGGACTTTGAGATAGAAACTATGACTACTTGCTTTTTGTCATGATTTGCTTTAGCTCTTTCTCTAGGATCCTGTTAATTCCTTGTTTATTAATAGGTTAGGTTCCTAAAGATGTTCAGAAGTACCAAGTGACTGTCGCCACTGCCTGTTGGTGGTGGGAACAGCTGGCACATTGTTCACCTTGGCGTGTAGTTATGCTCCTCTCTGTAAAAGTTTCTAAGTAAAGGAGCTTCTGCAATGACTGGTTTGCGTTGACAGGGTATCAGCATAGAAGACATTTGATATGGCTGTTTCATGTCAAAGAAGCTTCCCACCCTGCTATTTTTTTTTAAAGATCACTCTTGACCATTTGCTAACAATAGTTTTTTTCTAGAAGCTTCCATAGAGTAGATGATTGATCAACAGCTACTTAATAAACATCCTTTAACAGAAAAAATGGCTTAGATTCCTATAAATGGTTACCCTTGGGGAATAAAAACATCACTTAGAGGAAATGTGGAAAAAAGTTCTGAAAGAGAATTTTGAGGGAGACATTCATGGGAAAGGCTCTTTGAGTTAGCTGCCCTTGGGAAGCCAGGAGCTGCCGTCAGGCCTCATTATCACCACTGGGTGTCACTCCAGGCAGCCCCTTAGCAGCCGTCTAGTCAAGGTTAAAATACTGCTAAGGGAACACAACAAAACAAACCGAAGGAAAATAATGAGAGAAACAAAAAAAGGGCCTAACTCTCTCAACATATATCAGGATTTTTGAATGAGACAGAAGAAAAGCACAATGCTAAAAAGCAACATCAGGTGGCATTCTGTTTTGGGATGAAGCTAGGGATTTTTACAAATTCAGCCTTTTTTTTTTTTTTTTCTCAAATTTAGAGGATATGCCATATCACTCAGTTCACTGAGGTGAGAGCACCATTAGACCAAAGCCTAGCTAGATTTTTAACAGCATGATATTAATAGTATTTTTAAGGATTTTGATCCATGTGGCCTAATTGGTTTCCAGAAAGATCATACCATTTTACAATAAGAGGGAAGCATTTTCTTTTCCTCATCTGTTTACTTGCAGGATCAGCAGTATATATGGGTGGATTATCCCGAAAGACCTATGTTCTTGTCTCAGCCTTTTGTTATAGCCACATAAGAACAAGCGATGGGTGGCTAAGGTAGTGGTTCTCAACCTTGGCTGCGCATTAGAATCACTTGGGGAGCCCTTTGATATCCCTTGCCTTTCCTCTCTCCCTACTTTATCTGAGAATTTGTGGCTGATCCCATTTGCACTTAGACCCTTGCTCTCTATCCTTCTGCGATCCAACTCCAATATGCAGGGTACAGCCTGGGGGTAGTGAGATTAAGAAACAGAGAAGGAGAAGAAGAAATTAGGTAGTGATTTCTTCTTCCATTTCCTTCCTCACAACAGATTCCCACAGATTGAGAGGTGGACATGGTAGTAGGGTCCTCAGCCATAATTCCATCTTATTTCCCCAAAGGGCTCGCATGTTCCTCACCCACAACATCAGTCCCAGCTCCTATTTTTTTCCGATGCTTATAGAAATTAACCATTTCTCTCTATAAAGATCTTCATCTTTTTTTGGAAAAGTGTAAGTAACAAAAATGAAGGAAGATACTTTCTCTTATTATAACACATCTAGTTTTAGAAGTTTTCAAAAATAGTAAAAAAGGAAAGAAGAAAGTGCGTCCTGGTATTAAGATGATATTGATTTCAGGTACTTCAACTTTTTCCTCATTTGTGTGATTATCATTTCTTTGTCATCAAAAAATCTTCAAAACATGATTTTTAATGGCTGCCTTATATTCATTGAATTGATGCAATGTGATGTAAGTATTTGTCCACTGCCGGACACTTACATTGCTTCAAATGTCCTCCTATTATACATGACAAATGTAATTGTTATCTATTGCTGCGTAACTAATCATTATAAAATGTAGTGACTTAGAAGGACAAGCATTTGTTATCTCATAGTTTCTGTGGGTCAGGAATCTGGATGGGCTTAGCTGGGTGCCTCTGGCTCAGGATCTTGGCCCTAGAATCTTAGGGTATCCACCGGGGCTGCCGTCATATCAAGGCTCTGCTTCAGCAAGATCCATACGAGCTCATCCTCATGGCTGTTGGTAGGCTTCCGGCCCTCACTGGTCATTGGTTGGAGACTTCGCTTCCTTGCCATTTGAGCCTCTCCATAGGGCAGTACACAGCATGGCCGCCAGTTTCTCTCAGAGTAAATGAACCAGTGAGAGACAGTGAGAAAGAGCACCCAAGACAGAAGCCAAAGCCTTTTTGTAACCTAATCTGGGAAGTGACAGCCCATCACCTCTGTCACAATCTATTTACTAAATTCATCCCACATTCAAAGGGAGGCAATTACCCAAGCATATGAATGCCAGGCATCGTTGGGCGCCACCTTAGAGTTGACTTCATAGTAAGAGAGTGAACATCCTGTGCTGCCTTGAATATGATTGCTATTGGAAACATATTATTAGAACTTTGTTTCCAACTGTTTGTTAATATGATTGCTGCAAAGAACATTTTTTATGTTATTGAATGTTTTACATTACTAACATTTTTACAAAGTTTATTGAACATTTTACAAGGGTGCACAGCACTCTGAGTGACAACCTTGATAAGATTTCTAACCATATAATATTTATATGTGTAAGAAATTTGATACATATTGCTTAATTGCTTTCCAGAGAGGTTGTACTATTTTATACTAAATGAGAAACATCTCCCCCCATCTGCTTCCTTGCAGTATCTGCAGTATATATTTCTCAGTAAACTTCAAAATACCTGTGCAATTGCTTCAGGGCCAGAAGGCAAGGAAACAGGCTGGATTTAGTTTTGTATTAGGTTAAGAAAGGTGAGAAACACAATTAGGATAGAGAGTTGAGAGAATCACTTTTTGCAAGGTGAGAAAAAAATGAAGTAGTCTTAAAACTTACTCTGGGTCTCATGTGTGAATCTCTGGCGTGGTGTGGGTCCCCACATATTTTATACTGGCAGAAATCTCCAGTACTTGAAATTTTTTATTTCAGTTCCTTTGGGACCCATCTGAACATTTCCTGCTTTTGGCCTGCCTTTCCCCCTGCTACTCCACTGTATTTGAAGGTCCAAATGGAGAGAAGGCTCTGAAAACAGAAATCGTGACTGCCACTGTCCAGTAGACAGAAGGAAATGAGCAACCCACAATTCAATTACAGTAGGAGGCGTGTATATCTAGAGTTTCACATTGGCATTTGTCTCACTTAGGAATGCTTTTGGCGGCATGTAACAGATAACAGAAAACATGAGACTGATTATTGTGATGTAGTCATTTAATAACACACTTAAAAAGAAGACAGAGGTATTTGGTTGCTGGAGTTGTTAGTTTGGCTGCTCTCCAATGTTATAATGAAGGCTAGCTCCTTCCGTCCTTCTGCTCTGCTATTCTTGGTGGTCTTGAATAGCAGAGCAGACCTTCTGCTTGTTGTCTCCTGGTCACAAGAAGGTTATCATAGCTTCAGGTATCGTGTCTGAATCCAAAACAAGAAGGGAGAAGTGGCAGTGAGGAAGTTTTCCTCCTGTGCAGCTTCCTGTTATAAGGAAGAAAAGTTCTCAGAAGATCCACTAGACTTGTGCTTACCTATTATTGACCAGAACCATTTCACATGGTGGCATGTAACGTTCACTAAATTTTTACGCTGGAGAGCCTAACAAATTCTATATTCTAGCTGAAAGGAAGGCAGGGAAAGCAAGTATTTAGTTTTTTCACCCTCTGTGGTAGACGGTAGAAAGACACAAAGGGGTTGTGAGTAACTGTTAAATCAACCAATCAAGAGTGTCATGAAGTTCTGAATATATATTCTAATAGAAACATTGTTTTGTATGGCAGGAAAATTTCTTTTCATTTTTTTTTATTGTACTAGGTTCTAGGGTACATGTGCACAACGTGCAAGTTTGTTACATATGTATACATGTGCCATGTTGGTGTGCTGTACCCATTAACTCATCATTTACATTAGGTATATCTCCTAATGCTATTCCTCCCCCCCTCCCCCAACCCCATGACAGGCCCCAGTGTGTGATGTTCCCCATCCTGTGTCCAAGTGTTCTCATTGTTCAATTCCCACCTATGAGTGAGAACATGTGGTGTTTGGTTTTTTGTCCTTGCGATAGTTTGCTGAGAATGATGGTTTCCAGCTTCATCCATGTCCCTACAAAGGATATGAACTCATCCTTTTTTATGGCTGCATAGTATTCCATGGTGTATATATGCCACATTTTCTTTCTTTTTTTCTTTTTTTTTTTTGTGTGAGTGTTTTGTTTTTTGAGACGGAGTCTTGCTCTGTCGCCCAGGCTGGAGTGCAGTGGCCGGATCTCAGCTCACTGCAAGCTCCGCCTCCCGGGTTCACGCCATTCTCCTGCCTCAGCCTCCTGAGTAGCTGGGACTACGCCACCTCGTCTGGCTAGTTTTTTGTTTTTTTTTTTAGTAGAGACAGGGCGTCACTGTGTTAGCCAGGATGGTCTCCATCTCCTGACCTCGTGATCTGCCTGTCTCAGCCTCCCAAAGTGCTGGGATTACAGGCTTGAGCCACCACGCCTGGCCAAGTGCCACATTTTCTTAATCCAGTCTATCATTGATGGACATTTGGGTTGGTTCCAAGTCTTTGCTATTGTGAATAGTGCCGCAATAAACATACGTGTGCATGTGTCTTTACAACAGCATGACTTATAATCCTTTGGGTATATACCCAGTAATGGGATGGCTGGGTCAAATGGTATTTCTAGTTCTAGATTCCTGAGGAATCGCCATACTGTCTTCCACAGTGGTTGAACTAGTTTACAGTCCCACCAACAGTGTAAAGGTGTTCCTATTTCTCCACATCCTCTCCAGCACCTGTTGTTTCCGTATGGCACGAAAAGTTCTATAGCATCTTAGTTAATAAGTTTGGCCTAACTCCTATATCCTATGGTATATATATTCTGAATTTCTGTTGACATAAAAATGTATCTTTGGAAAAAATTTGCTTGTAAGTTGGGGCTTTTCATAGTGTATTACTTTTTAATTTTAAAATTAAAAAAAAATCATTTCCTAAAGCCCTGTTCTCTAAATTTTATGCTGTCAAAGTATTTAAAGTCTGTATGTTGATGAGTTTTCTGTAAGTAAACAGCAATGTATGGAATAACTCTCCTGGCATTAAGACATAACAATATGTGGGAGGCATTATTTTAATCTTACTGTAGCAAAACATTTTAAAAACCTAAATGGGACCCTGATTATTTTCTATATTAAAGCATCTGACGCCTAAATAAGACTCTTACAAGAATATGGGGAAAAAAATATGGCTTAAATCAGTTTGTGGCTTTGGGTTGACCCATCCAGGCTTATTCTCTGGAATATATTATTTTCTCCTGGGTAATTTAGGTAACTGTTACCACGAATGGTGAGACCTTGTGCTTGAGAGGAGAGGTCTAATTTTTAGGCTCTCCAGTATAAAAATTGAGTAAACATTGGCACATATTTCAATTTCTTCTAGTTTTTTTTTTTTTTTTTTTTTTTGAGATGGGGTCTCTCTCTGTTGTGCAGGGCTGGAGTGCAGGGGTGATCATGGCTCACTGCAGCCTTGACTGTCTGGAGTCAAGCAATCCTCCCACCTCAGCCTCCTGAGTGGCTGGGACTATAGGCACACGCCAGCATGTCTGGCTAAGTTTTTTTTTGTTTTTGTTTTTTTGATGGAGATGAGTTTCTTTATGTTGCCCAGGCTGGTCTCAAACACCTGGGCTCAAGGGATCCACTTGCCTCGGCCTCCCAAAGTTCTGGGATTACAGGTGTGAACCACTGTGTCTGGCTCATAGATGTTTTTAAAGTGAAAAACAGATGCTTTAATTACACAATAGCCTTTTTTGACCTATCATATACAAGTAATATATATTATTAAATTGAGAAAGAGTAAATTGAATATAAACATCTAAGTGGAGTGATGTCTTCTGTCAATAAATCCTCTTTTTAAAAAAAAATTAGAGATGGGGTCATCTCCTTATTTTGCCCAGGCTGGAGGGCAGTGACTACTCACAGACATACAGTCTTAGTGCATTACAGCCTCAAACTCCTGGCTTCAAGCAATCCTCCTGCCTCGACCTTCTGAATAGCTGAGACTACAGGTGCACACCACTGCCAATGGCTGTCATTAAATCTTTTTTTTTTTTTTTTTTTTTGAGACGGAGTCTAGCTCTGTCGCCCAGGCTGGAGTGCAGTGGCCGGATCTCGGCTCACTGCAAGTTCCGCCTCCCGGGTTCACGCCATTCCCTTGCCTCAGCCTCCCGAGTAGCTGGGACTACAGGCACCCGCCACCTCGCCCTGCTAGTTTTTTGTAGTTTTTAGTAGAGACAGGGTTTCACCGTGTTAGCCAGGATGGTCTCGATGTCCTGACCTCGTGATCCGCCTGTCTCAGCCTCCCAAAGTGCTGGGATTACAGGCTTGAGCCACCGCATCTGGCTTGTCATTAAATCTTTAATGTGCCCTCATAGAACTCTTAGGAAGCAAGTGTATAGACCTTGGACCTGTGTACATATTCTGACTTCTGGAAGACTTCATTCATTCAACAAAAATTTGTAGAGCCCCTACCTTGTGTCAGGCACTGTGTTGGGCCCCACGGGGTGTAAGTCAGAGCCAGTCCATGCGCTCACTATTTATCGTCTTTGAGGAGGCAAATCAACTAGGATTGGAGTCAGTGGAATGGGTGTAATGCTAGGCAAGCACAGGGTGCCCTGTGAGCTTCCTGAACCCGTGAAGGGAATTGTAAAGGACAGTTTCCTGGAGGAAATTTTATGTTTGAGAAGAACTGTGAAGGAGAAGGCTGGAGATGAGTGGCAGTGGGAGTAGTGGCCAAAGATTGTTACAGGAAGAGGAAATAGTACATGAGACTATCTGGTGGCTGTGTTAGAGACACTCTTTAATGTAGGCTTTTGGAATGAAACATTTAATATTTCTTTCTTGCACAACTAATTTTCTTTGAAACAACATTATCTATAGTTCTTCTCTCTCTTTCCATCCGGAGGAAGAGTTTCGGACTCCTACAATTTCTTTTTGTTTTACATACTTAAGATCCATCCAATTGTTTTCAGCACCAAAAATTCCCAGCACATCCTTTTCCTTGTGGCTAACTTTAAAAGAGAAAACTTGTGAGCTATGCATGTGCTTGGGCCCTCAGAGCTTCTCTTTTCAGCTCTGAAAAACCTGTTGAGAAACATGGTTTTAGATCCTCAGTCATCTCAATTCCTCTTTCTCAGTTAATGCTTATTTGGCTTAAGTGTTTTCTTTTCTGTGTGTGCTAAATCTGCCAAAAAACTAAATTTTAAAATTAGTTTTAAATCAATAACTTAGTTTTTGAAAGAAGTGTTAGTCAGCCTGTCACTTTCTAGCGGTGAAGTTTTGTTTGTTTGTTTTCGAGACAGAGTCTTGCTCTATTGCCAGGCTGGAATGCAGTGGCACGATCTCGGCTCACTGCAACCTCCGCCTCCTGGGTTCAAGCGATTCTCCTGCCTCATCCTCCCAAGTAGCTGGGAATAAAGGCACCTGCCACCATGCCCGGCTAATTTTTGTATTTTTAGTAGAGACGGGGTTTCACTATGTTGGCCAAGATGTTCTCAATCTCCTGATCCTGTGATCCGCCCGCCTCGGCCTCCCAAAGTGCTGGGATTATAGACGTGAGCCACTGCACCTGGCCATAGTAGTGAAGTTTTAACTTTATTTATGACTACTGGTTTCTAAAAGACCCAACTTTCCTTCCCCTGAATGCCAAACATCTTAAACCTTAGTTGAACTTCTTGAGCCTGGACAGACACTTTAATAAGGGGTTTATGTAGTAGCTGCCTTACTTGTTTCATTGATGGATTTAGCTTTCTTCATCCTCTTTATTATTCACTTTGAAAACTTTTTGCAAATTCTGATAGGATGAAAGTGAGGTGGACCTCAGGAGAGAAATTCAACTTTCCTGCTTAGTCACTGCAATCTTACCTATGCAAGTCATTAGACTTAAGAGGAATACGAGATTGGAGTAGACCCAGTCACTCTGCCATAGTGAGTGTCACCTGAGGTTTAGGGGATAAACAAAGCACTTGAAGATACTCTTCCTCTGAATATTGAAGTCTTATTGAACATTTCATAAAGTCAGAGTTTCAGAATCTAACTTATAAAAAGTTCAAAGAAGAAAAACCTCACATTCAATGATTCATGTTTTTAGAAGTCACTAAAAATTCTGGATATATTTGAAATAATATTAAGGCCCTAAATAATGGTTGAATGTAAATCATAGAGAAATCAAATTCACATGGATGTAGTTAGCTCTTGCAAGAAAATGTTAAGCCTGACCCAGCTCTAAGAGGTCAAATTAAGCATGATTTAAAGTGACTGGGTGAGGATAGGGGTGGAGGAGCATCCTGAAAAGGAATCAGAAAGAAGCAAGTCAGCCCTAGTGTGTCAGAACAAGAAAGGGAAGGGAGGGTGGCATTTTGTCATTTTTGGAGAGAGAAGGGAAAACATTATTTATAGCTCAATGCATTAAAATGCTTATTTGACATGCAAGTATTGATAAAATCAAATAAAAGCAAGCATATTTTGAATAAACTATGCTCAGGTTATCTGACAATTTTAATAAAGAGCTATAGGAAATTTAGTTGCCCAGAGAATGGTCGTCTGAAGTGCATCTTATTTTGAATAAACCAATATCAGCTTAATAAGAGTTGACTGGAAATGCTTGTCACATGACAAATGGAAATGATTTTCCTTTTTGGAGTGTTATGATGAGCATGGAGGAAGGAATAGAACAGACGTTGAATTTTCATACTCTTGAGCCTGGATGAGTGATGCCCCAGCAATGGCCGGCTCTGGGTAAGTGCTTTCAATTAGATTTCAGTTTGTCATGCCTACAAGCCACTTTTTCTTGGGTCTTGTAATTTCATATCTCTGGTATTGCTGGGATGTAATGCTACCTGGGTCATATCACTGGTATACAAGGTTGAATAATGTAAAAAAAAGACTATTGAATGTATGGTTACTGGTACCCATGGCAAAACTTAGTGCATTTATGCTCCCGGGACATTCCAGTACTTCTCATCAAGTACTTGGGAATTAGAATCACCTGGTGCGTCTCTCGACCATATAAAGTCTAAATTCCACATGAGACCCATAGGAAAGAATCTTTAGGAGTGGAGGCTCAATTTTTAGCATTCTTAAAAATCTTTCCAAGCCATATACTGCCATGTATTATGTCTGTGAGTGCATATTAAAATACTTTGAAAGTCTTTAAAAGCTACCAAAGACTTAAAAAATATGTTTATGGGCAAATTGTCTAATTAAATATTATATAGTCATATGCAGCATGTATCCCAGAACTGGAGAGAAACAACATATTGGTTCTATTTTGCATTTCATGCTTCATGCACCATCACTGTGCTGTGGGTATCAGGCCCTTTGGAAGCTTGTGACTGTTCACATATTATTCCAGCTTGATAAAATGTTAGGGGAAGGAGGTCTCTTCTCTCCTAAAGAGGAGAGAGCGGCTTGAGGAAGGCATTGAGGATAGCTGCTATTTTTCTTCAGGTGTTTGATCTGACTGACGGCCCCTGTCTGAACTTCCTAGTCATTTGCCATTTCATTAGCTGCAAGGTTTTCAATTTCTGCCGCTTGGAAGTTACACCGCTTTGAACAAGTCCCCACAGTAATTGAATTTGCCACAGAAATAGAACACTGGAAAATTTCATTTTCTTCTTCCCTGCATGAAGGCAAGCAAGGAGGCAGAGCATACACATATTCCTGCTGGGCTGCTCTTCTCTTCTTTCCTGGCTCCATTTCCCCTCCCTTCCCCCCATGCATTCACTAATGCTCACTCCTATCCTGCTCCCAAAGCAGGTATACAGTCACACAAAAAAAGGCCTGCTTTCAAATCATCTCAGAGTGCATCAGCCTGTCACTTTGTAATTTTCTTCTAAATGCCTTCCACAAATAATGGTTTTCAAAATGAGCATTAACAGGCTTGATTACATGAAATTGTCCTTTTAATTTACACCAGGATTCTATTGATCACACAAGTGCAGATTAAAGTGTTCAATGAAGCCCGTGATGAGGTATTAACCAGCTAAGGGTCCTCCAGGGGCCGCCAGGGAGGCCAGGAATATGCTAGAAGTGTACAGTTATTTCCCCATAATGAAGTGGCACTATGCGAAGGCATGAATCGCTGGCAGGAAGAATAGATCGGAGATGATGAGCTCTTCAAAGTCATTTCTCCCTCACTCATTCAGCCTCATGCCCAGATCCTCTTGCGATTCTTCTGCATTACTTGTCATGAAATGCCAGGATTTACTTAGCCAGCTGATGCAATTTTTATGACCTTATTGCTTTTTCACCATGGTAATAGTTTTGAATCAATTTATCAATCCAGCGGTGCCATCAGACATATTGCCCTGAAGATCAAGTCCGGGTCATTCCATCAATTCACTGCGGTTTACGAAGATAGAGAAAAAAGCCAGGCCGTGTGGGCTATCAACTTCAAATGGCTTAGTAAACATGCGTCGGCTGCTTTAACCGCTTCACTTCTGACTCCAGACCTTTGTGTTTCTGGACAAGACCACCCAAATCAACCCAACAGATGCTTGATTTTGGTACATGCAGCTCCATAGTAAAGAGGCCTGGGTACAGCAAGAAGCATCTCTGGCAATTTCCCAAGCAGAATGGTTGGGGCAGAACTTGGAAGTGTGACTTAGTCTTGCACACAAAGTAGACTGTGGTCTGCGACCCAAGTCCCAAAGCTTTTGTCTTACCAACCTGAGAACTTAGCAGTTGGGGTGGGGAAAGGAAGCGGAGTGTGAGGTGGGCTCCTTTAGTAATAGGTTTTGCAGCAGGGTTGGGATTCATAATCCAATCCATCTTCTCTCTACAGAGGCTGCTGGTCAGTGATAATGGTTTCAAAAGATGAAAAACCTGTAAGTCATTTTTCACAGGATGAGGTGTCACTGAGGGCAGGACACAAAGAAAGAAGAGCACACTTATTGGAAGAGATGATCTCTTAGGAAAAGAATGAACATTCCTTGCCCAAGGGAGAAAGAGAAGGGGTGTGGTAGGTGTCAGTCTGGCCATCCAGTTAGATTGCTGGTGTTTGCACAAATAAAACACTAGGTGTCTCTTGGGAATTCAGTTTTGTTATTACGTTGGCTGTATTCAGAGAATCCTGTTAGTTATTTGTATATTCTTTGTATTTATGTATCATGTCAAAATTTGAAATCCTATACCTCAAATTCTGGTAATAATTTGTTTGCAAAAAAAGGTAGCAATGAATTTAAATATTATTTAAAAATGTATTGTTTGTAAGACTTTAATAGAGATTAAATGTATACTGTCAGCTTTGTGCTTTGCCAGGAAGCTGCTATATTCAGCATTTAAAATGAGATTTGTCAGATCCCAAGCTTATGTCGATTCTATAAAAGTTTAATGATCTACTTCCACGTCTAGCAGCATTTAGGATTTATTTACAGTCTTTATTATAAAATTTGTCCAAAATATACACATTCCCCAAAGACTTCTGAGCTTAGCAGCAGAAATATAAATGCACCAAAGTGAAATATAGCAGATGGTAAAATCTCTGTTTGCTAGGCATTTTTTTCTTCTTTAATCTTCTTTTTTTCTCATTTTACTTTTCTTCTCTATTTGCTAAATACTGAAGGAGGCAAGAGAGGCTGTTTTGTTCCTAGGAAGCATTTAAGGAGGCTGTTAAGTAAGTTGAATAATGTAAGAAAAGATCATCAATGCGTAGTCCTTTTCCCTCCATTCTCCTGGATATTTAGCAAAGCAAAAGTTGGAAATCAGGATAAGAAACTAGGAATCATGAAATCAAGGAATGTGTGGGAGGAAACTTAGAGATTATCCAAGGCAATTTCTTTATTTTACAGATGAGAAAGCAACAACATTCTATTGGAAACTTAGAGTTGGATGGTTGTACCTAATCTTCTAATTACAAAACTCAAACAACTTAGCGTACTTTACTACTCAGCCTCTGCGTCATAGTTGCCTAAACATCTTGCCTCAAAATTCCTTGTCTTCCTCCAGTTAAGGAACCAGTAGTGGTTATATCCACTTCCACCATCCTCCAAACATGGCAGTGTTTTATAACCATTGTCAGTTAAATGAGGGGTTACTAAATATTAAAGTGTCTCCACAGGATCTGGAGTGCTAAGAAACAGACTCCTATGCTTACTTCCCAGAGGTTCTTCTGTAAATCCATAGTGGAGCTCAGTAATCTGCAGTTTAGCAAATACTCAAGCTGATTCCAATGCAGAAGTTGCAAGGTTCCCATGGTTTTGAATGCTGACTTCGCAATAGTTTATTATATGATCTAGGACGAGTGACTAGATGTCCTTAAGCCTCAATTAAGTCTGTACAATGGGCCTAAGAGTATCTGTCTTATAGGATTGCTATGTCCATTTGTTTGAATTATTATATGAAAAGCACATAGACGGCATTTCTAGCCTGTAATCCCAGCACTTCGGAAGGCTGAGGCGGACCGATCATGAGGTCAGGAGTTTGAGAGCAGCCTGAACAACCCGGTGAAACCCCGTCTTTACTAAAAATACAAAAATTAGCCGGGCATTGTGGCGTACCTACCTGTAATCGCAGCTACTCAGGAGGCTGAGGCAGGGCAATCGCTTGAACCTGGGAGGTGGAGGTTGCAGTGAGCCGAGATCATGTCTTTGCACTCCAGTCTGGGTGACAGGGTGAGACTCTATCTCAAAGAAAAAAAAAAAAAAAGAAGGCATTTCTAAGCAGTGTCCTTACTGCTCTGTGTCCAGACAAAAAAGTACTATGTGACAATGAAAAAGCTTAACATCTACATTTAAATTAAATGTAAAATTATTATACAAAACTAAGATAAATCAGTAGTGTTTACAGTGGAATATTTAAGTATCTTTGGTGGAGTAAAGCAATTTATGGATTAATATGAAGCAATCATTCTTTCTCTTTTTAATAGATCAGTCACTTTTTAGTATATCAGAATTTTAATAATAAATGACACATGTATAGAGCTGTTAGGTCCCAAATGGGGAGCTAGAATGGGGGAATCTAACCTAGCAGCTCAGCCACATGTTCATCTCTCTTCCTCCAATCCCAATTTTTCTTACACTAAAACATCCCTCATGCCAACACATTTACTGTGACTTCATCCTCTACCATCTTCTTCTCAACGATTCGCAGAGAAATTTCCCTTACTGTTTTCCTCCCTTCGGCCTTTCTTGGCTACCTAACATTTGTGTAGCCCAGTGATAGGCACATGGAATTATTTGTCCAAGGGTTGTGATTGACTGTAAACACTGCAGGAATTTAGATGAGGCAGAGATTACTGTGAACTAGAGTGGTTAGGGAAGACGTTTTGGAGTTAGTGGGAACTGATCTGTTTTCTGAGGCACGGAGGGAGGAGAAACAGGGCATGTCCCTTTGTTTTGGCATGTGGGTGTGGACAGAGGGCTCGTGGAGATACGATTGAAAAGGTACATTGGAGATGGCTGGGAAAGGTCCTGCTTACCTAGAGGTGAAAAAGAGCAATAGGTTAGAAAATAGTGTTCTCTAAAGGAATGGTTTTCAAATGGTATTTAGTAAAACAAGCACTTCAGACATTCTGAATGGAATTTTATTTTATTTTATTTTATTTTTTATTTTATTTTTATTATACTTTAAGTTCTAGGGTACATGTGCATAACGTGCATGTTACATATGTATACATGTGCCATGTTGGTGTGCTGCACCCATCAACTCGTCAGCACCCATCAATTCATCATTTATATCAGGTATAACTCCCCAATGCAATCCCTCCCCCCTCCCCCCTCCCCATGATAGGCCCCAGTGTGTGATGTTCCCCTTCCCGAGTCCAAATGAGCTCATTGTTCAGTTCCCACCTATGAGTGAGAACATGTGGTGTTTGGTTTTCTCTTCTTGTGATAGTTTGCTAAGAATGATGGTTTCCAGCTGCATCCATGTCCCTACAAAGGACGCAAACTCATCCTTTTTGATGGCTGCATAGTATTCCATGGTGTATATGTGCCACATTTTCTTAATCCAGTCTGTCACTGATGGACATTTGGGTTGATTCCAAGTCTTTGCTATTGTGAATAGTGCC
>NC_045436.1:105353788-105528170 GCF_002776525.5 Piliocolobus tephrosceles | reverse complement strand
ATGAAACTTAGTTTGGCTGGATATGAAATTCTGGGTTTAAAATTCTTTTCTTTAAGAACGTTGAATATTGGCCCCCACTCTCTTCTGGCTTGTAGAGTTTCTGCCGAGAGATCTGCTGTCAGTCTGATGGGCTTCCCTTTGTGGGTAACCCGACCTTTCTCTCTGGCTGCCCTTAAGATTTTTTCCTTCATTTCAACTTTGGTGAATCTGGCAATTATGTGTCTTGGAGTTGCTCTTCTGGAGGAGTATCTTTGTGGCGTTCTCTGTATTTCCTGAATTTGAATGTTGGCCTGCCCTGCTAGGTTGGGGAAGTTCTCCTGGATGATATCCTGTAGAGTGTTTTCCAATTTGGTTCCATTTTCCCCCTCACTTTCAGGCACCCCAATCAGACGTAGATTTGGTCTTTTGACATAATCCCATACTTCTTGCAGGCTTTGTTCATTTCTTTTTCTTCTTTTTTCTTTTGGTTTCTCTTCTCGCTTCATTTCATTCATTTGATCCTCAATCGCTGATACTCTTTCTTCCAGTTGATCGAGTCGGTTACTGAAGCTTGTGCATTTGTCACGTATTTCTCGTGTCATGGTTTTCACCTCTGTCATTTCGTTTATGACCTTCTCTGCATTAATTAGTCTAGCTGTCAATTCTTCCACTTTTTTTTCAAGATTTTTAGTTTCTTTGCGCTGGGTACGTAATTCCTCCTTTAGCTCTGAGAGGTTTGATGGACTGAAGCCTTCTTCTCTCATCTCATCAAAATCATTCTCTGACCAGCTTTGATCTGTTGCTGGCGATGGGCTGTGCTCCTTTGCAGGAGGAGATGCGCTCTTATTTTTTGAATTTCCCGCTTTTCTGCCCTGCTTTTTCCCCATCTTTGTGGTTTTATCTGTCACTGGTCTTTGATGATGGTGACGTACTGATGGGGTTTTGATATAGGTGTCCTTCCTGTTTGATAGTTTTCCTTCTGACTGTCAGGACCCTCAGCTATAGGTCTGTTGGAGATTGCTTGAGGTCCACTCCAGACCCTGTTTGCCTGGGTATCAGCAGCAGAGGTTGCAGAAGATAGAATATTGCTGAACAGCGAGTGCACCTGTCTGATTCTTGCTTTGGAAGCTTCCTCTCAGGGGTGTACTCCACCCTGTGAGGTGTGGGGTGTCAGACTGCCCCTAGTGGGGGATGTCTCCCAGTTAGGCTACTCAGGGGTCAGTGACCCACTTGAGCAGGCAGACTGCCCCTTCTCAGATCTCAACCTCCGTGTTGGGAGATCCACTGCTCTCTTCAAAGCTGTCAGACAGAGTCGTTCGCGTTTCACAGGCTTCTGCTCCTTTAGCTGAGCCCTGTCCCCGGAGGCGCAGTCTACAGAGACAGGCAGGTTTCCTTGAGCTGCTGTGAGCTCCACCCAGTTCGAGCTTCCCAGCGGCTTTATTTACCTACTTAAGCCTCATCGATGGCGGGCGCCCCTCCCCCAGCCTCGCTGCTGCCTTGCGGTTAGATTGCCGCAGACTGCTGTGTTAGCAAGGAGAGAGGCTCCGTGGGCGTGGGACCCTCCCGGCCAGGTGTGGGATATAATCTCCGGTGTGCCGGTGTTACAGCGCAGTATTGGGGTGGGAGTTACCCGATTTTCCAGGTGTTGTGTGTCTCAGTTCCCCTGGCTAGGAAAAGGGACTCCCTTCCCCCTCGCGCTTCCCAGGTGAGGCGATGCCTCGCCCTGCTTCAGCTCTGGCTGGTCGGGCTGCAGCAGCTGACCAGCACCGATTATCCGGCACTCCCGAGTGAGATGACCCCAGTACCTCAGTTGAAAATGCAGAAATCACCGGTCTTCTGTGTCGCTCGCGCTGGGAGATGGAGACTGAAGCTGTTCCTATTCAGCCATCTTGCTCCGCCCCCCGGAATTTTATTTTAAAATCTATTTGAATTATTACAAAAACCTGTAACATAAAGTGCACACCCAAATTTGGTATTTGCCACATTATAACACAATAAATATCACTTCTATATCCTTCTCTTGTGACACCAATTTACTAATTTTGTTCAGTCCTAGGATATAACTTCTGCTGTTATTTTGTCTGTATTCTGAAAGTGATATGAACTTGCTAAGATAGTGTAGTAGTCTACTTTGCATTTTTGTAAAGGAATACCTGAGGCTGGGTAATCTATAAGGAAAAGAGGTTTATTTGACTCCTGGTTCTGCAGGCCATACTAGCATGGCATCAGTTATCTGCTTGGCTTCTGATGAGGCCTTAAGAAGCTTTTACTCATGGCAGAGGGCCAAAGGGGAGTAGGCATGTCACATGGTGCGACAAGAAGCAAGAGAGAGAGACAGGGGAGGTGCCACACTCTTTTTAACAATCAGATCTTGTGGCAGCTAATAGAGTGAGAACTCCTTCATTACTGCAAGGAGGGCACCATGCATTCATAAGGGATCTGCCCCATGACCCAAACACCTCCCATTTGTCCCTACCTCCAACGTTGGGGGTCACATTTCAACATGAGATTTGGAGGGGACAAATATACAAACTATATCAGAGAGCTAATATAAAGTGTATGCCTTTTGCAGCTTCTCATCAGTGTGAATCAGCATTTTTGTTTTCAGTAAAGTACAACAAATAAATTCAGATGCTGAATTTGATAAGAACACAGCTGTCACTTGACTCCTCCAATTTAAAGTTTTCATGCATTTTTCTTTTTGATACACTTAGACCTTTCTATTTTATAAACAGTGCTTTGGGCAGGAGCCATCCATGAAAGAGCAAAATGAAATTCTGCTGGTAAAAAAAATGTTGAAAGCCATAGTCAAAGGCCACCTCATCTCTATGGATCTTAAAGAATGGAGTCAGCTGTATGGAATATTTTAAAGGTTTATTTGTATGGCACTTTTAGCAGTGAAATTACACATCGATAGCTGGAAAGATTGGATAGTTTGTGAGGGATTGGAAGCAAATAAAACAGAGCCACAGAAAGTATGTGAAAAACAACTAACTGCTTCACATACCATGAAGGGACATAGGTCTGGACAAGAATAATGGTGATAAAAATAAGGGAGAGAGAAGTTAAAGAATTATTACAAAATCATAACTGGTAATTCATGGTGCTTCCATGAATATTGAGAGATTGAGGAAGAAAGGGCAGGAAGCAAGAGATGAGCAGATTTTGGAAAGGATTTTTAGAAGAACAGAAATAGAGAAGTGAGAGGAGTCAGGTTTGAAAAGACATGGATATGTTTAATATGGTTAATTTTACTACCCAAAGTTACATGCTTAGGGAATATATCCAAGTGGACTTGCTTACTGGGCAGATGTGGACATATAAAGAAGCTTTAGAGAGAGTGAAGTCTGAAGTAGTGAGAGTAGATGAGATCTTTGAAAGGCAGTGACAAGAAGATGTTGGGCTTTGGAGGACGCTGACAATGCTGAGGAGCAGAATCATAACAGGAGATGTAGAGTAGTCCAAGAAGAGGGAGAGCCAGGAAGGAAGTTGAATGTCGAAGTGTGGTATCGGAACAAAGCAAATCAAGGAATGAGTCAAAGTCCAGCCAGTGGAGCTTCTTTTGATGTGTCTTCTTAAAAAATACAGTCTGTAGCTCTGTTTACAGAGTGAATGATAAACACCCATGTTCCATTTTCCTCCCTCAGCCCTCTATCCAGTTGTCAATGGAAATCATTACTGTTTCTGAGGCCCATTTTGTTGACTGTGGCCTCCTTAGGGTAAGAAAATAATCTAGAGACGACTGAGACAAGGCTGACTGATATATTAGGACAGTTTATAGGCCTCTTGATGCCACTGGTACCATGAAGCAGGCAATTCACATTTCAGACCCAGCTCTGAGGAGGAAATTCTGATACGGTTTACATAGACCATGCTTTTCTCCATATTGCACACTTTCAGCCTTTGCCTCCTTTAGCTTAGCAACCCAAACCTTGTAACCAGCAATATTAGTAGGAAACACATGTGAGGGAAGCCTGCAGACCCAACCTCAGCATCCATTTGGAGAGTGATTTTAGGTTTTCTATGGTGCTCATATTATATCTTGATTTGTTCAGACATTCTGGAAAAATATTCAGGTAGACCGAAGCATTCTTACTTTTATTGTTTAAATCTTTGCCTGTGTTCATCTTCACTTCACATTACTGGACAAGATAAATCACAAAATGTCTAAAACGGATACATCTTACAATATGGACAAATGAATAAAGACTGTTAAGAGATTATAAAATCACTCTTTGAGAGATAAGGAGAAAGGTCTACATAGGTTGAGTCTGCTGTCTTTTTGACTGAATACCTAGCAGAGCTTTTCCTAATTTCTTTTGAGTATTGTCTTTTTTTAAACCCCCCAAGTACTATGGCCTTTGCTCCAGCTGACTGTGGCCCAACACTAGATTTCCAAAAGAGATGTCCAAGGATGGACATGGTGCCAAAAGGAATGTTTGTCACAGGCTTTAAACATAGCTCATACAGAGTCATATGGAAACATATCATTTGTAGAAAGAAAACTGGAAGTCAGGGAAGGTACCTACAAAGAGCTGAAAATAGTAACACTATCATTGGACATTTGTTGAGTAGTTACTATGTGCCAGGCATTCTGGTAATCTTTTTATCAAAATAGGGTCTATGGGCTAATTATTATTTCCATTTTACAGGTGGGAAAACCGAAATGTAGGACCTTTAACAGACATGTCCAAAGTCACGCAGTAAGTAATCAAGTGAAGGCAGGATTTGAATTCACTTCTGCCTGACTTCCAAATCTGTAATCTTAACTTTTCTATTAAAAAACCTCTAAATGGAAGTAGAAAAGCCCACAACAGCATGTGTTGATGGAGTAGTCTGAGGGTCATAGAACTGAAATTGTTTGTTGTTGCACAATTTCAACCAGCCACAAAACCCTGGCTTACCTACAAAACTTACATCTGCAAAGAGTAAAATCTTCTTTCTTTTCACTATAATGAGCTCAAAAATAATAGCTTTTCCAGTCACGACACTTGCAATTTGGCTGGAAGATGTGAATGGTCCTTTCTGGACGACAAGCCCAACAGCTGTTCACATTTATACAGTAGGTTAAAATTTATATTTAAAAAATAGTGGCTCATAAAGAAAGAATATGGAACAATGACAACTGCAAAAAAGGAAAGGGATAATTGTATTCATGAAACATGAACTGGTGAGTGATACATTTTTTTTTTAAGCAAAACGTGTTGCAGCATTAAATAATGGTGTCTTTAATTAATTCTGCCTAACATTAAAAGAATAAGGTCACCCATACCAAAAAATTGTTGAATAAAGCAAAAATGTGTGAAAGATATACTCTCCGATGTTACTCATAATGAAGAAGGGTTATCTACTGGTCAATCTACCACCATTATTTCTTAGTTAGAGGTATTACAGTTGAAAATAGACAATGGTTATAACAACCTAATGTGATTAACACATAAAATGTACTTTATTGGAGAGAAATTATCCAATCATAACTCAGTTTCTGGAGAGCAAAAGCAGTCCCTTCGACAAGGAATTTTTAGCAAGAGCTAAAGGGCCACCCACAGAGAGTGCCCATGCTTGTTGGCTTTGCCTGCAAACAGATGAATAAGTGCTTTAGGTTTGCAAGGGCCTTTCATACACATTCTGGAGCTAACAAACACCCCATTTGGCAGATGAGAAAATTAAGATGCCTCAGGGCAGTGCAAGTAGACTAGATTTGAGTTCACATCATCATCCTGGATCTTCTGCCAACAACTCCTCTCTTCTCTCTACCATAGTTTCTAGAAATATTTGGGGACTCTTTTCAATGAATTGTATGGACAAGCACACTGTATAAATTGTACATGGGGATAGGTTTGAGGGTAGGCAAGAGGTAAACTCACTTCATGTTCTTTGTGGAGCTGATTAATAAAAGATGGTGACATTTGATTGCCCAGAGAAGGCTAAAACGTTCATTTGCCTGGGAACTGATAGTTGTAAAATAATTTTAAACATTTCTTTAGAGGAGAAGCTGAGCCTTGAGCAAATGCAGAAAGAACAGACGGGACTGCTGGTGGCTTCTCCAGCTGCTGTAGCCTGGCTGGTCACTTGACTTTGAGACCTCGGAAGGAAGTGTAGGCCTGTCTCGTGTCCCAAGGACAAGAATGCCCTTTGGAGGGTTTAATCAGCATTTCTTCCAAGGACATAAAATATTCTTCCCGAGAAGAGTTGTACTAAGTTCATTATTTCCTCTTTGTCATATCTCCACAAATGTCTCTGATACCCCAGTAATAATTTAATGCATCTTATAGGATGTTACCCTGTACAATTACTCCACTAGTCCATTCTTTAGTCAAGCATGAGATTTGATAGATTTTTTTTTCATTTGGTGGTGGTGGTTCTCAAAATAAAAACAATTAGCCAAGAAGTATTTATTCATACTTGTTATGGGCATAGGACTCTCCTGGGAATACAGAAAACATTCTTGTTCTCAAGGAGTTTACAACTCAGGGAAGATACAACTAATATATATGAAACTATCAAGTGAGATTTCGCTAGTGAACTATGTATTTTTGAGCTCCACGTCATGATAGTCTAGAGAAGGTGGTAGTATTTAAGCTATATTTTAAAATGTGACTAGAATCTTGTGAGGATGAATTGGGGAAGGAGAGTGAATAAGCTATTCCAGGTAAGGAGAATATGAACAAAATTTTGTGAATTGGAGTGAATATTGTTCATGAAAGAGACAGCAAAGAGCTGACTTGGAAGACAGGTATTGAGGGAGAGTGAGAAATAAAGAGTGACCTAATATAATCAAACCTGAAACCCAAGAAGGGAGACTTATTTGATCTGATAGAAAAGAGAGATTCATCACAAATGACTTGAAAGGGGAATAGAAGAACTTTAAAAGGATGAGTCTGGCATGATATTCACGGTGGCCATTTATGATGGGACATGGGGGTGGGAGCTGGGGAGTGGAAGGAAGTGTTGTCCTGTGAGTGGGAAAAAGTGATGAGGAGCCTGTTGCAAGAATCCAGACATAATATCTAGTGAAGCCACTGATAGAAAACGAGAGAGGAAAAAAGGCAAATTTAATAGGTTTGTCAAAGGCAAATAGGTAAACATGAAGAGAATGTTAGGGAGAGAGAGAGATGAAAGATATTAGCCAAAAAATAGTAGAAATTGAAGTGTCAAGGCTTATGAAGTATTAAGTCTTAATTGATGTAAGAAAATAACTTTATGTCAAGTTTTAGAAAGCAAGTAACATACATTGATTAATAAAAGGTGTGGTGCAAATGCCTTGTTTAAAAAGCCATTCTAACCTATTTACAATAATCAAGTCTTCAAGGAAATGATTGATTAAAAACCCCTCTTTCTTTTGAGTTCTCATCACTCTTTTAAAATGATTTGATTATAAATTACATGATCAAGAGGCGTGTCTTATTCTTTTTTGATGTCCAGTGATTATCACAGTACCTGGTGTATAGTAAGCATTTTATAAGGACTCGTGAATGAAGGAAATAGCAAACTATGGTGTTCAGATCATGGATAAAGAAGTCCTCATTAACATTGATAGGACCAAAATTATACTATGAAAGGAAACTTAGGAAATAATTTTATAGTTCAAATTCTTCTTGTTGCAGATGAGAGAACTGAGAAAACACAATGCAACATTTTCTAACATTTTTGAAAAGTGGTATAACAGCCCCTGCTTAAACACTTTTAATAAAGAAGAAACTTACTAAATTTTTGGACAGGTTAACTGTTATCCATTTCTTCTTGTGCTGAGTGCAAATACCACTTATTAACTACTCATCGCTATTAAAAATATCCAATGGCAAATGGATCAATTTCTCTTTTTATTTAAACATAGTTTTCATGAACTCACAATGCCCACTCATTTCTTTTTTATCTTCGTTCTTGCAATTCTTCATGTTTACTGCATTTGAGACTCCAGTCATTCTGGTGTGCTCCTCTCTAGGTGAATTCTTGGTAAATGGTGTCTACTTTTCAGGGTGACAATTTTAAACACATTACTTCTGGTCTGATTTTGGTAGTAATCAGCAGAACTATAAACTTCTTTTAAAGAACACATTGTTTTTCTTAATGTATACTAATGCTTCGTTTACATTTTTTGTTAACTTATATTGAGTTTATAGTCAATACAACTTCTGATTCTTTTTCTCATGTGCTGAGATTTGTACAATAGTTTTTCACTATTGAATTTCATCTAATTATATTTTGCTCATTATTCTGTTTAGATGCAGTAATTTCAAATCATAACCCTGTCTTTCAGCATCCTACTTTTTCTCTATATCTTCCAACTCTGAACCTTTGAAAACTTGATACGCATGATATATACAACCCTGCATAAACAGTACTGTCATTCTACAAAGTATAAACTATATATATAACTAATAGCCAATATTTATCTATATTTCTTGCAAAAATTGCATGAAAAGCTTTTCAAACGCATTGGTTTAACCAAAATAATCTTTTTTGTAGTAGATGTTCCAAAAGACACTGGTCCTAAGAAAGAGGCTGGGTAGGCCAGGTGCTGTGTAATCCCAGCAATTTGGGAGGCCGAAGGGGGCAGATAACTTGAGGTCAGGAGTTTGAGACCAGCCCAGCCAACATGGTGAAACCCTGTCTCCACTAAAAATACAAAAATTAGCCAGGCATGGTGGCACACGCCTGTAATACCAGTTATTTGGGTGGCTTAGACATGAGAATTGCTTGAACCTGGGAGGCAGAGGTTGCAGTGAGCCAAGATCATGACACTGTACTCCAGCCTGGGTAAAGAGCAAGACTTGTCTCAAAAAAAAAAGAAAAAAGAAAAGTGTTTGAGAAAGGCTCCATATTAAATCCATCCAAGAGGCCAATACATATTATCTTACTAAAGAATCCAAGAATACCTAACAAATAAATCAGTTTAATTTTGTTAAAGTCAGAAGCTCCCTAAGCTATTCAACATGGTATATTTTGTTCTTACAATAGCTATTAATATCTTGTGGAACTAGTGTTCTGTGTAAGAGATTTGGAAGATGCTAATATACAAACCCCTCACAATTAAAATGAAAATGAAATTTGTCTGGAATGGGTTGCTATTCATAAACTCATGTTGACTTTTAACAATCATGTTTCCTCTTTATGTGCTCACAAACTGATGTTTCCAACAAACAATAATATGTTCTAAAATTTGGCTGGAGTTGACATCAAGCTTATAGATTTATAGTAGAGTTTCAGCTAAGGCTTTGCATCAGAATTACCTGTGAAGACTTTTAAGAAATCTGGATGCTTGCATTTCAGCCTTGGAGCTCATGATTCCATAGAGCGGGGTGGGGCCAGAGACACACAGGCAAGTTGTTAACTCCTGATGTATGGTTTGGGGCACCTGCTGCCCTTCCCTTGTTGAAAGTTGAGATATCATACTTTCCTCATGATCCAGCACTGTGCCTACTTTCCACACAGTTTCTCAGAGGCCTCTAATAATGGCTGACAGAAACTTGAACACATTTAGAACAAGGCTATCTGTTGTTCTCGCCATTTGTCATGGCCTTCAATTCTCTCATCCCAATATTTGCTCTACCTTTCCCAATCAATTCTTCTCCTTGACATCGAAGATAAAAGCAAAATAAAAATTAAGTAACTCTGCTTTCTGTTTGTCATCAGTCAATATTATTACATTGATGCTCAAAATCATATCTATGCCTTCCAAAACTAAAACAGCTTCTTTGTCTTCTATGACATACTTGAAAAGTCTCAGTACATTCTGGGATTTTGCTTCTTGAATTATTATTCACTCTTCTCAAATATTCCCACGTGTCCATCTTTCCTTCATATTATATATGTACACAGATGTAATAATTTTTGATGTGAAATTTTATATTGGTATCATGAAAGAAGCATTAAAATAGTTTATATTCCTAATTAACACTACCAGAAAGCATTTCTTAAGAACTCCTTGTTTGCTCATTCATCTATCATTGTGGCATCATGCTTCATGCCCTCTTCAGGAAGAATAGGAGAAAGAAAAATAAGAAAAAGAGAATGGATCCCAGATACATTGGCCATGTGCAGCTTTGGAAAAGGTAATTTGCTTTAAAGTCACTGTTATTGGCAATTGCACAAACATAGTAAAATAGAGTATTTTTTTTTTTTTTACATCTATCAAACATATCCCTTCATTGCCGTCAATCAAGGTCGGAAGTTGTTAACCTGCATTACAAGAACTGTTGAGTTGTGACCCTGGTTCCTATACCTTTCATTCATTTCCTATTTCATTCTCTCTCCATCCATACTCTTCACATACTTTCACTAGGTGCCTGAATAATTCTTTCTTGTCCTTCAAACAGCAACTTAGACATCATTTCCTACGTGAAAACCACCCCAATACCAAAGCAGACATTGCTCCCTTGTGTTCCCATGACAGTAGATCCTTTCCTGTCCCTTTCATTCATAATCTATTTTCTTGCCTTTTCCTCTCATTGGAACATTAAGGCTTGTGTGGCACTCATTGCTGTATTTTAATGTACCCAGCACAGCTCTTTATACTGTACCTAATAAATACATGTTGAATGAACGACAGAAGAAAAGATGGCACTTCTCCCTGCGTCTTGATCCTGCTGACAAAATATAGTTTTGGTTATATCAGCGAGTTAGAGCAAGGAAACCTGTGGAAGAAAAAGCTTTCTTTAAGCATCTGTAGCGAAAATGCAAACTGATGTTTTCAGTCCTCTAGCTGCAGATAATATGAAAGGCAAGAAGTATAGTGTGTGTGTGTGTGTGTTTTCTGGTTTTCAGCTGGAGCTGGCAGTGCAAAGACTTTCAGAAAATAATTTTTCTATTTGTAAACTGAAGGAATGTGATATCGAAGTAAATGAGGAGGAATAAATATGGAGTGACACAGTATGGTTTTATAGTCACTTTTGGGGAGATAACTACACTGTAAAAAAGACAGTGATACATAAGGGGCTAAAATGATTATTTTCCTCATATGATAATTCAGATCCAGAACCATTCTATACATTAAACTGTGAAATCTGTTCACTGCAGTTTTCTGAATTTTTTGTTTGGTCTATTTGAGTTTTCCTTCTGGCTTATTGAGGAACTCATGTGGTGTAGTTACCTTTCATAAGGGAAAAGTGCTTGGTCCTACCACCAGAAATAAACTGGATTCAGATATAGTTTGGAATAAAGATGCACACTACTTTCCTAATTATACATATTTAATATTAGAACTTATATAAAAACATGAAATCTTGAGAACTGTTATTCACAAAATAAGAATTTATACTCCATTTAGGTTACCACAAATCTGAGGACCTAAATATTTTTGAGATTTATCTTAAGCTTGATCCATTTAAGTTTTAATAATAAATATAAAGTAATCTCTTCATCTAGGCCACTTACAGTGAAACAAGCTGCTCTATCCAGGAATGCTCACTGCTATCTACAATGTTGGGAATTATGAGCTTGGTTTGTAGGACTGGGGCCCTGTTCCCCCACCTCTGTGGCCCAGATCCAGCTCAGGGACTGTAACAGAGATGAGCTCAGTAAATGCTTATTTACTAAGTCAGTGAAGTCTGTTCAGTATTTGTGCATCACAATGGATTCTTTTGGGGTTATCATGGTCTCTCATATCTAGGGTCCAACTTGACTTGCACCCTAACAATAAAACACAGGTTATGTTTCTAATAGTAGTTGTCTTAGTCTCTCAGGTTGCTAGACCAAAATACCATAAACTGGTGACTTAAGCTACAAACATGGACTTCTTCATAGTTCTGGAGGTTGGGAAGTCCAAGATCAAGGCTCTGACAGATTCAGTGTCTGATGAAGGCCTGCTTCCTGACTCATAGACAGCAGTCTTTTCAGTGTGTCCTCACATGGTGGAGAAAGGGAGCAAGCTCTCTCAGGACTCTTATGAGGATGCTAATCCCCTTCAAGAACGCTCTTTCCTCATGATCTCATTTAATGCTACCTACCTCCCAAAGACCCCACTCCTAGTATCATCATATTAGGGGGTGGGGTTTTAATATATGAACTTTAGGGGGACACAAACATTCCATCCATAACAGGAGTTATGTCCCAGGATCTTCCTCATTCTCTGGCTTCTCTTGGGGGTACTATGTCTATCTCTGTGATCAATGGGTTCAATATGCTTAGAGAGTTCCAATCCCTTTGGGAATTGAAAGAGCAATTTTCATAAGGTTTCCTGGATGGCTCAAAAGCTAAATCATGCTTCCAAGTAGAGCCCTTCTTCTGTCACTTAGGTCCTTTTCCACACTCACCTTTTGACTTTTGTTCCTTTCTCATGCCTTTGACATGGCTTCTGCTTTCTCTGTGAAAGCAGAGGGAATATGTTCTTCTCTTGCCCTTTTTCTTGGACTTAGGATATTCTTGTGGGCTTAATTCCTCTCCCATGTACATTTGATGAAGCATCTCCATGCCTATATTGCCCTCTACCTTCTTAATTTCTTCTTTCTTGGGCTCAATATCTTTCCTTCTGTTTCATCAGCTCCACTTGTCACTGCATCCATCAGCTCCCTCAACGCTTTCTTCTTACAATCATGCAATCCCCTTTGAAGTCAACAACTAGTTGCTAGTACTTCCACTGTAGAATATTAAGTTGCATTGTAGTCCTTTTAAAGCACCATTGATAGTTTTACAATATAATATACACTTGCCCTTAAAAATCAATGTTCATATATTTTATCTATCTTCAAAAAATACTTTACAAATTCCCATTTATATTTGGTCATATGTAGTTGTGATGTGTTTTCTAGTCTAAGTTACCTCCTCCTAATGCATCATTATTTTGGAAAAGGGGCAATTTATTACATTTTCTTTGGAAAAAGTCACAGTAAGAGGAATCTCTTTGAAGTAGATAGTCCAGGTTTTTTTTTTTTTTTAAGTTATACAAGTTGTGAAATAATATCTGCTGAGTCTCAATAAAATTTTCTGAGATTAATTAATATTCTAAATTATTGTCTGGAGTGCTTTATGTGTGGGTTGAAGAGAAGAGACCATTGAAATCTTGGTTGGTACAAGGATTTATGGATGTATAAGACACAGGGAGTTTATTACTGCTGCTAGATCTGAGGTGGATGCTTTCGGAAGCAGGATTTCTGGCCAAAAGCTACATCACATATCTTGGCAAACATGCTTCCTTATTTTGTCTTTTGATTCTTCAGTCCAAATGAATCCAAATTAATTGCATTTTTATTGATTTTATTCGTTGGCTTAGCAGGGTCATCAGAAAGGGATCATTTTTATCTTCATTTTGAGATGTGTCCCAAGGCCACTTGTAAAATAAAAGACACCAGATTAGTGGTGTTCAAGATATCACTCTAAAGTCTTGAGTAGTAAACAGGGATTTAGGGAAAAGCTGTAGCCGGAGGAAAGGTGTGCTCACACTGCTGCTTCCTCCTTTAGGACAGTCACAGATTGACATTGGCCTGGTTTAGCTTCTGATTCATTTTCTCCTCCTAAAATATGTGTGAATAAATTTGATAACCCAAACTACCTAAGATTATCCAAACTTTCTCAGGCTTCGTCTATTTTCTTTCTCCTATCCTGACTGTAAAAAGTAATAGAAATGATAACAAGTTAAGTTTTTAAGACGTGTTACACAGAGAGTTAATGACTATTAGATAAGGCATTGAGAGTAAAAGTAGGTAAGCTAAGAGGAAAGGACCAGAGAGTGCCTATAGCACTCCAAGGAAGATGGGGTGAAGATCAGGCTGGTGAATGACTGGAGAGTAAAGTTCAAGATGGTAGGTGGGAGACCACAGAGACCAGAGAAAGCTCCCCTTGTTGCTCTGAAGTAATGAAGTGATGAAAACAAAAGGGAGCTTGCTCACATGCTTGTAAACTGGAGAGAGAGAGAGAGAGAGAAAGAGAGAGAGAGAGAGTGGGAGTGGGGTCAGAAGAGAGAGAGAGACAGAGAGAGAAAGCGAGCACATCAGGATGTCAATGCCCAGAGAAAATGTATCAGAATTTCAGAATTACAAGTATTTACCACCATCTCCCTTTTATTAAGTACACCAAGTCGGAACGGGCACCTTTTTCCCCTTTACTTCAAGAAAAGGTAGAAGGTGGAGAACAGTAAAAAGGTCAGCCAAGGCATTCAGAATGGTGT
The DNA here is from genome assembly GCF_002776525.5 of Piliocolobus tephrosceles. NCBI lineage: Eukaryota > Metazoa > Chordata > Mammalia > Primates > Cercopithecidae > Piliocolobus > Piliocolobus tephrosceles. The sequence goes on along the minus strand of NC_045436.1, from coordinate 105,514,087 downwards.
CATCTAACTCTGTGACCATTTAGCTAGCATCTCAGTTGTTATAGAGTCTGTCTTACTATTGAGGTTGGCATTCTCAGGAGCGGATACGGAGATAAGGATTTGTGTGACTACTGGGAAATGGTACCAGGGAGAACTATTCGGGGGATTGGGAAGTGAGCAGAAAGGAAGGAGGTTGAGCGAGAGTAGCAAGCCAAGTTCTACAGAAGGAATCCCTCAGGAGCCCTGGGAAGCCAGCGTTGGACATACCTCAGAATGGTCCAGGTAGGGACAATGGGTCTGCAGTATTCATATGTCTGCAGCCATGGTTCTCAACCTGGCAGGATTCACTGTCCAGGGAACATTTGATGATGTGTGGAAACGTTTTTGGTTGTCACGCTAGGGGAAGTGTGATACCCCAGTGGGAGAGGTCAAGGATGCTGCTGAAAATTCTACAAATCCTACAACACACTGGATAGTCTCCTCCTTCCCCAGTAAATGATTATCTGGCCTCAGGTGTCAATAGTGCCAAGGTTGAGAAACCCTGGTTTACACATCAGCCATTGGTTCGGGGTACTGCCAGAATGTACACTCACGGTCTCCTAAAATATTTCTGGTGGTTTGAGGGCAGCAGGTACTGGCTTTTGGGAGTGAAAATCCACCTAATGTCTGTGAGCATGGCAATGGTAAAGAAACCTGAGAGTGCATGGGGGAGCATTAACAGAATCCTGCAATTCACAGATGCATTCACTTTAAAGCAACATCTGTCATTGCCAGTCTCACAACCTTCTCAATCTCAACAGTTATCTGGGTTAATATCTATTGGAACTGTAAACACTTTCTTGATCTATTTTATTCTGTACTCAGAAAACCAACAAACAAAGCAATCTTATATGGTTGGGTACATCACTTGAACTACCTTCCTCAATGCCATGGCGAAATGTTTTTTGACATTCTCTTTCTGACTTAAATAATGAGCTGCATTTTCACTCATCTTTTGCTCTGAGACCAGGCTAATATCTCCTAAAAGTATTCTAAATTTATACTCAGTGGCTTTCTAAGGTCATTTAAATTCCTAATGAAAAGTCACTCAAGGCCATAGTACAAAATAAATACATTGTTATTGATCATGCAATAAGGTATTAGGCTAATTTAATAAGGCTTCTCCCTGAGATGTACTTAATTCACCAATATTGTCATTTCTCAGCCATCATGGATCCTGCTGGTTTTCCATGGCCTAGAAATACTCATCTCTGATTTGCCCTACTCCATGTTGCCACCTGGATATTCCAGGATGCCTCATCTCCGATAAAATTCTCCTCCCTGTCGGCAAAGTACAGTGACAGAATAAGGATTCATTACTCTTGAAATGACCCTTTCCACAACATCTTCTTTTTATCTCCTTAATCAGCAAAGTGGTACTCTGAGGACTGGCAGGTTCACTGCCTAGAGACACATTTATTACCAAGACACAAGCTGAATAATTGTGTATTTACCAACTTCAATTTAACCTCACAACTTGGCTGTCTTCACGACAAGGTGAGCAATAAGACCAAATTGCCCCTCTCCCTGTAGCTCATCAATAACTATTCTTTCTCAACCCAAACTACTATTTTCATTCCCACCCTTACATACATGAGTTGATGTGCTTTATCATGTAGTTATATATATATATGTGTGTGTGTATATATACATATATATATATGTGTGTGTGTATATATACATACACACACACACACACCACATTTCTGGTGGTTTGAAGGAAGCAGGTACTGGCTGTTGGGATACACACACACACACACTCATATATATAATTTTATTTATTTATTTTTTTGAGACAGGGTCTCACTCTGTTGCCCAGTCTGGAGTGCAGTGGTGTGATCTTGGCTCACTGCAACCTCTGCCTCCCGGGTTCAAGTGATTCTCCTGCCTCAGCCTCCCAAGTAGCTGGGATTACAGGTGCCTGCCACTGTTCCTGGCTAATTTTTGTATTTTTAGTAGAGATGGGGGTTTCACCATGTTGACCAGGCTGGTCTTGAACTTTCGACCCCAGGTGATTCACCTGCCTCAGCCTCCCAAAGTGCTGGGTTTACAGGTGTGAGCCACTGTACCTGGCCATATCATGTAGTTTTTAATCTTCAAAAGAAAAAGTTTTTGTTGCCTTGCTCAAATCTTTCAGTCTTAACTGAAAATGAGACAAGGAAAGGCAGCATTGTTTTTTCTTTCCAGGAAAATGCATGTCAATGAGCAAAGGAAGACGGAATTCATTTCTTTTTAGAGAAGAGATGGCTAACTACATGCCCAGGTGAATATTTTGTTTGTGTTATATGAAATATACACAAAAATTATAGTAAAAATCTGACACTAAAAATCACATATACTCAAAACCTAGCAGTTCCTAAGGAAATAATGGAAGTGTGCAAAGACACAACTGAAAGTGCATTTATTGCGTTATTACTTTCAAATGAAAAAAATTAAATGACCAAAATGTCCATTAGTGTACAATCATAACCTATCCAGTGAAATTGAATGTGTCTAGTCAAAGGATAAAGTAAACTTATTGATATTGACATGGAGAAGTGTCTATGATATATTAAAAAAGAGAGTTTTTAAAAATGAGATGGATTTATGTATCTTGACACAAAATGAGATCCACTATATATCATTAAAAGAAAAGAGTAAGTTGCAAACTAATATGTACAGCATCCTCTATTGTAAATATATACATATATGTATCTATCTATACAGTGTGTATAACTATATCTGAACAAACACAGAAAAATTCTATAAGATTTGACGTGGAAACTTTTAAAAGGGGTTACTCAGACCTTAGAGTTGGAGGGCAGATTATGGGCAATTTTATTTTATTATACTTTAGAAATACATACATATACATAATGCCTAAGCCGTGGTGCATAAAAACAACTGTAATTATTTTTTGACAATACTTGCCAGCAGAAAATCAGATATCAAACATATAAATTAAGTGTGTAAATGGAGTTTTAATTGAAAAAATTTTAAATGGGTATAAGTTATCAAAATAGGAGGATCGATACAGGATTTAATAAATATACTGAATTCTACAATTTCTTTTTTAAAAAAATCTAGGCATCACTAGAATTTAGATGTGTTGTACTATTAAGGGAGACATTTGGTATGTTTAGTATGATGAAATAATGATAGCTAATGCTTACCCAGTGTTTAGTATGAGGTAGGTAGGCTCTGGTCTAGGTGCTATGTCAGACCAGCTAGGTCAGAGCAACCCTATGAAGTGGGTCCTATTTTGTCCCCATTTTACAGCTGAGCAAACTGACACACAGTGAGGTTAACTTGCTGAATAAATAAGGAGGGTCAGGATTTGAATCTGAGCAGACTGGTTTATGTTTACCTGGATGATTCACTACGTGATTGCAAAATCCAGAATATTTAAAGTAAAACTCAATGTGACAGGTCATCTAGCATAATAATCAAACCTAGTGCTGTGGTGGCACCAAGACCTGATTGGAGCATCACTGCCAACCCTCCTGCTTCAAGCACCACTAGACAACCAGAGTGAAAGCTTCAATTAGAAATTCAAAATGTCAAAAGACAATGTTTATATACTGCAAACACTATCACCTACTAATGCTTCAGACTTGGTTTTAGGAAAAATCTGTCATTTTTTTTTTTTTTTTTAATTTGACCAGTGTCTTTTTCAGCACAGAAGGTAATTAAGATTTAGAAAGATTGGGATAGAGCCTTCCAGTAAGCAGGGGGAGTTGAACCAGGAGAACTCTGGATACATCACCCTTAATCAGTATTCTTCTGTGTCATCAGCAACCCTAGACTGATGGAGACATTTTTTTTTTTTTTTTTGTATGAATTCAGTTTAACATCAAAGTTCTGAAAGATGCATAGAATTCTGTAGCCAGCCCTTCAGGCTTAAATGCTCTGATCAGAGACAAAGGAGGCGCCTTTCCCTCAGAGAGTCAGGAGAGGCACCACCAGGCTAGGGGTTGGTCTTTTTCTTTTTTGGAAGTGCAGCACAAACATACCTCTGAAAAGGCTTTTATAGTTCCCTGCTGTGAAGAGAATGTCTGTAACTCTAAAGCTTGTGGGGGCAGACTACACAAAACACAATCTTGTTCCATGCTTCTGTTCTGCTAAGCTGCCGGGAAGACTTAATAAAAGCCCGGAGGTGGTAATATGAACTGAATTGAAAAAGGAGCTTAAAGACAGTTTATCTCTGATTAACCATGTGATGGTCCTCAACATTCAGGAACATCACACTAGGGTTTATTCTGCACTTCAACCAACATGGGTATTTCTGAATTTCATCTTTTGATCAATATAATTGATAAAATTTAGTGAAAGCAAAGAATGAGAAAGCTAATAAGGTTTCTTGTTTAAGCCATCCCATTCTGTAGCATTGTTTGCTAATTTGGTGCCTCCTATGGATTGACTGTGTCCCCTCATTCTCTGAACTATATATGTTGAAGTCCTAATGCCTGATGTGATAGTGTTGGAAGATGGGGCCTTTGGAAGGTAGGCAGGTGTAGATGAAGTCATGGGGGTGGCGCTCACATGATGAGATTAGTGTCTTTACAAGAAGAGACACCAGAGATATTGCTTCTTTTCTCTGTTTCCATCAGCACACACTGAGGGAAGCCCATATAAGGACACAGAGGGTGACTGTCTGCAACCCAAGGATCTATGAGCATAATCCTTAACTTGAGGCTGCTAGCTCCTTGATCTTGGACTTCCAGACTCCGGAATTGTGAGAAATAAATTCTTGTTGTTTAAGCCACCCAATCTGTGACTTTTTTTTTTTTTTTTTTGAGACAGGGTCTCACTCTGTCACCCAGGCTGGAGTACAGTAGAATGATCATGGCTTATTGAAGTCTTGACCTCCTGGGGCAGGCTTAAGCAATCCTCCTGCCTCAGTCTCCCAAGCTGCTGGGACTGCAGGCATGTGCCACCCCACCTGGCTAATTATTTTTTAGTAGGGTCAGGGTTTCACTATGTTGGTCAAGCTGGTCTTGAACTCCTGGATTCAAGTGCTTCTCCCACCTTGGCCTCCCAAAGTGCTGGGATTACAGGCAGGAACCACAGTGCCTGGCCCACGACAATTTTTTTATGGCAATCTGAGCTAAGATAGTGTCTTGATCATTTAGCCATATTTCTGTCTACTGAATACACTTTTAACCAATACCTTCTTGTTTATGCTAAAAAGGTTTTATTTTGTGTTCTAATAGACCAGTTGGAAAACATGCTCTGTATTGGTAGTGTCAATATGACTATACATTGTGACCCAGTATGGAAGGGTTTTAGATAGACAGTCATTATGACGATTGTTTATGACCTTGGCTCTCATTGTAATATTTACCCTCCACTCATAAAGTGTACTTATCCTTCACCTGCACATTACTTTAAATATTTCAATGCATCTTAGTTATATTTGTTTCTTCTTTTAATTTTACTTTTATTTGATTTTAGATTCAGGGGTATATGTGCAGGTTTGTTACATGAATATATTTTGTGATGCTAAGGTTTGGGCTTCTATTGAACCCATCACCCAAATAGTGAACATAGCACCTGGTAGGTACTTTTTCAACCTCTGCCTCATCCCTCTCTCCCCACTTTTGGAGTCTGCAGTGTTTACTGTTCCCATCTCTATGTTTGTGTGTACCCAATGTTTAGCTCCTATGTGTAAGTGAGAACATGTGGTATTTGGTTTTCTGTTTCTGTTTTAATTTACTTAGGATAATGGCCGTCAGCTGCATCCATGTAGCTGCAAAGGACATAATTTTATTCTTTTTTATGGCTTTATTGTATTCCATGGCATATAGGTATCACACTTTCTTTATCTAACCCATTATCAATGGGCACAGAGGTTGATTCTATGTCTTTGCTATGCACATTCACAATCACATCTTAATTTTCAATCTAAATTTGTCTATGTATTTGACATATGTGACTCACAGTAGTTTGTTTTTGGTTGTCTAGAAAACAGGGACTTGTTTTTAATAAAAAATTAGCAACACTGAAAAGCTGTTCTCAGAAGAAATTCATAGACTTAATTTTGTTAATAGAGAATGAAAAACAAAGAAACTTTGTACTTATGACATAAAGTAATAAACCAAAGTAAGTGGGGAGAAGATAAAAGATGAACCAAAAAACAAAACAAATGCACAAAAACCAAGAAAAAAGAAACAAATTTAAATACATGATTGTTTTGAAAAGGCCAACGAAACTGATAAACATTTTTCAGAATATTTAAGGATAAAAGAGGGTAAGCAGGCTTTTACAACGTCATGAACAACAGAGGTGGCATGAATAGATATACCGAAGCATTTGAAAATGTTGTAAGAGAGTACTACACTCAATTCTATGACAATAGATCCGAAAAGTATAGATACTTCCTAACAAAATGCAAATCACAAAAACTGATTCAACAAGAAGTGGAACACTCTAATTGTCTGATCAATGTAGAAGGGTAAAGATCTGTCATTGAAAAAAGTTCCAGAACAAGACGGGTTCTGGCTGAGTTAGAGCAGACTTTAATGAATAGATGAGACCTGTGTTATTTAACTTAGTCAAAGCGATAGAAAATATTGATAAGCCCAATGAAATGTATTCTCTATAAAACCCTTTTTTAGAATAGCAAAATCTGATATAGAGAATATGAAAGATGATTGTAGACTAATCTTCTGTAAAAATCTAGAAGATAAACTTCTAAATAAAATGTAAATAAGAATTTTGTGTTAATTTCTAGAGTGCAAGAATGGTTCAGTGTGAGAAAAATCCAATATATATTACATTAATCCATAAAGTAAGAGAAAATCTTATAAATAGTGACAAAAATTTGATGCAATTAAGTACTGATTCTTAATAAAGACACTAATTAAAATAAGAATACTAGGAAATAATTAAATATAACAAAGACTATTCACTTTTAAAAAGCAACTGTTATTCTAAACACTAAAACCACTTCAATTAAAATTAGCAGCACATGTACCCTAGAACTTAAAGTATAATAAAAAATTAAAAAAATAAAAATAAAATAAAATAAAATTAGCAGCTATACAGAGAAATTGGCTAGTACTCTTACACAGTATAATCCTGGAGGGTTAAGGTAATGTGGTAAGAGAAAAATAATGAAATACTTTATGTAAACAATAAAAATAGATTGAATTAATCTTTTTGTTAATATAATTGTAATCCAGAAAATCTAAGAAACTCTAGGAAAATAGCCTTCTTGAGTTAATAAGATAATTTCATAAGTTAATTTGGTAGAAAATAGAATTACAAAAATCAATAGCTTTTCTCTATGCCAAAAATTAAAACCAAAAAGGAGAAAGGAGAAAAGTATTTTATTCGCAATAGTAACACAAACAATAAAATATTGGGGGAATAAATTTAGCAAGTAGGGCCAGGACCTGTATTAAATGGACCATAAAGAAATCATGGGAACAGTAAGATGGCAGAATAGGAGCTTTCTATTATCATCCTTCCCAACCCCCTACAGAAGCACTGATTTTGAGAACTACACATAGACGAGAGTATCTTGATGGGACTCCAGGAACCTAGTGGATGAGTTCTAGCACTTTATTAGAGCAAAAAATTTAAGAATAGGCACATCAAAGAGGGTAAGAACATTTCATTTTACCCATGTCGGTCCTCCCCCAGGCAGCACTGCTCAGTGCCAAGAGATAACCCCTCGACCCACGTTTTCTCCCATGGGGGAAAGTGAGAGTGTAGTAAATTAGTGCCTGGTTCCCTCAGTTGAGTGGAATGTGGCACAGGAGGCCTATTTCTTTCCATCACACCTAGAATTCTGAGGTAATTGGCACAGCTGAGTGGTTGAGAGAGGCCAGGAATAGAAAAGAGAGGTTACAGACTCTACTAAGTGCTCTGTGGACAGGGAAGCCTGCCCATGAGCTGCTTGGGACTCCTGGCCTGAAGACCCCTCCAAACTGGTCCATGAGCATCACAAACACTCTGCACACCTCACCATTGCCCTCCTCAAAGTGGACTCCATGAGAGCAACCTGTGGACAGCAAGCACAAGCATCTTGCACAGACAACTGGCTTGACACTGCAGGAGAAGGCACACGAACTTGAGGATTTCAAGACACCACCTTCGGTAAAATAAACAGGAGACTTTCAGCACCTGGCCTGGCTTTACAAGATCGAAAAGCATACAATCTTAAGAATTCTCCTTACCTTCAAGATAGAAAGAGAGGTGTTAAATGAGTGCAACCATAGAAAGGGTTTCAGGGCCTCAGAATCTCTACCTGGGATAACTAGTGAAGGCATTTCTCTCCCAAAGCCAGTCAGTAAGGACTGTAGAAGGTGGCTGCTTCTTCAAATGTGAAAGCAGCAACACAAAGCATTAAGACCCATAAAAAAATAAGAAAACATGACACCACAAAGGAACATAATGATTTCCATAAAGAAGCAGAGACCTATAAATTGCCTAACAAAGAATTTAAATTGTTTTTTATTTTATTTTATTTTTATTTTTATTATTATACTTAAAGTTCTAGGGTACATGTGCATAACGTGCAGGTTTGTTACATATGTATACTTGTGCCACGTTGGTGTGCTGCACCCATCAACTTGTCAGCACCCATCAATTCGTCATTTATATCAGGTATAACTCCCAATGCAATCCCTCCCCCCTCCCCCCCATGATAGGCCCCGATGTGTGATGTTCCCCTTCCCGAGTCCAGGTGATGTCATTGTTCAGTTCCCACCTATGAGTGAGAACATGCGGTGTTTGGTTTTCTCTTCTTGTGATAGTTTGCTAAGAATGATGGTTTCCAGCTGCATCCATGTCCCTACAAAGGACGCAAACTCATCCTTTTTTATGGCTGCATAATATTCCATGGTGTATATGTGCCACATTTTCTTAATCCAGTCTGTCACAGATGGACATTTGGGTTGATTCCAAGACTTTGCTATTGTGAATAGTGCCGCAATAAACATATGTGTGCATGTGTCTTTATAGCAGCATGATTTATAATCCTTTGGGTATATACCCAGTAGTGGGATGGCTGGGTCATATGGTACATCTAGATCTAGATCCTTGAGGAATCGCCATACTGTTTTCCATAATGGTTGAACTAGTTTACAATCCCACCAACAGTGTAAAAGTGTTCCTATTTCTCCACATCCTCTCCAGCACCTGTTGCTTCCTGACTTTTGAATGATTGCCATTCTAACTGGTGTGAGATGGTATCTCATTGTGGTTTTGATTTGCATTTCTCTGATGGCCAGTGATGATGAGCATTTTTTCATGTGTCTGTTGGCTGTATGAATGTCTTCTTTTGAGAAATGTCTGTTCATATCCTTTCCCCACTTTTGGATGGGGTTGTTTGTTTTTTTCTTGTATATTTGTTTGAGTTCTTTGTAGATTCTGGAAATTAGCCCTTTGTCAGATGAGTAGATTGCAAAAATTTTCTCCCATTCTGTAGGTTGCCTGTTCACTCTGATGGTAGTTTCTTTTGCTGTGCAGAAGCTCTTTAGTTTAATGAGATCCCATTTGTCAATTTTGGCTTTTGCTGCCGTTGCTTTTGGTGTTTTAGACATGAAGTCCTTGCCCATGCCTATGTCCTGAATGGTACTACCTAGATTTTCTTCTAGGGTTTTTATGGTATTAGGTCTAACATTTAAGTCTCTAATCCATCTTGAATTAATCTTCGTATAAGGAGTAAGGAAAGGATCCAGTTTCAGCTTTCTACTTATGGCTAGCCAATTTTCCCAGCACCATTTATTAAATAGGGAATCCTTTCCCCATTTCTTGTTTTTGTCAAGTTTGTCAAAGATCAGATGGTTGTAGATGTGTGGCATTATTTCTGAAGGCTCCGTTCTGTTCCATTGGTCTATATCTCTGTTTTGGTACCAGTACCATGCTGTTTTGGTTACTGTAGCCTTGTAGTATAGTTTGAAGTCAGGTAGCGTGACGCCTCCGGGTTTGTCCTTTTGACTTAGGATTGTCTTGGCAATACGGGCTCTTTTTTGGTTCCATATGAACTTTAAAGCAGTTTTTTCCAATTCGGTGAAGAAACTCATTGGTAGCTTGATGGGGATGGCATTGAATCTATAAATAACCTTGGGCAGTATAGCCATTTTCACAATATTGATTCTGCCTATCCATGAGCATGGTATGTTCTTCCATTTGTTTGTGTCCTCTTTGATTTCACTGAGCAGTGGTTTGTAGTTCTCCTTGAAGAGGTCCTTTACATCCCTTGTAAGTTGGATTCCTAGGTATTTTATTCTCTTTGAAGCAATTGTGAATGGAAGTTCATTCCTGATTTGGCTCTCTGCTTGTCTGTTACTGGTGTATAAGAATGCTTGTGATTTCTGCACATTAATTTTGTATCCTGAGACTTTGCTGAAGTTGCTTATCAGCTTAAGAAGATTTTGGGCTGAGACGATGGGGTTTTCTAAATACACAATCATGTCATCTGCAAACAGGGAAAATTTGACTTCCTCTTTTCCTAACTGAATACCCTTGATTTCTTTCTCTTGCCTGATTGCCCTAGCCAGAACTTCCAACACTATGTTGAATAGGAGTGGTAAGAGAGGGCATCCCTGTCTTGTGCCAGTTTTCAAAGGGAACTTTTCCAGTTTTTGCCCATTCAGTATGATATTAGCTGTGGGTTTGTCATAAATAGCTCTTATTATTTTGAGGTACGTTCCATCAATACCGAATTTGTTGAGCGTTTTTAGCATGAAGGGCTGTTGAATTTTGTCAAAAGCCTTTTCTGCATCTATTGAGATAATCATGTGGTTCTTGTCTTTGGTTCTGTTGATATGGTGGATTACGTTGATTGATTTGCGAATGTTGAACCAGCCTTGCATCCCAGGGATGAAGCCCACTTGATCATGGTGGATAAGCTTTTTGATGTGCTGCTGAATCCGGTTTGCCAGTATTTTATTGAGGATTTTTGCATCGATGTTCATCAGGGAGATTGGTCTAAAATTCTCTTTTTTTGTTGTGTCTCTGCCAGGCTTTGGTATCAGGATGATGTTGGCCTCATAAAATGAGTTAGGGAGGATTCCCTCTTTTTCTATTGATTGGAATAGTTTCAGAAGGAATGGTACCAGCTCCTCCTTGTACCTCTGGTAGAATTCAGCTGTGAATCCATCTGGTCCTGGGCTTTTTTTGGTGGGTAGGCTATTAATTGTTGCCTCAATTTCAGAGGCTGCTATTCGTCTATTCAGGGATTCAACTTCTTCCTGGTTTAGTCTTGGGAGAGTGTAAGTGTCCAGGAAATTATCCATTTCTTCTAGATTTTCTAGTTGATTTGCGTAGAGGTGTTTATAGTATTCTCTGATGGTAGTTTGTATTTCTGTGGGGTCGGTGGTGATATCCCCTTTATCATTTTTTATTGCGTCTATTTGATTCCTCTCTCTTTTCTTCTTTATTAATCTTGCTAGCGGTCTGTCAATTTTGTTGATCTTTTCAAAAAACCAACTCCTGGATTCATTGATTTTTTGGAGGGTTTTTTGTGTCTCTATCTCCTTCAGTTCTGCTCTGATCTTAGTTATTTCTTGCCTTCTGCTAGCTTTTGAATGTGTTTGCTCTTGCCTCTCTAGTTCTTTTAATTGTGATGTTAGAGTGTCAATTTTAGATCTTTCCTGCTTTCTCTTGTGGGCACTTAGTGCTATAAATTTCCCTCTACACACTGCTTTAAATGTGTCCCAGAGATTCTGGTATGTTGTATCTTTGTTCTCATTGGATTCAAAGAACATCTTTATTTCTGCTTTCATTTCGTTATGTACCCAGTAGTCATTCAGGAGCAGGTTGTTCAGTTTCCATGTAGTTGAGCGGTTTTGATTGAGTTTCTTAGTCCTGAGTTCTAGTTTGATTGCACTGTGGTCAGAGAGACAGTTTGTTATAATTTCTGTTCTTTTACATTTGCTGAGGAGTGCTTTACTTTCAATTATGTGGTCAATTTTGGAATAAGTGTGATGTGGTGCTGAGAAGAATGTATATTCTGTTGACTTGGGGTGGAGAGTTCTATAGATGTGTATTAGGTCCGCTTGGTGCAGAGATGAGTTCAATTCCTGGATATCCTTGTTAACTTTCTGTCTCATTGATCTGTCTAATGTTGACAGTGGAGTGTTGAAGTCTCCCATTATTATTGTATGGGAATCTAAGTCTCTTTGTAAGTCTCTAAGGACTTGCTTTATGAATCTGGGTGCTCCTGTATTAGGTGCATATATATTTAGGATAGTTAGCTCTTCCTGTTGGATTGATCCCTTTACCATTATGTAATGGCCTTCTTTGTCTCTTTTGATCTTTGATGGTTTAAAGTCTGTTTTATCAGGGACTAGGATTGCAACCCCTGCTTTTTTTTGTTCTCCATTTGCTTGGTAGATCTTCCTCCATCCTTTTATTTTGAGCCTATGTATGTCTCTGCATGTGAGATGGGTCTCCTGAAGACAGCAGACTGATGGGTCTTGACTCTTTATCCAGTTTGCCAGTCTGTGTCTTTTAATTGGAGCATTTAGTCCATTTACATTTAAGGTTAATATTGTTATGTGTGATCTTGATCCTGCCATTATGATATTAACTGGTTATTTTGCTCATTAGTTGATGCAGTTTCTTCCTAGGCTCGATGGTCTTTACATTTTGGCATGTTTTTGCAGTGGCTGGTACCGGTTGTTCCTTTCCATGTTTAGGGCTTCCTTCAGGGTCTCTTGTAAGGCAGGCCTGGTGGTGACAAAATCTCTAAGCATTTGCTTATCTGTAAAGGATTTTATTTCTCCTTCACTGATGAAACTTAGTTTGGCTGGATATGAAATTCTGGGTTTAAAATTCTTTTCTTTAAGAATGTTGAATATTGGCCCCCACTCTCTTCTGTCTTGTAGAGTTTCTGCCGAGAGATCTGCTGTCAGTCTGATGGGCTTCCCTTTGTGGGTAACCCGACCTTTCTCTCTGGCTGCCCTTAAGATTTTTTCCTTCATTTCAACTTTGGTGAATCTGGCAATTATGTGTCTTGGAGTTGCTCTTCTTGAGGAGTATCTTTGTGGTGTTCTCTGTATTTCCTGAATTTGAATGTTGGCCTGCCCTACTAGGTTGGGGAAGTTCTCCTGGATGATATCCTGAAGAGTGTTTTCCAACTTGGTTCCATTTTCCCCCTCACTTTCAGGCACCCCATTCAGACGTAGATTTGGTCTTTTTACATAATCCCATACTTCTTGCAGGCTTTGTTCATTTCTTTTTCTTCTTTTTTCTTTTGGTTTCTCTCCTCGCTTCATTTCATTCATTTGATCCTCAATCGCTGATACTCTTTCTTCCAGTTGATCAAGTCGGTTACTGAAGCTTGTGGATTTGTCACGTATTTCTCGTGTCATGGTTTTCATCTCTGTCATTTCATTTATGACCTTCTCTGCATTAATTATTCTAGCTATCAATTCTTCCACTCTGTTTTCAAGATTTTTAGTTTCTTTGCGCTGGGTACGTAATTCCTCCTTTAGCTCTGAGAAGTTTGATGGACTGACGTCTTCTTCTCTCATCTCGTCAAAGTCATTCTCTGACCAGCTTTGATCCGTTGCTGGTGATGAGCTGTGCTCCTTTGCAGGGGGAGATGCGCTCTTATTTTTTGAATTTCCAGCTTTTCTGCCCTGCTTCTTCCCCATCTTTGTGGTTTTATCTGCTTCTGGTCTTTGATGATGGTGACGTACTGATGGGGTTTTGGTATAGGTGTTCTTCCTGTTTGATAGTTTTCCTTCTAATAGTCAGGACTCTCAGCTGTAGGTCTGTTGGAGATTGCTTGAGGTCCACTCCAGACCCTGTTTGCCTGGGTATCAGCAGCAGAGGTTGCAGAAGATACGATATTGCTGAACAGCGAGTGTACCTGTCTGATTCCTACTTTGGAAGCTTCCTCTCAGGGGTGTACTCCACCCTGCGAGGTGTGGGGTGTCAGACTGCCCCTAGTGGGGGATGTCTCCCAGTTAGGCTACTCAGGGGTCAGGGACCCACTTGAGCAGGCAGTCTGTCCCTTCTCAGATCTCAACCTCCATGTTGGGAGATCCGCTGCTCTCTTCAAAGCTGTCAGACAGAGTCGTTCGGGTCTGCACAGGCCTCTGCTGCTTCCCCTGTTGTTTTTTTAGCTGTGCCCTGTCCCCAGAGGTGGAGTCTACAGAGACAGGCAGGTTTCCTTAGCTGCTGTGAGCTCCACCCAGTTCGAGCTTCCCAGGGGCTTTGTTTACCTACTTAAGCCTCAGCAATGGCGGGCGCCCCTCCCCCAGCCTTGCTGCTGCCTTGTGATTAGATCGCAGACTGCTGGGCTAGCAATGAGTGAGGCTCCGTGGCCGTTGGACCCTCCCGGCCAGGTGTGGGTATAGTCTCCTGGTGTGCCCGTTTCCTTAAAGCGCAGTATTGGGGTGGGAATTACCCGATTTTCCAGGTGTTGTGTGTCTCAGTTCACCTGGCTAGGAAAAGGGATTCCTTTCCCCCTTGCGCTTCCCAGGTGAGGCAATGCCTCGCCCTGCTTCAGCTCTCGCTGGTTGGGCTGCAGCAGCTGACCAGCACTGATTGTCCGGCACTCCCCAGTGAGATGACCCCAGTACCTCCGTTGAAAATGCAGAAATTACTGGTCTTCTGTGTCGCTCACGCCGGGAGTTGGAGACTGGAGCTGTTCCTATTCGGCCATCTTGCTCTGCCCTCTTAAATTGTTTTAAGGAAGCTCAACCAAGCTGTGTTCTCAACAAGAGAACACAGAAAGGTAATGCAATGAAATCAGGAAAAAAAGAACAAAATGAGAAGTTCAATAAAGAGAAATTATATAAAAAAAGAACCAAATGGAAATTTTAGAGCTGAAGAATAAATTAATGAAATGAAAAATGCATAGAGTGTCAACAAGCAGACTTAATCAAGCAGAAGAAAGAGTCTGTGATTCAAAGACAGGTCATTTGAAAATACCCATTCAGAGGAGAAAAAAGAACAAAAAGGAATGAAGAAAGCCTAAAAGACTTATGGGACACCATCAAGAAAGCTAACATTTGCATTAATGAAATTTTAGAAAAAGAAGAGAGAGAGAGAAAGGAGAAAAGCTCATTAAAAATGGGTGAAAACTTCCCAAATCATAAGATATGGATATCCAGTTACATGAAGTTCACAGATCTTCAAACAAATCCAACCCATAGAAGAGTTCACCAAGGCACATTAAAATCAAACTGTCAAAAGTCAAGGACCAGGGGGGGATTTTGAAAGCAGAAAGAGAAAAAAGCTCATCACATACAAGGAAACCCTTTGATAAGCCTTCATGAAGCTACCGGTGGATTTCTCAGCAGAAGCAATCTACAAATTTCAGTGTAATTGCTATCAAAATTTAAATGACAATTTTCATAGAAGTAAAAGTAGAAAAAATAGTCCTAAAATTATTTTAGAACCACAAAAGACCCAAACTAGCTAAAGCAATCTTGAATAGAAGAACAAAACTGAAGAAATCACATTTTCTCATATCAAGTTTTATTATAAACCTATAGTAATCAAAATAATATGGTACTGGAATAAATACAGTTGTATAGAATAGAACAGAATAGAAAACCCAGAAAGAAACCAGTGTATTTATGGTCAACTAATCTGTGACAAAGGTACCAAGAATGCACAATGGGGAAAGGATAGTCTCTTAAATAAATGGTGTTGGGAAAATTAGACATCTACACGTAGAAGCATAAAACTGGATCCGTATCTAACACCATCACAAAAATCAACTCAAAATTAATTAAATGGGCTATGCACAGTGATTCACGCCTGTAATCCCAGCGCTTTGGGAGGCCAATGTGGGTGGATCACCTGAGGTCAGGAGTTGGAGACCAGTCTGGCCAAAATGGTGAAACCCCTAAGTTTTGTAAAAATACAAAAAAGGCATGGTGGCAGACACCTGCAATCCCAGCTACACGGGAGGCTGAAGCAGGAGAATCACTTCAACCTGCGAGGCAGAGGTTGCAGTGAGCTGAGATTGTGCCACTGCACTCCAGCCTGGTTAACAAGAGCAAAACTCGGTCTAAAAAACAAAACAAAACAAAACAAAAAAAAACACAAAGAATTAAATGTAAGGCAAAAAACTATAAAATTGTTTAATTAGTATATTTTTCTGTGAAAATTATTCCAGATGTAGTTAATAGATAATGCTTAGTCACCTGACATAATGAGCATATGTATTATTTCATTTAACAAAAAGTACTGAAGTAAGACAGTTTCAGTTTGATGAATTCCAGGGATAAATTATGTTTCAGGGGAAGAGATATCTTCTATCTTTCTGCTCTGTCATCCCCAGGATGTTGACTTCGTACTCAGCTACCTCTTCTCAAGGTCATAAGGTAATGATTAAGACCCCAGGCATCACAGTGGTCATGAACACATCCATGTTTTATCATTATTTTTAGAAATGAGGAAACTTGTCCCAGAAGTCTGCCTCAACTTTAATGACCAATAAGGGCTATGGAATTTCCAGGACTGATTTTACTGTCCAGGCTTACCCTTAGGCTGTAGATGGATTCTCTATCTCTGAAGCATGGGCACCTGAATAAAACTAGGTTTCTATCAGCAAGGAAGCAGACAGAGATGTCTATTAGCAAGGCATATCTAGCCTGCCACATACGACCTAATCCAATATGCTTTGACATAAAAAATATATATGCTTGTATATTGTATGAAGACATTCATATAATTAAATTTCAGAAAGAAAGCATATGTTCTCACTGAGAAAAAATCATAGCAGCTGTTCAACCTATAATTTTAGAAGTGCAGTATAAGGATTTCTTTTTATAGCTTTTAAACTTCAATCCAAATGGAGGACATTTGTTAGAGAGCCTGTAGCTTCACCACTGTGAGAAATAATACTACATTTTATTGTGTGTCACTTAGCTGTTTAGGAGGTTAACCTTTCGCTCCACCTCCAAACAAATGAGTCATTAATCTTCAAAAAATACAAATGGTTTTCTCTATGTTTCCTCCTTTGAAATTTTATTTAAGAACTTGGAAGAGTCTTATCCATCATTGTGCAATGTGTAGGATTTCACTTGGTGAACTTATTGTGTTGACTTTTAAGATGAGAGCTCTTAGGGATTTTTAAGCCATCAAGCATTATCCATCAGAATAAATAAATGAGAGATTGCTTTATTCTTTTCAGGCAGGATACATTCTGTGACCTATCTTTTCCATGACCTACAAGGCTTTAGGGGAAGAGCTTCCAGAATTTTATTGGCAATGCCACTATTAGACGGACTTCCCTCTCTCTTTTAAGCTCTTTGGGGTCAGCTTTAAAGTGAGCATTAAGTGAATGGCTAATGGAATTAAGGGTATAATAATAGAAGGATATAGTGAGACAATTGTATTAACAAGAAATAAATCATGTTGAATGTAAGGTAAGTGTTTTTTAATTGATTGATGGGAAGGATGCTCCACAGGTTTTGTCAGGGACTAACAGCCATTTACCTTCTCATCTACAGTAAAAAGCCAAAATGTAGAAAAAAAGATAAGAGAATTATGCAGGAGGAAGATAAATTATTCAGAGAAGATGACCATTTTGTGCTGACATCACTAATGTGAAAAGGCATTAAATCTTTGACACTAGTTTCATTCCTTAGGAGCTATGGGGTTGAAATAACATTTTGTACTATAGATAAAAACTGAAATGTCTACTTCCAAGCTTTCTTCTGTGCCAGAAATGGCTTCCAAGATGCCTGGATACTTGAAGACATAGTGGGTACTCTGCTTTCCAAGTTGAAGCAAGTCTTGCACTTTGAAAGCTAGTGGCTGTCTATATTATCATAACAATCTAACTATCAGTATTTTTCATCCAATTGGCAAAACTTAGGTGCACTGATGTCAAGGATATAGAGAGATACATGGAAGACATTTTAAAGTACTATTGGATGTAGGAAAACTTAATGCTGAATTTCATAACTAAATGCTTTTTTATTGTACTTTCACAGTTACCAAGTCCCCTCCTTGAGTTTGCCTCCTCTTATAGCCTAACATAAGTCTTACTCTCTTCAGTTATTCTTACTACTCAGCTGTTAATACAGCCAATTTCAGATGACTAATACTCTACAGATTTCTTATTGTAAGGATTCAGACATGAAGGAGAGTAAGTAGATCCAATGTATGTGTCGGAGAGAGGCCAAGATTCTTGCTACAACTGCTGTAACAGTCATTTCAGATCTTCCCACAGCCTCCACAGCCTCCCACCCTACAATTTTTCTGCTGCCCCTGGTTATTTTATTAACTAGGCTTATAAAGTATCATCTAGGAAATTTTTTACCAAAACATTACAAAGAATATGAACATATCAACACAGAATTCCAACTTTTATCAAAATCTCTAAACTTCCCATTTCTGCTTTTTTCTCGAGTAGATTTATCCGTTTGTAAATTATTCAGTCTTTTTTTCTTCTTTTATTATTTTTTTCTACCTGCTATGAGCCAGATGCCACAGTAAGCATTTTATATACATTACTTAACTTTCATTCTTCATAACAGTTCTTTGCAGTAAATATTACTACCCTTGTTTCACAGATAAGAAAACCAAAATTTAGAGGGATTATGTACTTTATCCAGGTTCAAACTGCTAATTAGAGGTACAGGTAAGATTAGAACCCATGGGTAAGTATATTACAAAGTCAGCACTCTGCATCACATCGGACTATTCTGATGCTACTTTGAAGTACCATAAACTGTTGTAGTTGAGTGGAAGGTCTGACGAAGACTTCTGAGATTCTTCTAAATATAAGTTTCACAGGTTGGGTTCTCAGGAAGCAGATGATGAGATGGAGCTTGTGGTGCAAGTTATTTACTCGGGTAAAAGGAAAAGAGAGGAAGAAAGAAGGAGCAAAGGAAACCATGCCTTGGCCAACTTGGCGAGGAACTCTGGTTCAAGCATCCCATCTGAATGAGTGTCCTGCAATGGGCTGAAATGGGTGAATCTTTGTACCTCTAACTTGCTCAGTCAGGCTGCCCTGGGAAGGATGTGACTTCCCTGCAAAGAGGCTTGAAACCTCCAGGAATAAACTGAGCAAGAGGCAGCAAGTTCTTTCTTGAAAGAGGCATCTGAGCAGCACATCTCTATGTCTATCATCCAAATAACTTCATGGTTTATATAATGGACAGTACAAAATGGACTATTAAACAATTTCTTTTGGTGCCATTTTTAAAATATATTATCCAATAGGATAAGGATAATGTGAGAATGAGGTTGAATAAAAAACTCAACCCAGGATTCCTTGCAATAAGAAAATTGTAGCCATACCTCATTTTCTTCTAAAAGAATTGGGCAATTTTACTCTGATTTTTTGTCCAAAGACTAATGACTATTCCAATATCCCTCTTGATGTTTATTTCTTTCCATTGCAAAAATCAAGCATAGCAAATTTACCTTTCCACATTTTTTTTTTTTTTTTTACTTATATTCTTAAATCATCCACATTTTTTGAATACTCAATCTTCTGCTTGGCTGAAGCAGTTCTTTGTATCTTACATATTTGTGGATTTCAATACTTACATATAGTTTTACTTAATGACATATTTCTATCACAAATTTTAACCAATAAAAATATTAATTTTAAAATATCTAGTGTGCTCTTACTAAACAATTTTTATGTTATAATGGTCTGTGCATAAGATAAACCACTATCTATGTCTCTAGATACATTTCATTGTGAATTTGTCTTCAATGTACTTTACTACAAGGTTCCCTAAGCCAATATTATTACCAGGTGCTATGGTCTGCATGTTTGTGTCCCTCTGAAATTAATATGTTAAAATTCTTACTTCCAAGGTGATGGTATGAGGAGGTGAGGTCTTTTGGGGTTGATCAAGTCAGAAAGGCAGAGCCTTCATGGATGGGATTAGTGGCCTTATAATATATACCCAAGAGAGCTGTTCCACTGCTTCTACCATGTGAGGGCACAGCAAGAAGACACTGTCTATGAACCACATTGTGGGCCCTCACTAGACATTGATTATACCATTTTATGCTATTTTGTTATAGCAGCCCAATGGACTAAGATACCAGGTATGGTCATCCTACCAAAGTTATTTCAGCACAATAATCACAATGACTGTCTCAACAGGCATTAACCTAACTTCTTTCTTTTTTTTTTTTTTTTTTTGAGACAGAGTCTCGCTCTGTCACCCAGGCTGGAGTGCAGTGGCCTGATCTCGGCTCACTGCAAGCTCCACCTCCCAGGTTCATGCCATTCTCCCGCTTCAGTCTCCAAGTAGCTGGGACTACAGGCACCCGCCACCAAGCCCGGCTAATTTTTTGTATTTTTAGTAGAGAGGGGTTTTCACCGTGTTAGCCAGGATGGTCTCGATCTCCTGACCTCGTGATCCGCCCGCCTCAGCCTCCCAAAGTGCTGGGATTACAGGTGTGAGCCACCGCGCCCGGCCCTAACTTCTTTCTTAAAAGTATGTGCAGAGTAAGTCTCTCTCTGGAATATACATTTGCTGGGAAGATTGGCAACTTCCCCTGCCCCCCTGGCTCATAATAGCTAAGTTCTGAATTGTATGAATGGAATCATTCCCAATCCATCCCCAGGGTAACGAACAACTTTTAATCCTAATGTAGCATGTAGATATATGATTCTGGAAGGACCTAGGTAGACAAGAAACAATTATAACTATTCTACATAATAATGGGAGAGCACTGATTTCAAAGGTAGATAGACTTCTTACTGGTGGAGAAATGGTTCACTTCTCTGTTTTGATTCTCAGCATCCATGTTATTGACACCGGTCTCTACCACTAGATGCTGGGAGCACTGCATCCTCTAGTTTTGGCAACAAAAAATGTCTCTAGACATCATCATATGTCCCCTGAGAAGCAAGATTGCCCCAGGTTGAAAACAATTGACACAGACTATACTTCTCAGGGATGGATTGGGGGAGAGGGCACAAGAAGGAGTTGTAGAGTAATTGGTAAGAGGAATATCTTGTGGAGGGAAAGGAAGAGCCAGTCTGGAATTGGGGCTATTGTCCAAAGATTTCCCTTCTCTCGTGAAGGGCTAAGTCTTAAGGTACCACTCCTTTGGAAATTGAAGAGAAAGTTTAAGTGTACTAAAACATTAATCTTTCCCTTTATACACTATAATTTTTAAAGAAATTCCCTTAATATTTTAATAAAAGTATTTGCATTTCTCTGAATAGCTAGCTTGAAGTCTTGAAGAGAGAGTCCAGTTCAAATATGAGAAAGGACTCATGGGTTCCACTAGGGTATGAGGTACAACCATAGACCAGTTGACTATGGTCAGGGGAAGCTGTTCTTTCTATCATGTGAGTTTCTATTGCAGCCATGTGGGTGAGAAGAGGAGAAACAGTTCCTAGAATAATTAAAATGTTACCTTAAGATTTTGAGGGCTTACTATATCCAGGCACCATAATTCTCAACTGTCTCATGAGGAAGGTACTGTTTTTAACTGCCAAATTTACAGAGTGACAACCAAGTCTCAGAGATATTAGATACTTTGTCCTGTTGCTTAAGAGGGGTGAGACTGGAGATCAGACAACCAGGCATTACAGCACAGAATTTGTCTCCACTACACTAGACTCCTTTCCAGAAGACAGATGGGCGTAGTGGTAGGCAGAACATTGCGTAAGTGTCCATTATACTTACAAACACCTGGTCCTATATTAGGAAAATGAGTTCAGTATTATTTAAAATACAATGATAAATTGCCCAGAGATCTGTCTAATCATTGAACACTTGTTCTAAACTATTAATGCACTTTGTGTGCATGTATTAATATCTTTGACTTAGGAAACCAAATACAAATATAGGTGTATGCTTAGATATACATGTCTTATATAAACTAGCATCTTTTAAAATTGTAATGGAAACTTTAATATGCTAATAACAAAAAGGAAAGAAAAAATCAGGAGAGAGGGTGAAGACAGAGAGTGCTTTTGGCGCTTTTGTTGGTCTTCCATGGTTTTTCTTTTTGCATCATCTTCTTTAGATATTTTTTAAAAACTCATATTGTTTACCTTCCAAGACCAAAATATGATCTTATTCAACTGGTTTTCAACCATGGGATTTTAAGATTCTTTACCAATTGGTATCCCCACTTCTACTACTTCCTTTATCTTCTGCCACATAAAAATTCTTGGTATATTAAACTGATTTTTATCTTCTGTGCGTTTCTAGCTGTAGACCCACTACACAGGCTGTAGTCTAACCCAGAGCCCATTTCCCTACTCTCCTACTCTTGGCATTCTACCACTGATCATCTGCTTTCAAAATTTGACCTTAGACCCAAATCCATAAATCTTTGTTTGCTAGTGTCCTGATGAGAGGTTAAGTCATTTCCTGAGAGTTGAGATGGTGGTGGGGATCAAAGTGGAGCAATGGGAATGGGATTGGAGCCGGGGGAAATGTGAAAATGTTGTCAGTGGAAGTGAAAAACGCATTAGAGGAAATAAGAATAGGAGAGCAATTGAGGAGCACAAAGGCCAAGGGCCAAGTAAAAGAAGAAAAAAAAAAATGCAGTGGGCCCAGTCATGGTTTCTGATTTTCTCCATTAGAATAAAAATAAGACATAATAAAAATATAATAAGAAGGAGTCAAGGGATGAAGGATTTTAAAGTGTTATAGGCAATTTGGAAATAGCTGATCGTGGCTGTAGAGCTTAGTAAGGAAACAAATGAAGCCCTGAATGGGATGACGGAGAAATAGGATGTTGTATGGCCATAAAAGAGATGGAAAATCAGGATGTTGAAGTCAGAAGGAGGGCATTTCAAGTATGAGATGTTGGAAGTGGAACAAAGTTATCTCCATATTACACCCCTGCATGAATGGTGGGGAACCTAGTCTTTTAAAATAGGAGAAGGACTAGCCAAAAGTTATGATTTAGGATGTTATATCACTTCCTAGTATTCAGCATTGTTCTTGTCTTTTTTCCTCACAGGGTTTGATGAAAAGAATTATCCCTAATTGTTTAAGCATTCGAGGTTCTATTACCAGGCTCACCATTCATTTCCATCTTGCACACTGAAAAATAAATATACAGTGTAATAAATGCATATTTTGAAGCTGAAATTCCAAGTTTAAATTTGTTTTTATACTGAAAGTGTTATCCTTGGAAATTTACATAAAAATGTTGAGCCTCAGTTTCTTCCTCTGTAAAGAAGATATAGCATTAGCTTTTTTCACAGAAAAGTTTTGAAGATAAAATAACATTTGTGAAAAACATTTAGTATATTGTGAAGATTTATAATTGGCTTTATTTTAATGCCCTAAATTCTCTTTAAAATTGGCTTGGTAGACTTAACGGTGAAGGTCATTGCAAAGTAGTTTTAGTCATCTCTGCATCCTTCGTGTCAAATGTACTGACTGAACCATGCTAAGTGGCAAATAGTTTTTAAATGAATGAATGGATTAATCAATGACATGAAGTTTACAACAAAACTATTTGATACAGAATTGAATATGGCCTTAAGGGAAGACTATCTTAGATCTAATCCAATGGACTTTAGTAATTTTTAAGGTACCAAAAAGATTTTTATTTTAAGATATACTGGTCTTTAGTCATGAATCTGTTAGCAGAATGTTAGAATGTCTCATAACATTTGAGTGTTATGAGAAAGTTCAAAATTCTTACATTAAAGGCCCTGAAAATAGTTTACTTACATTTTATATAACTTCATCTAACTTCTTTTCCTTCTAAGTGATCATTCATTATTAGGTTCCAATCTACTGACATCTCAATATCTGGGTGTTACTAAATTGACTGTAGCCATTCTTAATTTTTCTGACTACTTCACAGTGTCATTTTCTGTGAGTTACTTTAGCTTTGCTATTAACTAAGAATTTCAGGCTGTCAGTGCAATTTTTCCCATTAAAGACAATAACCCCAGCAGGCTCTGAGGTACTATTTTTAGTTCTCTCATGAGATGACTCTCTATACATCTTTTGTATATATTGAATTATTAAAATTCATAGAATCATTTTTTGTCTACATGTCTTGATTTGTTGGGCTTCTTAAGATTTTTACAGTTAATTCTAACTGCAGAGCTTTTGCTTTTAGCAAAACGAAGATTTGGAGCAGAGTTGAAATATAAATGGTGGCACTCTAAACTCAGGTTATGCTATTTTTTAAATGGAAGAACTACGTGTAATTTTCCTGGAATGTTTTAATATTTAATACACAAGATCTATACTTTTTCATGGGTAATTGAAGCTGAAATTGAAACATTAAAAAATTAACCACAGCAAACTGAATTTTCTAAATGAAAGATAATGTCTACTGGTGAGTAGAGCTTTCTGTTGATTAATGCGATGATTTAGGAATGGAAGAGGGAGAGAGTTGCCTGCATCTTCATATATTTACAAATGGGGTTTTTCATTGTCTAAAATTTGTAGGAGTTGATTTTCAAGCTGCAAGTTTATGAAATAAAGAAATTGAATTTGTATGATAAGCTAGCAAATAAACTACATGATTCTATTGTAGCCAGATAATTTAAACATTATATTTTTCCTTTATTATTGTGTTGAGGATGCTGTTCAGTGGTTAAAATCATGTACCTTAGAGTTAGCCTGCCTTGGTTCAAGTCATACTAACTATGGGAAGTGGCCAAATTCTTTAACTTCTCTGTGATTCAGTTTCTTAGTCTATACAATGGAGATGATAAGAGCATTAATCCATAGATTGTTCTGAGGATTAACTTTACTCATAAATGAAAAGTTCTTAGAACAGTGTCTGGCACGAAATAAGAGCTAAACGTTGTTTATTGTTATTTTGTTTATGTGGCATCTAAAAAAACATTTGCAGGGCTGGTTTTCTCTGGGCCATTTAAGCTTTAAATCCTGTTCTGCAGATTGGAATGGCCATGTTTGATTGACTCAATTTCATTGCTAGGTTAACCAAGAACACATTTTCTGTCATTGATTTCATAATATTAATAAAACCCAATACACAAGTAGATATTACCTTATGACTCACTTGTAAACTTTGTTTTGTAGCTATCATGTTTCTTAGATATAGATACTACAGAAACCTATACTGCATCGTACTAGGGTTATAGCTAACAATACTAGTAGAACTATGTTTAAATGTGGGAAGAAAATGAAAGTTTTTTCAAGCTGCAGATAGGTCAGTCAGATAAAAATGGTAGAAATACAGGAGTGCCAAAAGGTGTTTAAACATGGTTAAGTTGTTTTAACAATGAAATATTAGTTGCGGTGAATATTTACTAAAATCAATGATTATGAGAGTTTAAACCCTTACAACAATGCCTGGCACATAATAATCACTCTGTACATTTTTGGTATTAACATGGCATGCTCTGGGTTAAGTATTTTATGTGTATTATTTCATACAATATGATACTATGATGAAGTAAATTGTTTTTGCCTTTTACAAATGTGGACACTGAGGCTTAAAAAGGTTGAATAATTTGCTCAAGACTCTACATGGATAAGTGGTGAAATAGGGATTTGGGTGCAGACCTAACTCTAAAACCCAGCCTTTTATCCCTTTTGCAATACTGCTTCTCAATACTATCTCACAGTTTAGGGGAAGTCCTATAGTCTGCCATTAATTATGGATAGTATGGTAATGTACATGTAGAGGCTTCATGATAAATGATCATGTTGTAAATACTTTATTATGACTACTACAAATTACTTAAACTCAGTCTTCATTTATTAATTTTTTTTAGTTCTATTGAGGTATAATTGACAAATAAAAATTGTATATCCATAGTAGTACACAATGCAATATTTTGATGTACTGCATAGACATTGTGAAAAATTATCACAATCAAGCTAATAACATATCCATTAAAGCACATGATTTCGATTTTTTGTCATGAGAACATTTAAAACCCATTTTCTTAGCAAATTTCAAGTAAATAATACTGTTTTTAAACTGTAGCCACCACACTGTACTAATGTTCTCCAGAACTTATTGATCCTGCATAACTGAAATTTTTTGCTTTGACCAATATCTCCCAATTTACCCCCTTCCCCTCGCAACAGTTCCTGATAACTACCCTTCCACTCTTTATTTTTTCAGATTCTGCATATAAGTGATATTACACGGTATTTGTCTTTCTGTGCTTGGTTTATTTCACTTAGTATGATATCCTCCAGGTTTATCCATGTTCTTTAAAACTAATGTAAGTCTCTCGTAGACAGCATATAGTTGAATCTTACTTTTAAAAAAACCATTGGATAATTTAGTCTATTTACATTTAAAGTAATCATTGCTAGGTAAAGACTTCCTTATGTCATTTTGTTTATTATTTTCTAATTTGTAATTTCTTTCTTCCTTTCTTGCTGTCTTTCTACATGATTTGATAATTTTTTATGATGATATGCTTTGCTTTCTTTCTTTTTCTTTTTTGTGTACTCGACTACAGGCTTTTTCTTTGTGGTTGCCATGAAGTTCACATAAAACATCTTATAATAGTCTATTTTAAATTGATGACAATTTATCTGACCATATTAAAAAACTCTACAATTTAGCTCCTCACCTCACACATTTTATGTATTTGATGTCACAATTTACATATTTTGAATATTTTGTATCCATTAACAAATTATTAGGCCAGGCATGGTGGCTCACGCCTGTAATCCCAACACTTTGGGAGGCTGAGGCGGGCTGATCACGAGGTCAGGAGTTCAAGACTAGCCTGGCCAACATGGTGAAACCCCGTCTCTACTAAAAATACAAAAAATTAGCTGGGCGTGGTGGCACGCACCTGTAATTCCAGCTACTCAGAAGGTCGAGGCAGGAGAATTGCTTAAACCCAGGAGGTGGGAGATTGCAGTGAGCTGAGACCACACCGTTGCACTCCAGTCTGGGCAACAGAGCAAGACTCTGTCTCAAGAAAAAAAAATTATTGTAGCTATATTTATTTTTAGTACTTTATGTACCACCATTAAAACATTAGAGTATTTTTAACTTAACTATATTCTCATATTTACAGTGAGTTTTATCTTTTCATATGCTTTCATGCTGTTAGTGTCTTTCATTTAAACTTGAAGAAATCCCTTCAGCATTTCTCATAAGGCAGTTCTAGTGGTGATGCGCTCCCACAGCTTTTGTTTGCTTGGGAAAGTATTTTTCTTCCTTCATTTTTAAAGGACAGATTTGCTGGCATAGTGTTCTTGGTTGACTGATTTTTTTCCCTAGCACTTTGAATATATCAGACCATTATCTCTCTTTTTGCTGCACCCAGGAGCTGTAATCTCTCATTTGAATTTCTTAGCTCTTGTGATGATATTTTATGTGTGGATAGTTGTTTAACTTCATGGTTCTGCAAGAGGACTAGTGCTAGAAATTCCTATTCTGTCATCTTGCTGATATCACTCTCATTCTGCTCACTTATACAATAGATATAATAGGCCGGGCGCGGTGGCTCAAGCCTGTAATCCCAGCACTTTGGGAGGCCGAGACGGGCAGATCACGAGGTCAGGAGATCGAGACCATCCTGGCTAACATGGTGAAACCCCGTCTCTACTAAAAAATACAAAAAACTAGCCAGGCAAGGTGGCGGGTGCCTGTAGTCCCAGCTACTCGAGAGGCTGAGGCAGGAGAATGGCATAAACCCGGGAGGCAGAGCTTGCAGTGAGCTGAGATCCAGCCACAGCACTCCAGCCCAGGCAACAGAGCGAGACTCTGTCTCAAAAAAAAAAAAACAAAAAACAATAGATATAATAATATCTACCACATAGGATTACTGTATTAATGAGGGAAAATGTATAAAACATCCAACACATAGTAAACCCTGTCTAAAGGTTTTATAAATATTATTTCCCTTTCCCTTTTCATTCTTGTGCTAGGCATTGGCCACTTATTATGTGAGCTATAGATAAAATGTTGGTTGGGCATGCTCTTCCAATTGATAAATTATTATTAATGCATTTTAGTAACATAGCAGGAGATTAACAGATAGATGAAATATATAGATGGTGTTATAGTGGTACGATATCTAAATAAGAGACTTATTCAATAAAGACTACTCTAACTATAGTTACAAAAGGACTGCATCCCACTTGCCCTACCGTTTTCTAGATGAGGAGCCATTGTGGAACAGTGATTGATAAATCTCTGGGGGGTTCCACAGCTTTGGTCACAGAGGCTTGGCCATTAGAGGCATACAATACATGTTTATTTCTTCATTGATTCTAAGAAGAGGAAAGAAACAAGACATTGTGCATCGTGAATTTACATAAAAAATAAATGTTTCAATTTTACTAATCAAATTATGGGAGATCATTCATTTTTTATTTCTCCTGTAATTTTCTAGCACATTGATCTTTGTTTAGATTAACCAGAACACTTGGATACAGACTAATCACACTGTTCATCTGATAATCTGAATGCACTTTATTTAATGTTAATTTTAAAATTTGAAATTAAATTACCAAAGACTGAATCTGAGTATGATGAAGAAATTTATTCCATTGGTAACAATTTGCTTGATTTCATCAATCTAATGAATACCTTAAAACTTTCCATGCAAGTGTTAAAATACAAGTAGGTGATTTAAAAAAGTTATCAGAGGAGTTCACTATTGACAATAAAGCTAAAAACATTTTATCATTTATTTTTTAAAAATTAATATTTTGAGTAGTAACAAAATTGAATTTGGTGACTTCACTGACTAATACAGGTTTTTATGGTATGTAAACATTGCTTCCAATTTTTAAAATTTATGTAAAACTATCTTAAGAATAATTTTTACAATTTGTTCCTTCAGAGATCTAAATTAGCCTTGTAACTATTTTTCTAAGTATTAGAAAATTTGAATCTAAAAGTAGAAGCAAACAATCAAAACTTGTTGCAAACTTTTCCTGTATGTTAGTAATTAATGTGTAGTTTTGTTGAACCACCTGGTTCCATGCTGACTCTTGAGTGCTTGTTCTGTTCTCAAAAATTGACATTGGATTGACTGAATAAGTAACATTTCTGAGTACTTACTATATGTGAGTTATGCTTCTATTTTTTTCATAAGTCAAGTCATTTAAATTCACAGCAACATTGTAGGTATTTTACAGATGAGAAAGCAATTGCAACTCACTTTAAGAATAGATAAACTTGGTGTTCAAGCCCTTGAGATGTTAGCACCTACATCCTTTTTTTCTTCTTGGGGTTTTTGGGGTGATTAACTGCTTGACATCTGTGAAGACAACTATTTCCCACTGATAAAATGGTTGATTGCTTAGAAAAAATAGCAGTTTGCTGCTGTGCTAAATTGGCTCTCCTCTTCCTTTAGTTTATTCCTATGAATTGGGAGCCACTGTAGTGATGGAGGTGCAGGGATGGCAGGACATGGGGTCATGGCCTGCCTTGTCACTAATGGCCCTGCAACTTTACTCAGCCATCAACTCTTTCCCAGGAAAGCAGCACGCCCTGGAGTCTCAGCCTGGGAGAAAGGTGCAGAATGAGGCTTCATGCTGAGGATGAAGATTAAGTTCTGAGTGGTGTTCATGCAGAGGGTTTAAATAGTGCCAATTTGGGATGGATTCACACTAGAGATCTGCTAAATTCCACCTTCTCTTTCAATGAACACTGGTGATTACCTCTGAGTGCACCCCAGAGGCTGCTTCCCTTATGTCAAATACGTGTGACTCCATCAAATATATGTGACTCCATCCATTGCTATCAGTTTATTTATTGTGGGCTGTTCACTCTGCCTCCCAAACCCTTCGTCTCTCTGAGCCACCTGCACCACTTGTGCTTGTGGTCTCAGATTCATGCTACAATGCTTTAAAAACGCAAGAAAAAACAAAGGTTTAAACCTGGTGGGTAGGGAAAATCACTTAAACATCTTTTGACTTAAAAGGTACTATAACAACTTAAGTGATTCTCAAGGCCTAAAACAGCCTCAATGCCACCATGCTGGGTAAAAGGCGTTCAAGTTCCCATTATGGCTTTGCTGCCATCATTCAGTGCCATATCCATGTGAAAAAACACCATAGATGGATGAGCTCTGTGGTGCAGTATTTCAGCCTTGCTTGCTTGATAATTGTCAGGCGGAGCTTTCCTCACTCCATAAATAGAAAGCTGTTTGTTTAAATTTTCTATAAAAAAGAGAACTCTGGGATTACCCATTGTTTCAAATCTCCCCCTGGCAAGTGAAAAACAAATGGAATCCAAATTAAGTTTTATATTATCATTACTGGAATTTGTGCAATTCTGTGTGAAAATGTTGGAAACTGATCCCCATGGATGTTTTTGGCTCTAACTGTGTTGTACAGGAAATAGTCGATTATTTTCTCATTAAATACGGTGTTATATTTTTGTTCCATTTACTCCCAGAAGGTAGAGAGGCAGCAGAAATGTAGTAGAGACTCCCAGGAGATGAATGTAAGGACACAGAACTCTTGCTCTCTTCATTTATTTCATTTACAGCAATAGATTCCTCACAGACCCTTACGATGGGAATGAAACTGGAGCTATGTTAAGAGATAAATAGTGTTTTTATGAGGAAAGGTCAAGGAATATCAAGAAGAAAAAAATCAGAAATTAATTTTTTTCTACTGTATGAATCATTTTTTAAAGAGAATTTAAGCCTGAAGAAAATGCAACAGGTGAATTATATAGAAATGGCATTTATTCATTTATTCAATGAGCATTTACTCCCACTGTATGTCAGGCAGTACACTTGTTTAGAAGATTCAATCTTTGACCTTAAGGAATATTCCCTTTGAATATATGGACTTTAAATGAATAGCAAACAATTAGCACCCTGCATCTCTCCAGCTCCCCAACTCACCTCAGGCAAGACATTGGAAACTAAAGAAATAGAATCAGGTCTTAAGAAGCCTTAACTTCTCTACCTGCAAGTTTTCACCTCTTTGCCCTCTTGTGACCTAAACCACATAGATATTGACTTAAAATGTGCTATAAATGTTCATTTCAAAATGATGCAACAGAGGCTTATTGCTCTGAGTTACTTGTCTCAAGAACCCCTTCAGTCCTTCACTTCGAGAACTCATCAATACTGCTGTTAGCTGAAAAGGTGAACATTTCTTTTTATTTTATTTTATTTTATTTTATTTTATTTTAGGGTGGGACTCTAGAATCTGCTTTTTAAACTTTTGCTGTATTTATTTTATTTTATTTTATTTATTTTATTATACTTTAACTTCTGGATACACGTGCAGAACGTGCAGGTTTATTACATAGGTATGCACGTGCCATGGTAGTTTGCTGCACCCATCAACCTGTCATCTACATTAGGTATTTCTCCTAATGCTATCCCTCCCCTAGTCCCCCACCCTCCCGACAGGCCCCAGTGTGTGATGTTCCCCTCCCTGTGCCCATGTGTTCTCATTGCTCAGCTCCCACGTATGAGTGAGAACATGCGGTGTTTGGTTTTCTGTTCCTGTGATCTTCGACAAACCTGACACAAACAATGGGGAAAGGATTCCCTATGTAATAAATGGTGTTGGGAAAACTGGCTAGCCATATGCGAAAACTGAAACCGGACCCTTTCCTTACACCTTATACAAGAATTAACTCAAGATGGATTAAAGACTTAAATGTAAGGCCTAAAACTATACAAACCATAGAAGAAAACCTAGGCAATACCATCCAGGACATAGGCATGGGCAAAGACTTCATGACTAAAACACCAAAAGCAAGGGCAACAAAAGCCAAAATTGACAAATGGGATCTATGAAACTAAGGAGCTTCTGCACTGCAAAAGAAACTACCATCAGAGGGAACAGGCAACCTACAGAATCAGATAAAATTTTTGCAATCTATCCATCTGACAAGGGGCTAATATCCAGAATCTACAAGGAACTTAAATAAATTTTCAAGAAAAAATAACCCCATCAAAATGTGGGCAAAGGATATAAACAGACACTCAAAAGAAGACATTTATGTGGCCAAAAAACATGAAAATAAACTCATCATTACTGGCCATTAAAGAAATGCAAATCAAAACCACAATGAGATACCATCTCATGCCAGTTAGAATGGCGATCATTAAAAAGTCAGGAAAGAACTGATGTTGGAGAGGATGTGGAGAAAGAGGAATGCTTTTACGCTGTTGGTGGGAGTGTAAATTAGTTCAACCGTTGTCGAAGACAGTGTGGTGATTCCTCAAGGATCTAGAACCAGAAATACCATTTGACCCAGCATTCCCATTACTGGGTATATACCCAAAGGAATATAAATCATTCTACTATAAAGACACATGCACATGTATGTTTATTGCAGCACTATTCACAATAGCAAAGACTTGGAACCAACCCAAATGCCCATCAACGATAGACTGGATAAAGACAATGTGACACATGTACACCATGGAATACTATGCAGCCATAAAAAAGGATGAGTTCATGTCCTTTGCAGGGACATGGATGAAGCTAGAAACTGTCATTCTCAGCAAAAGGTGTACATTTCTATCTGTGGCTAGGCTTTGACCATGTTCTACCACATAATGCTGGGTTTTGATATCTTGAAAACTTTGGTTGGCTCTCCTACTTTGTTTTGCTTGGCTCATATTTCTAAAAAAAATAAGACTTTATTCTTCATATCACCCCCTCCTTCCTGTTTTTACTTTCATCAGGTTATGTTAGCATCAGGAATGCAGTTGGCTGATAGCAACAGAAAATCTACCAGTGGCTTAAAGGTATGGAGTTTGTTTATTTTACACAATAAGAAGTTCCGGGAAAGGTTGCTTATGGCTAGTATGATACTTCAGTGATGCCATCAAGTACTAAACTTTTTCCATATTTTGCTCTGTCATCCCTTCTGTGTATGTTTTTGGCTTCTAGCTTATTGCCTCATAGTTGCAAGGTAGATGCTGCACCTCCAGGCCAAACGTCTGCATTCCAGTCAGAAAGTTGAGGAAGGAGAAATAAGTGAAGGGCTATGTCAACTGAATTTATTCCCTCATTTCTATTTTTTAAAATCAGGAGATAGATTCTAGCTCTTCTAGAAGTCCCACCTAACAAACTCAAGTTTATATGTTATTGGTCAGAACTGTGTTACATGGTCAATAAGTTAGGCTGGGACTTCTGGGGATTGTGGTAGATGTTGGGTTGCCAACTAGTGGAGTGGAGAAATGGCTATGTTGTGCTCTTAAATTCATTTGCAGTATTCAAAGTTTCAGGGGCAGCCTGTACAGCAAATCTAAAAAAAGGTTAGAGAGGGCAAATTTGAATTAGTTTAATATTTGGCCTAAAATAATGTTAGCTACTTTCCCATCAAAATGGTATTTTCTCATCTGATAAAATAAGTAATTTCCAAAAAGCATTAATACTTTTTTTTGGGGAAAACTTACTGGGACTTATCTTAGTCAGTTCAGGTTGCTATAACAGAATACCATAGACTAGATGGCTTTGGTCCCTTCATCTTTCTTTAACAATTTATTTATTTTTTATTTATCTTTTATTTTAGTTTAAGTGTTGAGATACATGTGCAGAATATGCAGGTTTATTACATAGGTATACATGTGCCATGGTGGTTTGCTGTACCTATCAACCCATCATCTAGGTTTTAAGCCCTGCATGCATTAGGTATTTGTCCTAATGCTCTCTCTCCCCTTGCCCCCATCCCCCAACAGGTCCTGGTGGGTGATGTTCCCCTGCTTGTGTCAGTGTGTTCTTACTGTTCAACTTGCACTTATGAATGAGAACATGGGGTGTTTGGTTTTCTATTCCTGGGTTAGTTTGCTGAGAATGATGGCTTCCAGCTTCATCCATGTCCCTGCAAAGGACATGATCTCATTTTTTTTTTATGGCTGCATAGTATTCCATGGTGCCTCAAAAAAGAGAGACTTCTCCCTAATTCATTTTATGAGA
Organism: Piliocolobus tephrosceles; assembly: GCF_002776525.5. Classification (NCBI taxonomy): domain Eukaryota; kingdom Metazoa; phylum Chordata; class Mammalia; order Primates; family Cercopithecidae; genus Piliocolobus; species Piliocolobus tephrosceles. Next base: position 105,480,344 of record NC_045436.1, on the reverse strand, counting down.
CCAGCATCATCCCAATACCAAAACCCGGCAGAGACACAACAAAAAAAAAAAAAAGAAAACTTCAGGCCAATATCTCCGATGAACATCCATGCAAAAATCTTCAATAAAATACTGACAAACTGAATTCAGCAGCATATCAAAAAGCTTATACACCACGATCAAGTTGGCTTCATCCCTGGGATGCAAGGCTAGTTCAACATACACAAATCAATAAACGTAATCCATCATATAATCAGAACCAATGACAAAAACCACATGTTTATCTCAATGGATACAGAAAAGGCCTTCAATAAAATTCAACCTTCATCTCTTTATAAAGGCACGAATCCCATCACTGGGGCACCATCCTCATGACCTCATTTAAACCTAATTACTTCCCAAAAGCCTCACTTCCAAATGCAATCCCACTGGGGTTTAGTGCATCTATACATGAAATTTTGTGGGACACAAACAGGCAGCCTGTAACATAATTTTTTTCTTTTTCTTTTTAAAATAGCAAGTGCTCTTGAAATTAAAAGAATGTAAGGAAACATTCTCCAAGCTCCATCATAGATTTCCATAGGGACCAACTAAAAATGGAAAATGAATGTGAGGCGAGTAAGCTTGAAAAAAACCTTGAGCACCAATTCCTGTTAGATATGCCTCAATTTCTTTAAGGCTCTAGGGGTTTGGGCTGTCGTAATTTTTTAGCACATAATTTTCATAGTGCTATCAATAATGTGTTTATATGTTTCTCATAAACAAAAAATATACATTTGCTGTTGAAAGAAGCTGCTAATTTCTTCAAAATAAGACAGGAATCTCAACAACTTCCTTTTAACTGTTAAGCAACAATAAATCAACCAGGCTATCTAAATTCTATATATTTTTTTGCATTATGCCAGATGCCTTAGTTATGGAAGTATTTTCTCAAAACTCAATTTGTCCTATTAAGTTTACAAAAGGAAGACTTTTATAATGTACATAGTATTTTCCTCTTCTCTGGTGTCTCAGTTTGCCTTTCTTTGGACCAAGAAAGGTGGTGCTTAAGACTCACAGAGATTACATTTGAGAGTGACATCTTCTTGGGCACTTCAATCCATCACATCAGAGAACCCAATTACCTTAGTAATCATTGACTAACTACTGGTAAGAAAATCTCCAAAATGTTGTCCTTCCAAGCCAAAGTCAAAGTACAAATAAAGCTTCCAACTAACCAAAGCACCCTACAGTTTCAGTCTCCATTTGGAAAGAGATCCTTTAAAAGTCTGCTGCTCTGTTTCACTTGTTTTCAACAGAAAGACCAATACGGGGCAACAATCACTCGTTCACTGTGACAAGGTTCTAGTGTTTATAATGACTGCCACATATTGCTGTGCTTACACATTGTATTTCACCCACGGTCTCCCGGAAGAGGAATTCAGACAGTCAGGCAGAGTGAGATAATTGAGATTTTTCTTCATCTAGAATAAAATAAATTCTGGGTGTCTAGGCAGAGAAGGTAGAGCAAGTCTTTCTTAGAAGACATGTATACCTACAGCTAGAAAAATGGGAATAATAGCACTGACCTCTTTTTGTGGAGATTAAACAATCTAACCTATCTAAAGCACACAACACAGATGGCTACACTGTGATACTACTACTATCACTATTACATGGAGGCCCAAAATAAAGGAGATCAACTTTCTTCTGGTGAGGAAGGTTTCATGGAGTAGAAGACATTTGACCTGGGTCATGAAAAGGAAACAGAGGTTGTCAAAGAGGACCAGAGGGAGAGGAAGAGTCCTGAAAGACAGGGAAGCATGTGCAGAGGCCCAGTAGTTCAGTATGGCTGATGCTAAGTCTGTGTCTGGGGTGTGGGAAAGAGAGAAGCTGAAAATGAGGTTAGCAGGTGGATTAAGATGGCTGAAAATGAGGTTGCGGTGTGGACCTATGTAGTGAGCCTCACAGCATGCAAAGGAGTTTGGACCTTAAAATTCTGTACATAAAGATGAAGCTATGAGTCCATCTAAATAGAAACCACATGATCCAGATTCTGTTTCTGAAAGCTCACTATGGAACCTTAAAAAAAATGAATTGGAATGGTGTGAGTCTGGAAGAAACCTTAAACCAACATTTATTCATTACTTACTAAGTTCTAGGCACTAGAAAACATGTGTAATAAATTGTCTTTCATTTTAAAGGTCTGGAACATATCTGAGGAGGTATAATATAATGTGTAAATATAGCACAGTTTGATAAGTGCTCTCCTGTAGTTTGACCAGAGTACATAAGAGCACCAGGGAAGGGACAATTAATTCTGCTAGGAAAGTGAGAGTGGGTGTGGGGATCGGGGAAAATTTCCAGGGGAAGTGTCATATTAGCTTCATAATCACATCACATGTTCATGGACTAGTACATGTCAAGAGTGGTATGAGATAGTGTGTGATGGAAGAACACGTAAAAAGAAAAATTGAAAGTCTGAATGCCATATGAGTTAACATTGGTCCTCTGTAGGAAGTAGGGAACTATCAAATATTTCTATAATATGAGAAAAGCATTACAGACATGAAGAAAATCTTGGGCTTTTGAGACTGATAGTCCTGGGTTCAAATCCCAGTGTAGTCATTTGCAAAGTATGTGACCCTTGCAAGTCAGGAATGCTTTCTAAGCCTTAGCTTCCTTATGGGGATGATATGGGTCGTTAAAACAGATGGTGAGGCCATGACTGGAGATACAAAACTGGAGAAATTATAAAATGAATTAGGCTTTGGACATATTACATACAAACTGCATGGAGACAGCCCAATGGAGGGATCCAGGAGGTAGAGACTAAGGGGCAGATAGAAACACAGGTCTAGAGATGAGTAGAGAGATCTGGGCTGAACAGATCTAAATAGATCAGGGATTGACAAACATTTTCTGTAAAGGGCCAGATAGTAAATACGTTAGGCTTTGGGGGCAACATAGTATCTGTCTCAACTATATAACTGCCATCTTAATGCCATAGCAGTCTCTACTAAAAAAAAAAAAAAACAGCCAAGTGAGGTGGCGGGCGCCTGTAGTCCCAGCCACTTGGGAGGCTGAGGCCGGAGAATGGTGTGAACCTGGGAGATGGAGCTTGCAGTGAGCTGAGATCCGGCCACTGCACTCCAGCCTGGGCGACAGAGCGAGACTCCGTCTCAAAAAAAACCAAAAAACAAAACAAAACAAAAAACCTAAATGCATGGGCGTGGCTGTGTTCCAATAAAACTTTATTTATAAAAACAGACTGCTGGCTAGATTAGTCCATGGGTTGTAGATGGCTAACTCCTGTTACAGATGGTAATGATAAGAGAGGATGAGCTTGTGTAAGGATAGAAATTAAAATGAATTAGAGAAGGCTGAGACTGGAGCATGGGGGAATATTCGGAGTGGATGGGCAGAGAAGGCAAATTAAGTCATGGTTGAGTATGGGCTATCTTGGTTATAGGCCTTGTTAGTGTCTTCCTGACAGCACTAGGATTTGTGGAGAAGACACTGAAACTAAAAATTCGTGCCTTATTCCATGAATCTTAAGGGAAGGTCCTTGAAGCAATGGCAAAGACAGTATAAGAGATGTTAGTATTTTAACAAGGGAGCCAGCATGCACACTTTATAAGATTTAACCTCACATGTCCTGAACAAACTTCCTTTTCCTATTCCTCACCTTTTGGTCTTACATCTCATATTCTTCCTCCTCCCTCCTCTTCCAAGGTTGCGTCTTCTGCTCTCTCGCTCCCAGCCTTGATGTGCCCACCACAATACCAGGCGGGCAAGATGATAATCATCGAACCAGCTATTATGAGCAGTATAAACAAATGACAAACCTCTGGGCGCAGGAAAGGTAACAAGAGGCTGATCAGTAGTTCTAGTTATCTTTCCTTCATGTTTATTGCCGTCTGGTGCAGTTATTTCTAAGGGCCTGACATTGATCGACAGCTTCTATTAAGGCCTATCCAGGGCAGCTGGATTGAACAGATACATTAAATAAAGCAGTTATTGCTTTTCATTGCCTTTCCGTAAAATATCACTGCTAAATAGCTTCTGCCATCAGATGCAGTTAGGTACATGGTTTTAATTTGAGGGACTGGTTTATAACACTGCACAATTGACACTGGCCTTTGTTTCCCCTACAATAATGATTGTGTACATCCTGGAGAATTGATGGGCTGTCCTTTGAGGTGGAGTTGGGAGGAGGCGAGGAGGAGGGGGCTCTGGCTTTGTTGTTCTCCCTCTCTTTTTATACATGCCAGGTTTGTCACTTGTTTGCAGCACTGGCAGGAACAATGTCAAGCGAGGGCCCTTATCTCAGAATGTTGTAATGTAGGGACTGTAAGCCTTTGCCTGGAAACGAGATAAGCGTAACCTTACAAGCATGGAGGAAGACAGGGGATGGGGGAGTGGTGGGTGCGTGATTGAGACAACAATGGAAAGCTGTCAGATGCCTGTTACAGCTCTTTCTGGTGCTACAGAAATATATGCATGTGGAATGGTGCATAACAAGCATGAAAATAAAAGTCTGGAATGTTCATCTAATAATGATGTATTTGGAGCAGGATTATGCTGCCCAATGATATTCTTGTTTTATCTCTGGGCTAAACGCTGGGGCAGCTGTGTGCTTTGGCACAGTCTTCTGTCCCTCCTTTTGTGTGCTGCATATTAATCCTTTATTGAAGTAATTAAATGTGTGCTTAATGGCAATGAGCTGGCAGAATGAACGTACAATTGAATTAGCAGTTATGATTGGGAGCATGCTACAAGATGAACTAAATGCAATTACTGTAGGCATTTCTTTCTCCAAGTCAAATCTGGCTGCATGACATGACTTAATTAGAGGTTGTTAGATACACTTACTCCCTGATCCTCTAGTGTGCTGCCTGGATTTTAGTTAGCGCTCCCACCAACCCCCATATTTTCCCCTTACCCCACCCAGACCCAGACTCTGCTGAGCAAAGACTCCTGCTTTCAGCTCTTCTGCCATCAAGATAAAGTTTGGCTTTTCATAGACAAAACAGGAGCCAATAGCGACATCTTCAGCAGGATTTTCCCTCTGTAGAATCTCTGGTGATCATTGGTCCAGCTGTTTGTCCAGATGAGTGATAGCCAGAGCCACTGCAGAACCTAGAATGCTTTGTAAACCCAGGAGGGCAGGTGCCCTGATATCAACAACAGGGCTTGACGTTTTAACAGAGAATGAACTTTTTAGCTTTCAGTCACGTAAGAGACTTCTGGGTGGAGGATTACTTTTTATTTTAGAGGCCTCTGGGTGAGGAGACCTGAACAGATTGTCAAACTCTTGAGGGGAATACTTAGGCAAGCACCAAATGTTTGTAAAACATTGCTCCATGGAGAGCGCTAAGTAAGAAGACATGACTAATATTTTGTACCATCGTTACTTAAAGCTTTTGTAGCTGCTCCTAAATATTAGTTAAATTAATGGCTGTTCATTCTGGCTGCACAGGAGAATTCCCTGGAGTCCTCTAAAAATACTAGTAGCCAAGCCCCACTCCTAGAGATTTAATTGTTTAGGGTGAGTCCAGATCTTGCTAGTTTATCAAATCTCCCACGTGATTCTAATTATACCAAAGACTGAGCTACACTAATTTAGCTGGAATAACTTTAACAAATTTTTAAATTTGGGTTTCCACCTTTTTTTTTTTTCAGTGCTTCTTGGCACTCTGCAATATTTTTTTTGGAGGGGTGGAGAACTTGACTCACAGGGACGTGAGTAATGGTGGCTGTCAGCAGATCATAACGGGGTAATAGATAGTGGTTACCCTAATCCAATATACAAAGTTATAGCTTCTTCTCATTCCTATGTTGGTCCTGGGACTACTTTGGAAATGCCATGCTAGGATTTATAATTCCATCAATTACTGACCTCCCAGATCTATCCAACAAGCAAGGGCTCTCATTAGTCATGCCCCCCTGTTTTGCTTAGAGTTATTTACCAAGAGGCCAATCAATATTCTATGAGCAGACAGTTGAGATGAGAAGGCCTCATCAATCCATTCCATTTTCTTTTTTCAAAATGGTAGTTGGAAGCAGGAGGGCCAACTCACTACAAAATAGAAGGCACAATCCATTGTCACTTTTGAAAACCTAAAATGTACATTTTGTTTTATTTTTATTTGAGCACACTAAGTCAGGACTTCTGGTCAGTGGGACCTCCTGGGTCTATTTTACAGCCTTCATTCTCTTTCTCAGGGCCATAAATGAAACCCTTTCAGCCCTAATGACCACAATGACTTTCCTCGATCATGTTATTGCTACTTTGGCACATTTATTGCTTTCACATGCACTAATGGATGAGTTTGGATATGTTAACAATTTATATATCATTTGATCCTAAAAAAGAAGCCCTACCAAACTAACTTAGCCCCCACGATTGAGTAGCTTTTAAGGAGTATAAATGAATTTAATGCTTTAGAAAGAGCTTCTGTAAATTATGAACATGACACCTATTACATTAAGCTGCATTAAGCATTAATACATCTTCATTACTGGCAGGTTGCCCAAACCTCCAAGGTTGAAAAAGCTGCCTGAAAATGTTCAATGTGACAGTCACCTAGGCTGAGATTGATGGTTCCTTTTTTGGGGGTGTGAGGGATGCCTATTGACTAGGTCTGTCTTCCGCTTCCAGACAAAGAAATGTAAGTGGTGTCAACTAGAGTTCCTCAAAGGCTGAATTTTAATGGCTAGGCCAGAACTTCTGTATCCTCAGCATGACGCTCAGTTACCATTACTGGAGGAGGCCCCTGAGTAGGGAGACGTCAGGTGTTCCATCCTTTTAAATTAAAAGCTCGGCAGTAGGGACATACTGTTTCTTTCTGGGAGAGGCATTAATTTCTGTTATAATTTATGGTATAAATTAAAAAAAAAATGTATTGATGAGCTGGGCATGGTGGCTCATGCCTGTAATCCCAGCACTTTGTGAGGCCAAGGCGGGTGGATCACAAGGTCAGGAGATCGAGACCATCCAGGATAACATAGTGAAACCCCGTCTCTACTAAAAATACAAAAAAAAAAATTAGCCGGGCGTGCTGGCGGGCGCCTGTAGTCCCAGCTACTCCGGAGGCTGAGGTGGGACAATGGCGTGAACCCGGGAGGTGGAGCTTGCAGTGAGCCAAGATCATGTCACTGCACTCCAGCCTGGGAGACAGAGTGAGACTCCGTCTCAAAAAAAAAAAAAAAAGTCTTGATGATAATAACTGTCATTCCCTGAATATTTGCTATGTGCCATCACTGCTAAACTCTTTGTATATTTTATGTCATGTAATCTCTTTAATGGCCCTGTGAGTTAGATATAATTATTTATTGCCCATGGGTACCGTATTAGTTTCCTAAGGCTGCTGTAACAAAATATCATGAACTGGATGGTTTAAAACAACAGAAATTGATTCTCCCACGGTTCTGGAGGCTACAAGTCTGAAGGCGAGTTGTTGGCAAGGCCCTCTCTGAAGGCTCTGGGGGAGAATCTGTTCTATGCCTTTCTTTGAGCTCTGGTGTTGCAGCCAAGCCCTATCATTCTCTGCCTGTAGATGCCTCACTCCAACCTCTGCCTCTGTCCTCACATGTCATTCTCCCTGTGTCTGTGTCTCTTCTCTTCTTATGAGGACACCAATTATACTGGATTAGAGCCCCATACTACTCCAGAATGACCTCATTTTTGCCTTAACTAATTACATCTGGAAAGACTCTATTTCCAAATAAGGTCACATTTTGAGGGAGGAAGGGAAAGAAAGGAGGGGGGTGGCGGCGGGGAGGGAAAGAGAGAGAAAGGAGAAAAAGAGAGAGAGAGAGTGGTGCCTTGAAAAAAATATTAAATTGACTCTACTTTGGTCAATTTTGAATGAAAGGGATTTATTTTAATATGATATAAAATTCATTGGTGTTATGACACCTAAACAATTGTGACACTTGCACATTCTATGTGACTAAAAGGTGGGTTACATTTGGAATGGCTAGGGTGTTACTAAATGTGGAAAGGATCTTAAGCTTTCAAAGATTCTATTGGCTTAGCTCTATTCCTAGTAGTTTTGATGATGTCACAGGTCAACACTATAACTAAACACAGACCTTAACATGTGACTTGAAAATTTCAGGAGAAGGCTAGCTAGTTCGAACCTGTGTGTGAGGTCCGTGAGCCAATAAATACTTTCTTTTAACAAGGGTGAAAATTCCCAACTAAAGTTGGTTGGGCAGAGGCTAGTGTATTTGACAAACATTTATTCAGCATCTTTCCCATTGATAATAAGAGGACAGGCTCCCAGAGTAACAGGAGCTTACTGGGGGACTGATAGAAGAATGTGCAGAGTATAGCAAGGGCATAAAGAAGAAAATGGCTCTGGAGTTGGACTGGACTGCCTAGACAGCCTGAGAGCAAATCTTGGTTCTACCAGTTCCTTGTTACCAGTTTTTAGGTAAATTATATGACCTTTCTAAGTCTTAATTTGTTAATACATAGATGTGACAATGGTATCTACTTGATAGTGTTATTTTGAATATTAAATGAGAAATCACTAATGCATTATTAAGGACTTTTTTAGTCATTAGTGACAAACCCATTCTGATTAAAGCATAAAAGGGAATTCATTGGCGTAAGTAATTTGGATGTCCACAGATACATTTGACTTGAGCCACAGATGTATCCAGATCAGTGATGCTGCCAAGATATTGTCTTCATCTTTTGGCCAACTTCTTTATTAGACTTTACTCTCAGGCAGTCTTTCCCAGGGTGGTGACAAAAATGCCTAATAGCAGCTCCAGAATTTTACCCTAACAGTGGGAAGCAAATACTCCTTTACCAGTAGTTCCTGTAGAAGTCCTGGGTAGAAATTTCATTGAACCGACTGGAAAATGTTGCCATCCTTCACAAGGGTTGGGGAGGGAGATGGGACCAATCACTGAGATCGAGGAAGCAGTGATTGATACTGGCAAGGAGGAAAACACATCTACTATGTTGACATGTAGAGCTCAAGACTCTTACTATGTCTTCTGGGAATGTTGCATATTATCTATCATTATCTATTACTGTTTTTTAAACCAGCCCTACTAGGTGTTAGTCTTGTCCCTAAGTAAAACTGGGCTTCCAAATATAAAATTAGTTATCAACAGAATATGCTGAATAGCTGGATTTGAAATGGAAAAAGGAAAAGAACCATTTAAAAGCTTGAAGTGTCTATTTTGTAAGCAGAATCCAAAGAAGCAAAATTTTAATCTATATATCAGCTACTTTTAACGTCCATAAAATATAGAGAATAAAAAAGGCATTCTTGAATGATGTTTCGATATAGTCATGCTTTTCTCTTCTTAAACAAGTTGATTTTTTCCATTAAAGGTGGAATAATAATATCTAGTAGTTATAGAGTGCTAATTATGTGCTAGGAACTGTTCTAACTAGTTTATATTAATTCACTTAGTCCTATGAGATTGGTTCTATTGTCGTTTTACAAAGTGAGACATTCGAATCACAGAGAAGTTCAGAAACTTGCCCAATTTCATGCAACTAGTAAATGTAGAACTGCTATTCAAATCCAGGTAGTCTAGCCTTTCACCAGTATAATATATATGCTCATTTCAGAAAGTAAAAAATATACAGCAGCAAAAAGAAATCCCTCATTATCCTATCGATAAAATATAATTACTGATGGCTTAGTGTATTTCTATCTACTCTTTCTTTGAATTCTTGGATTATATTTTTTGCCTTGTTGGAATTGAACTGTATGGTGTTGAATATTTTTATATTGCCTTTAATTTCCTTTATATTTCATAAACATTTTCCCTCATGAGATAATTATCTCAAATAGTGTTTTTAATGTCTATTTAATATTTTAACATGTAGGTATGCATGAATTTTTTGGATTTTTTATTGGATTTTAGATTATTTCTAATTTTTTACCCTAAAAACAACTCTGCTTGACTTTTTCTTTTCTAAGTTAGTAGTAGTTAATTTGTTTTAACAAGCAGGTATTAGTTTTATGAATCTTATTATGAATGGAAATATATGTTGTCAAAATGAAAACAAAAAGCTTCTGCAGTGAGGTCACAGATTTTGATATCAGACAGATACGGTTTGAATCTGACTCATACAACTCAACCAAATGTATGACCTTGGATAGGTTATTTAATCTTTTTAAGTGTCAGTTTTCTCATTCATAAAATACACAAGTAAGATAATACATGAATTCCTAGAGCATTGTGAGTCAATAAACAATTAAAATTCTGTTCATAGATATTTTTTGTTGATGGGATTTACATAAAAACATTAATTCTTTTCTGGTTCTAGAAAATTTATAAAACATAAAAATATAATAAAGAAAATAATATTTTCTATAATATTGCCACTAAACAGTTAATGTTAATCAATGTAAATGTTTCCTTATATTTCCACCTAGCTCCTTTTCTATGTATACATAGATCTGTTTAAAGTATATAAACACGTGTTTTTCTGTGTGTGTGTGTATATATATAGTAAATAAAAGAGAAATTAAACTATATGTGTATTTGAATTTCTACTTGTTTCATTTAACTTTATAATGTATTATATTCCTGTATTTTAAAATATTTTTAGACTTTTAATGGCTAGTTAGTATGCCATCATCTTTGAAATATGCCATAATAATAAATTATTCATTTATTTTGGACTTTTAGTTTATTCCCACTATTTTTTTAACAATGAAGTAATGAATTTCCATTTATATAAACCAGTTATCTTCATATGTCCAGGTCTTTTAGTTTCTGAGTTTAGATGTTAGCTTCTCAAAGAGACTTCTTTCCCCTATCGAATGCTGTTGGGCATTCCTGCCAGCTGTATTCTAGCACATTATGCGTTTTGTGTAATGCATAGCATAGCACATTTTGTATTCTTCATAGCATTCGTTACAACCTAAAATTATCTTATTCATTTGTTACTCTTACCCACTCTTTATTATCATCATCCTTGCCTTCCTGGGAATAGGAACTCTCTCTGTACAGTGATCTGATGCCTACAATGGTGCTGGGAATGCCATTGAGGTTAATGATTATATGCACAGGCTCTGGAGCTGGTCAACCTGGGTTTAAATCCTGCTCAACAATTTACTTGAGTGTGTTACTCCACCTCCTTTAGCCTCCGTTTTATTGCCCATAACATAAAGATAATCAGAGTACCTACCTTAGAGAGTAGCTGTGAGAATTAAATGAATTAGTGCAAGTAAAACATTAAGAACAGAAGCTAACACACGATAAAAACAAAAACATATATAGCACTTCATAATATGTGCCAGGCACTGCTGTAAGCATTTTAAATGATAACTCATTTTAATCATCACAAGCAAATTATCATTGTTTCCATTTTCACATGAGAAAACTGAGACATAGTTGGGTTAAGTGACTTGCCCCGGGACCGAGTTAGTGAGTGGCAGAACCGAGATTTAAACCTCAGCAATCTGGCTTCAGAGTCCATGCTCTTAACTACGGCATTATGTTGCCCAAGGCATTTGGTAAGTGTTAGTTATTATTATTAGACTAAGTACTCAATATGTTAGAGAAATAAGGAAATAAAATATGTCTGATTAATTTCTTAGGATTTAGTTCCAGAACTGAAATTATTAAACACTTGGTTAGAAAGAAATGGTAATGAATAGTTTTAAAGCTGCTAATATGTGTTTCCAAAAAGATGCCGGAGGTCAGGAAACATGTCAAGACATTTGATGTCACAATGCCAAAACACATGTGATACACCATAGGATTCTTAGTAATTGTTTCACAAATGTGTAAGTAACCTTTCTAAAAGGGCTATATCAGCATATACAATCACATAAAATATGGAAATATGTTCATTTCACCAGGTCCTTTTTGAAAATGAGTGCCATAATTGTATTATCTTTTTCAGTTTGATAGGCAAAAAATAGTTTCTCATTTTTCCCACTCTCATCTTTATTATTCTTTGAGTTCCTTAATTCAACAAATATTAATTGTATGTCTACTACACTGTTTCAGGAAAATACTGTAAACATATTATTTAACAAAATCCTTGAACAAGACTCACATACTTTCCTCATGGGTTTATTGTGATGATTAAAGAATACAGATAAATATCTTAGAAACACACACTACCTGAGCCGAGATCCTGCCACTGAACTCCAGCCCGGGCAACAGAGTGAGATCCCGTCTCAAAAAAGCAAAAGCACCACAGTAGGGAAAAGAGGGGATAGGGAGAGGTTTCTTAAAGGACACAAAATTACAGTTAGAAGGAAAAAATACGTTCTAGTGTTCTATAGCACTATAGGATGCCTATAGTTAATAATAATATGTAGTTTCAAATAGCTAGACGGAGGATATTGAATGTTGTCAACACAAAGAAATGATAAATGTTTGAGATGACGATATGCTAATTACTCTGATCTGATCACTATACATTATATGTATTGCAGCATCACTCTGTACCCCATAAATATGTACAATTGTTATACATCAATTTTAAAAAGTAAAAAATAGGACTACAAATTGGGTTCAGTGTGTGCTGCTCAAATGATAGGTGCACTAAAATCTCACAAATCACGACTAAAGAACTTACTCATGTAACCAAATGCCACCTGTTCCCTAAAAACCAATTGGAAATAAAAAAATAATAATAAAAACCACTACAGATAGATTAGGACAGATAGGTGACGGGTAGGTAAAATTGTATAAAGGTGACAGCCCTGGGCAGTGTTGCCATGCTAAAGAGAAAGAGGTTGAAGTTTAGGACCTGCAAGTATGAAGTGGCTCAGGTGAACATGTGAAGCTTTCATTTGTGCTCCTTCGACAGTTAAATGTCAAGAGTAAAGGCTAAACTCAGGAATAAGGGCAAACCAGAAATAGATTGGCCTTCATCATGACAGAAACATGGTCTTGACTGGAACAAGATAATCTGCATTTACTTTGCATGTCAGAAGAAATGAAATCTTTCCTGGTAATGGATATCATCTAGAACCTAAATGTTGTCATATGCAATGTCCAGTATGTAGTCACAAATCACCAAGAATATCAAGAAACAAGATCAAATTGATGAAAATTAAGAAATAAAATAAATAATAAAAGCAGAACCATAAATGACCAGAAATTGAAGTTACTAGACATAGATTATTAAATAACTAGTATTAAAATGTTCAAGAAAACAGAGGAACATGATATATTTTAACAGAGAGCTGGAATCTATAAAAATGAATAAACAGAAAGAGTACATTTATAGGTAAATTAGGTGAAATCTGAATAAAATCTGGGATTTGTTATTAACAGTCCAGCTGGTCCTTGACTTAGGATGGTTCAACGGTTTTTTGAATTTACAATGGTGTAAAGGCAATATGCATTTAGTAGAAACTGTTCTTAGAACTTTGAATTTTGAAATTTTCCTGGTTAGTGATATGCACTATGATACACTCAAGATGCTGGGCAGCAGCAGTGAGCTACCACTCCCAGTCAGCTACATGATCATGAGAAAAACAACCAATATCCTATCGTGTCCTGTGTTTCCAGTTGATTTTGACCAACTATAGGGTAATATAAGTGTTCTGAGCATATTTAAGGTAGGCTAGGCTGAGCTATAATGTTCAGTAGCTTAGGTGTGTGTTAAATGAATTTTCAGCTTACGATATTTTCAACTTACAGTGGGTTTATTCGGACACAACCCCACCTTAAGTGGAGAAGCATCAGTATACCTATGTTATTTTCTTAGTTTTGACAAATGTACAATGGTGACGTAAAATGTTAACAATTTTGGAAGCTAGCTGAGGGATACATAGGAACTCTTTGTACTGTCTTTATGGCTTTCCTATATATCTAAAAATATTTACCTCCGACGTATTTCAAGCCATTTAAATATAACGTACGTAAGGGTAGGGATTTTGGCTTGTTTTGATCATTGATGTTTCTATGATAACTTGAGTTGTGCCTGATTCCAATAGGTACTCGAAAGATACTTGTTGATTAAATTAGTCTTTATATTTGTATGTTTCTTTTTATTAGTTTCTTTCATTATTGTTATAATTTTACTTATTTGAGTTGCCTTGGCTTATTCTATTCTTTTTGTAAATTCTTAAGTTTGAGGCCTATTTAGATAATTAATTTTCATATTTTCTTTGTTCTAGCATATGTTCCTAAGCCTTTAAATTATTCTCTAATTTCTGTATTGTCATAATTTTAATATGGAATATCTCCATTATTATGTAAGTGTAAATATTTTCTAACTTTTATTAGAAGTTTGTTTTTGACCAAAAGTTCTTAAGATTGGGCCTTTCAGAATTTCCAAATTTACCAAATTTTCAAAGTTATCTTTTTATTATTGATTTCTAACTTTTTGGGAATATAATGAAAATAATTTCTTTGGTTAATATTTTCTTAGTACATCTTTTTCTAAAATTTTAATTTTAAGCTGTGCTCTGCCTTTAGGTTTGGGGCGTGTCTCTGTTAAATAGCATAGAGCTCGATATTTTTCTTTAAATCCTGTCTGACAATCCATGTTTTTACCATAGTAATGACATATTTAGATTTATTTTTTATCATTTATTTTTGTACTCTCTGTTTGTTCCACTTTTCCTGTTTTCTTCTCTCTTAACGATTTTTGAATTGATATAAATTTTTCCTCTTTCATTCCATTCTCCCCCTTCTGCTAGTTTGGAAGTTTCTCACTCTGCATCAATTGAACTTCTCTTCCTCTGCATTTGATAGTGAATTTCTCATCTGATGCCCAATTGTTTCTAATATTTTTGTGCATATTTCCTATAAGCCGTGAAAGTCTCCTGTATTACCACAACACAATAATCGAAAATCAGGAAATTAACAATGATGCATCAAATCCCCAGACCATACCTAAGTTTCATAGGTGGATACCACCAGATATTCCCCATATGTCTTTTAGGTGAAAATGATGCAGTTGAAGTAAGTGAAGTCAACTTCACTTACTACTTTTGTTCCCATGTTACTTCTGTTTTCTTCAGTCTAAGACAGTTTCTCAGTCTATCCTTGGTTTTTCATGACCTAAACACTTTTGAAGATTATAGGATACCCCTCAATTTGGACTTGTCTGATGCCTCCTTATGATTACATTCAGGCTATGCATTTTTATTCAGATTATACATCTTTGGCAGGAATTACATGGGGTGATTCTTCTCATTGCATCCTATCAGGTGGCATGGCATCTTGATTGTCCAATTACTGATGATAATGTTCACTTGACTAAGGTGTCTGCCAGACTTCTTTACTGTAATTATTCTTTCCACTTTGTATATAATGAGTGGGAAGTCTTTGAAACTCTTTCTATATTCCATCAAATATTCCATTTAGTATTACTTTATGTATGGACCCATGGTTTCTCACTTTTTCCAATGGGATGTATTTGTCATTATCATCACTTATTTAGATACTGTGGTTGTACCCGTTGGGGTCAGTAGGAGTCTCTTGAAGTTGGCTTTTATGTCTTTTTGACATGTCCCCAACCTTCTTTGAACATTTTTTCTGCTTTCAGACAAATCAATTTATTCCAGGTTCATCTTGTACTCTCTCTACCCCAATAATGAATTCAGTTATTTCTCTAAGGAGTCCTCATAGACATATATTCACACATTTCTCTATCTTTCTCTACGTATTTACTTGTATATTAAAAACTGTGATTAGTAATGATATTTTCAATTCCAATCCAACACCACAGAGTTCATTTGCTCTTTCCATGTTTATAAGTCTCTTCTGACTGTGAGACACTTGCTTCCCATTAACTTTATTACATGTTTACTTACTAATCACTGTCTATATAATCAATCTTTGTAATCAATCTCCCATCACCTTAGAAAGGAAGTGGTGGTGATTGGAGACTGATTATACCCCTTCCTTTCCTTGCTAAGCTGCCAGTTTGCAAAGATGCCTTCCTCATCTTGAACAGGCTCTGACATCCTCTTCCTGTCCTTTTCAGGTGTGGATACCCCCAGACGGGAGAACCAGCTTCAGCTCTGATATGCCATGCTGGGCTATCCCCCTGGATGAATGCTGTCTTCACCCTGCTCAGGCTCTGATATCCAGTCCTGGGCTACCCCTCTGCTGGGATGCCTTTCTTACCTTTAGCTTCTAGACCCCAAATGGGCATCCTCATGTGCCTCTGCATGGATGTTCTCCTTAACTCACTGTGGCTCTAATTTCCCATTTAGGAGGACTGTCCTTCTGTCTAACCATTTATTTCCCTACCTGGCATCTGATAACCTTTTCTGGGTCTTTGTAAGTCCCCCTGGTTTGCTCTTCCCCAACTCCTTAGTTTTAGAACAAAAATACAGAAAGAGCTGAAAATCTACTCTAAACATTTTAACATGTGTACTTAACCTAACAAAATCTAAATTTTATCAATACCTTTATCCTTCTCACTAACAGTATAGATGCTCTAAAATACTTTACGTTTGATAAGCTTCTCCCCTTACTTATATGCTATAATTCAGTTTTTAGTTCTCCTTGCATTTTTATACCAGTTCTTTGGGGTAACATTTGTCTGGTGCACCCTCTTCCATCTTTTAACTTTTACCTATTTGCACATTTCCTGATAATCTTGCAGGGCATTGAGACTCAAGAAAATCATACAAGGCTTTGGACCTCACTTGCATTATTTTCCATTTTGAAGAAGTGTGGATTAATCTTTCAAGGTTTTATTTGAACTCAAAAATTCTAGAAATCACACTGTCTGTGAGAGATATTATATGTGAAAACAATTGCAAAGTGGAAAAATGCTACGCAAAGGGGACATATTGAACATGAAGGTAATCAAAGTATGGTTAGTTTCCTTTGCGTCTTGTGATATGATTCATACTGCTGTGGTACACAGCAGAAACCAAGAAAATAGATTGTTCAAAGTACTGCATGCGGAGGTAAAAGACCTGATAATGACTTAGCAATGGTTTGTGCTCACTTATTAATCATTTCATATCATCCGCATTTTGGTTCTACACCTGGGATTGTCATGAACCCTTTCTGAGCTGCCCTTGCATTTCCTGGTTTTTACCTTTTCCACCACAGTAAGAGTTAATTGTAGCAGACATTCAGCAAATACCTGTAGACTGAACCAGTTTGAATTTTTTTCTCACTCACTGAAACTGAGAGTTGCCCCACTTTGAGATCTATTGGTATAAAAGGTGCCATATCTATGTGTAGCTTCATCATCTTTATGTTATTAAGCATCATCCGTCTATTCATTCATTTAGAGTTGATTGAGTACCTGTCATGTATAGGCATTGTGCTGAGGTCTGTGCGTCCAGTGACAAAAAAGAAAAGATCTCTGTTGCCTAAGCTCACAGACTAGTGGAGGAGTCACACATGTATTCACAATACAATGTGCTAAGTGTTATAATATGCTCAGATAAAAAAGTGAGAAAATTAATTGTAAATATTTTATAGGGTCAGAATGAGGTTTAAATGAGATAGTCAATTTAAAGAACTTAGAATAATGCCTTACATGTAGTAAGTGATCAGAATGTGGGATATCATTATCACCATTATTATTAAGGAAATAATGGTACATGTGACCAGGCATGGTGGCTCAAGCTTGTAATCACAACACTTTGAGATTGCTTGTGCCCAGGAGTTCAAGACCAGCCTGGGCAACATAGTAGAACATTGTCACATTGAAAAACAAACCAACAAACATTAGTGTGCCTGGTGAAGCGCACATGTAGTCCCAGCTACTGGAGAGGCTGAGGTGGGAGGATAACTTGAGCACTGGAGGGTTGAGGCTGCAGTGAGCTGAGACCATGCCACTGCACTCCAGCCTGGGTGATAGAGTGAGACCCTGTCTCACACACAGAAAAAGCAGGGAGCAGGATATGAAGCTGGAAAGGTAGGTAAGGGATAGAGATACAATAATTTGGATTTTATTCTACAGATAATGGTGAAACTTTAAAGGAATTTAAGCCGAGTCAAGATATGGTCAGATTTGTTGTTTAGGAAGGACCTCAGCCATTATGTACAGCATGAACCAGAGGTAATGAGACTACAGTTGAGTCCGGTTTGTTCATTCATTCACTTCTTCATTTCACAATGATTTGACTGATTGCCAACTGCTACACAATCATCCAAGCAAAAGATAGTGAGAGCCTGAATGAGAACAGAAGGAAGTGAAGACAGAGGAGGAGCTGAATTTGGGAGACATTTGGAAGAAGGTGTGCCAAAACTTGATTCCTGAATACATATACAGAGAGAGATATTTAGACTGATTTTTAAGCTTATGGCTTGAACATTTGGGTTGGTAAAATATTACAGTAGGAGCCAGTCTTGTGAAATAAGAAACTGAATTCAGCCTTGAGTAGGGTTGGCCTGAACAAGGAGGTGATAGAGCCTTGGGAGATAATGAGATTGCCCAGGGAATAGAGTATGGTGGGCACCCCCCATAGAACATAGCTATTTAAGCTATTGTGGAGAAAGAGAGGTCAGTAAAGGGAATTGAGCAAAATTGTCCTGGAGAAGGATTAAGGAGAGAGCAATGACTAACAAAAAGGTGTGGCTTACACGGTCAAATTGTACAAAGAAGTCAATTAAGTAGAAGCTTGCAGTTTGATTAGGACCTTGAATGTAATGAGAGATCAAAGGATCTATAATTTTAGTAAAGGGGTGCAGGTGGAGTCAGGCTTTCAGGGAGACAGCAAGTGAAGGCAAGGTGAAGAAAAGGGCACAGTGAACGGAGACTAGTGTTTCAGGCAGTGGCTCTTAACCAGGCATGATCATGGTTCCCAGGGGACATGGGGCAGTGTCTGGGGAAATCTTTGATTTTGATGGCTGGAAGTGCTACTGGAATCCATGGGATAGAAACCAGGGATGCTATCAAACACCTACAGCGCACAGCACAGCTCTTGACAACTACGTATTATCTGACCCAAAATGTCAATAATGCTGAGGTTGCGAAATCTTTTATAAACACAGGAAGGAGAATAAAGAGTAAATAGAGTAACTGCTAACCCTGAAAAATGAATGGGTAAAGAAAGGGGGCCACGGGGGGAATCTCTATTAAGATAAAAAGAAGGGAACAATGTAGAAGGAACAGCTCATAAGAAATTGATGGGAACGATTTTGGAGGGGATGACAGAAGGAACCAGGGGCACAATTCTCTGGATGAGATTAACCAGAGGATGGATATCCTTTCTCTGAACAAGCGGGAAGGAAGTTAAATTTAAATATGGATGTAGACATGTTTTGCACATTGTGAGGAGGAGAAGGTAGAGTGTTGAAGATTTTCCTATTGAATTTTGATCCTATCATGACATCTTTTTATGAATCTGATTCAGGCATGTTAGATTGAAGCCCGTAAAATGCAATACATAGAGTTACAAAGGAAATCAATTATACTGTAACATGGTTAGTAAAATATTTAAAAAGTTAGCAATATAGTAATATATATGCTTCTTTTCTAACACATTAAATAACAGGATCTAGTAATGTGTTTAATAATGACTGTAATTTGAAGTAATTATGAATGGAAATAAATATTTTGAGAAATCTGCAACAATTGTAATAGAATACAAAAGTGTCACTGATTTCACTTGGTGACAAAATCACAGATATCGCTGCCTGCACTCCTAATAAAGGAAATGCTCAAATTCTGCTAACAATTAGTGAAAACAAAACCACAGTGTTTTCCCCATTCAAGTTCATAGAATCCCTGAATTCTTAAGCAAGAAACCCTGGGTTAAGAAAACCTTCTCCCGACTATCTCTTACTGTCAATCCCACTTCTCCTCTGTTTTCTTTCCTTGCTCTTTGTTTCCAGTCTTTTTCATCCTCTTCTGTTCTGACTTTATCCCTTGGTTCACAAGGTTATTTACCTGGCATCTGGGGTTAACCACTAGGTTTTGGATTTAGATTTTAGCAGGTCCTTAAATGTCTGGACTGACATTTGCACTTTTCTTGCATGTGAATTACGATGGTTTCTCTCTGATGAAGATACTGCTTCTATAGTAAGTGGTACCTGCCACCCCGTGTTCCTCCTTAGTCGTGTGGTCCACTTGGTCTGAGAGCCCATCACCGTCTCTGGTTTGACTGGGGAAAAGGACCACACACTTATTTCTCTCAGAATGTGGGGCAGGGTTGTCTACTAGAGTGAATGGAGCAAGGTTTCAGAAGAGCCCACGAGGGAAATGTGAGTGGGATCCGGCTCAGGACAGGTTGAGAAATGGTGTAGAGAATTCAGCTGAGACCAGAACTGCAGTGGCACCAATCTGAAGGGTCATATGATTCTCTCCAGCTGTGCTGGAGAGAAGTCACAGCGACAGTCTTCATGGCATAGACAAGATGGATTACTGAAGGAATCTGGAGTTGGAGGTTAGCTGGGGTGGGGGGCGGGAGGCGGGGTAGGTCTGTGGCAGAAGGCAAAGGGCTAAGGAAATTAAAGGTGCTGACAAGAAAAGTTGAAATGCTGCACCATGGGGTCCTGCCTCAGTAGGGAAGGAAATCAAACCAGAGGGAGCTGATGGACTATCAGAGAATGGAAGGATCAAGGGAGTGGAGGTCTTACTGAGGTCAGCATGCTGGTGAAAAATTGGAATAGGGTGTGAGAGAGTGGACCTCCTTCTCTTCATCCCAGTTTCGGCATGACTGTAATTAGTGTTCCTGTCATGGCCCTCCCTAGTGCACATTTTAATGACAAAAAACATTATGACAAATGGACACTAAATGTGCCATTAAAATAGTTCTGCCCTACATTCAAATATGCTCAATGAAACGTCCCAGACTCAATTGACTATTGGAATGAGAAAGAAAGGAGAAATATAGGTAGCTAGCCAAAAAACCTAAGTCACTTTTTGTAAATTGCTTAAAACCATTAAATAAATTAAGCTGCTGTGGGTATATGTACACATTTCATGGAGTTCCAATTTAGCAATTACTGTTCCTGCAGCAAAATCAATAAAATATGCATCCACAATCATACGGAGAAAACACATCCAGGGACTTCAAGTCTGAGTCTTGATTCAGAAAATATTCTTAAATAAGCTAAAGGAATTAAAATGTATCAGGTTCAGCAGTGGACTGTGGTTGGTGGAAATATTATTTTTGATACTTTTAGTTTTTGAATTAGCTGTAGTATATGGTTCACAGATCAAAATGTATTCAAAGTCTGTCAGGGTGCTGTGAAAGTGATGAAGTCCATGCATAAGGATAGGGCTTGTGCTAGTCTCACATTTTGAAACAAATCTATGAGACTTCTTATGAAGACCTGTGTAGGCAGACGATGTGAAAATGCTGCATCACTGACATTATAGAGTGATTTTTAATTTACAAAGGACTTCAACCTTCCTCCATTTAACATACTTTTATTAAGCACCTACTGTATGCTTGACAGACAACGGAAATGAGTGTTGTTTCTTTCTCTCTTTAACATATAAAGTGCTCTTCAAAGTTTGCTCACATGTACTTTTTAAGAGAATTTTGAAAAATTTAGTATCCCCTTTTAGATTTTAAGTATAAATAGAGTAGTTGAATGGATAGATTTTCCCCATATTGTAAATACTGACGTTTTAAATAAAACATTGTAAATATTGAACTGTTAAATAAAATTGTTACATCACCCTTTAAAATGCACTCAATGGAATCTAAATACTGATTGGATATCAACCATCACCTATTTAAAGATACACAAACAAACTCTCCTTTAACAGACTGAACGTTTACATCATTCATTTATTTTTCTTTTGAAGTCATTTTCCATTCCGCTTTCCCCAGTGAATTTTATTTTTATGTAATACATTTTATGCATGAAGGTGTTATGGACCATTATATCATGATTCTCTGCTACAAAATATGTATATACATTGATATTTTAATTAAATTTTTTCTTCTAGCCATCAAGCTATAAATTTTAAAATATTGACTGAATTATTTTTATCACTATTAATAGAACCAATTGGTCAAAATAACATAAACATATTATATATTTTGATAAATAATTTAAAAAGACAAATTTTTATTGAAGCTGCATCTCCTATAAGATGGATGGGACTATATATATTTTAAAAATTCAATTAAATTTTATTTCAATTGAATTGTGGATATCCCAGTATTGCTAGAATGAGACAAGGGTTCAGCATAATTTCTATTCCTAGTTTTAATTTTCATAAATAAAAACACTAACATTTTGTTTAGTAAATTAGATGAGAAGGAAAAAAGTTTTGTTATAGCAAGATTTCTCAATCTTCTAAAATCCTGATATATTCCCAACCTAATAATCAAAAATTACTTTTAGTGATCCATTAACTGTCAATTCAATTAAGTCTTTCTTCAGTGTGGCTGAAAGAGAAGTATTAGAAATTTAGTGACAGGCACAAATAGTTTCCAATTCTCTGTTTGGCACCCTTGAGGTCTTTATGCCCTTGGGCCATGCACTTTTGGTAAGATTAGAAAAGAAAGAAACACGTAATTTTTTTTTTTTTTTTGTAAGAAGGGAGAAATAAAAGAGGAAGTGAGAAATAAGAGTTTGTTTCTTTTCAAAGAGCTTTCTCTCAGGTAAAGTTAGTTTTAGGAAAAACTATACATAAAAGTTGAGGATCTGGAGGTTGACTCACTTAAAACCTCCCTTGACATATCTTTTGAAAAGTCCTTGTATATTACTGGAGGCACCCGTATTCCAGACCATTGGTGTATTTGACCTCCTGTAGAAAGAACAAGTTCAAAACCAGGTCACCAGATAGGTGCAAAGCCAAAGGCAAGGAATAACAGCACAGGAGGAGTAGTCACAAAACTAGGCAAGATGAGCATGAGGAGGAGGGGACACACCAGCCAGGGAGAAATACCTGAAGGCCTTTCATGGCCTTTTATGTGGTCCTGTACAGGCTTCCCAAAGTGGACCAGGTTCATTGAAAATGGCCAGAAAAAACACAAGATCGCAATAAGGTGCAATTTATCAAGTCTTCTTAGTATATTACATCACTATCATTTATTTAGATGCCTACTGTATATGTCAAGATCTAAGATGGCCAAGAATAAGACGATATCCTGATCAAGACCACAGGCTTTACAGGCGGAAGTGCTTTACTTACTTGTTTGTTTGTTTTGAGACAGACTTTAACTCTTATTGCCCAGGCTGGAGTGCAATGGCGCCATCTTGGCTCATGGCAGCCTCTGCCTCCAGGGTGCAAGGAATTCTCCTGCCTCAACCTCCCGGGTGCAAGGAATTCTCCTGCCTCAGCCTCCCGAGTAGCTGGGATTATAGTTGCCCAAAATAATCTAAGTAAAGCTATGAACACAATGCCAGGTCATTCAACATTTTTTCAACCAAAAATATTAAGTCAGCCCTACACAAACTAATGGAAGGAGACAGCTATGCAAATATAGAAGAATCCTAAAGTGCTACATGACAGATGTATGAAGTAGGTGTTATTAATCCCATTTTACAGGTGGGGAAGAGGAGGTTACAGGAATTTAAGCTATGTGCTTATGGTTACCAACCAGTAAGTGTGAGAGCACAGAATTGACTCAGAACATTGGACTCCTTGTAGCCTCTTCAAGTGTGTAGTGACAGCACACTGCTGGGTCCTGTAGACTAAAATATTATGCATCATTCCAGCTGAGAGAACAGTTCTGGACGTACATTCACCACTGACTGACTGTAGCCAAGCCTTTTGGTTCCCGGCCTATAAATGTCTCGCCAGCTCTGTGGGCCAGGGAGAACATCCTCCTAAGCATGAAGGGCATTCCAAGGTCAACAAAGCACTTCAAGCTCCATAAAGAAAGCAGCTATATAAATGGGGGTTCTTGTTAAGATAATAAAGCTCGAAAGGCCACTTTTAAAAAGAGAGGTCACCTGGAGGGTTACCAGGAAAAGCCAGATGCCCCAGATGTGCTATTTAACCTCCAGTTTTTATAAAATATACACATACTATAGGAATATATGTTTAATTATTTTACTTTTAGAAAATGATGACTCTAACATTGTTTAAATAAATTAACTCAATTCCTATTATTAGAAGCAAAGTGTCTTGCATTTTACAGGTGCTGAGTCTGGTAGGAATGGATTAACCAGAGGCTCATTAAATGTATCACCACTGTTGGCCAAACCATATAAACTCTTTGGAGTATGATATGGTTCCAACCGTCTACTGTTGTGCATTAATAGTGGAGAGTGCCTCAGTGTATTTCCTTGTTTTGAATAAATTGTGGTATTAAATTCACAGCCTTCCTTCATCAGAAAGGGAAAATGATTTGACCTTCACATTCCTCAGAGCTGAACTCAAACTTTGGAGGCACACTTCAAAGCTCTGTAAATAATATGAGTAACACTTTGGACCCTTCTGGGGTGGGAGGGAAATTCCCTTTCTGAAGAACACCCAAGTCTTTAAAAAGAAACGGTCAGGTTTAAATATCTCACTGTTTTTCTTGTTTGAGACTCCATGCTGAGGGTTTTATTTTCCTTTGCAAAGCTTATGCTGCCCAAGCTGCTTTCTCAGAGGTCGGCTGGCGTTGGTGCTCAGGGCCTGCTTGCAGATTCGCTGGAGCAAGTTTATTTGTAGTGTAGCCCGGGGCGGGTTGAAGATTCCATTATGATGCGGGAGACTCCCCGAGTTTGGAATATCAATGGCACTTCAAAGGGCTGGAGCTGTGAATTAGCAGCCAGGCTTCTTCTCAGGCCCTAGAATAGAATAAAATAACACCAAGAGATGTGTTTCAAGATAGAAAGAGTGGAGCATTTTCTTCTAGGGCTCTAATTGTGAAGTGGGCACTCCAAGTCTTCATGGGTATCCTGGCGTCTCTCGGGGCACAGGAGGCTATCATGGATTTTGCAGAAACCCCTCAGATCTCCCAGACTGAAATCTTAAACACAGTGCTGGGCATCTCCCATTCTGCCAAGTTCTCCCGCTTCCTTAATATTAACCCCTACTGAGCCTTGGAAAAAGGGTAACTCAAAGCTGTTTAGCCTAATTTATTTATTGCCAAAAGGCCAAACACCATATTAATTTCAAGGTTTTCTCAAGTATTCTATTTTCCTAAAACTTCACCTTCTTGTCTTCTCCTCCTCTGTCTGCCCTACAGTGAAAATAGGGGAGAAAGGAAGTTAGGGTTTTTTCCTCATGTCTCTAATGGGAATCAGCACCAGTCTGGCTACAGTCAGGCAAACAAAACAAAAGAAAACTGAAGACTGAGCCGTCTCATTATTTTGCTATGTGATTATGTTTAAGGAGCTCCAGGAGGACAATCAATTTAACTTAGAATATACTGAAGATTTACAGCTCTAGGAATTGCCACTCTGTGCTTATGCTTCTCTCTCCAATTGCATTTTTTTTTTTTCCAATGAAAAATATGCATAGTAGTAAGGCCCCAGATTGCATGAGTACAGGTATAGATCTGTGTCTGGCTAATTGTCATGGTCATGGTTATTCACCCAGCCCTAGTGGTTTCCTAATGCCTTGAACATAGTTTTGGCTGCCCCGACTCCTCTACTTTAGGAAAGGGCTACACTTCCAAAAGCAAGATAGGAAAGGGGAAAGGACTCAGAACTGGGACTGGGGGTGATTACCTGACCTCCCTGATCCCTGATTTTTCTCATCCATCCCCCATCCCCCCCACTGCACACCTCCTGGCTTTCTATTGACTAGAGTTCAGTGATGCACCCACAATAGACTTGATGACCCTTTAAAAATGGGGTTGTTTCTGGTTTTCATTCATTTATGCTGTCTGGCTCTTTCTGCAGGGATTTTGATTTGCAGCATCTGGCCCAGAATCTCACCTCTAGGACTTCATCCCATGGGTTTACCTGGAATATTCTTTCTCTGTTTACTTGGTTGACTTTACAAAGATTTTTTGTTTGGCCAAACTTTAGTTAGCTTCTTGAAACTTCTCCTAGGCCCATCTGTGCACTTCCTTGTAAAATCCAGCTTTAGCAAAGAACGCTGCTAAGTCAGTTTAGCGAGAATCCTCCATCTTCAATATCGGATCCCCTTGCTATCTTATTGGGTTCTTCAACCTCCATCATCTCCCAGGTGACATCTGATTGCCCTGGTCTTTCTTTAGCAAGAATCCTATTAGGTCCGTTTAGCCAGAACATACCTCACGCCTGATGTTTTCTCTTAGTAATTTTCCATCCGCTAAACCCCACCCTGCTTCTTGGTTGTAAATTACCATTTGTCTATGCTGTATTTGAAGTTGAATCCAGTCTCTCTTCACCACTGCAAAATCCGATTGCCACGGTCCCTATGTCTGTTGCCAGGGTCCTGAATAAAGTCTGCCCTACTGCGCTTTAACAAATATCATTGAATGGTTTTTTTCTATAACACTCTAAATAAGGTCCTTCAGGTCTTAGCTTTTGTCTTTCTTCCTCTGCATTCTCTTAGCATCTTGCATCTTCCCATCATGGCTCATACTGTGCTGCCTAATTATTTATGGGTTTCCTCCCTGGGCTGCAAGCTTTATGAGAGCAGAGATTACATCTGTTTTGTTCATTATTATACTTGGATTACCTAGCATAGCACTTGGAATCTACCAGGTGCTCAACAATGTTTTGCATTAATTAATTAACTAATAAATCAATTAGTTGATGTAAGCTTTGAACTTTACTCTGAATTTCAGGAGATCATCGAAAAAAAAAAAATTCTCCCAATATTTCTCTGCAAAATTTTAAAGATATTAAAATGTTGAAAGAATAATACAACAAGCATCCCCATAGCCTCCACTTACATTCAACAATCATATTTTTTGCTGTGTGCTTTAATCTCTTTCTGTATAGAAATGGATGACTTTTGCTGAACTATTAGAAAGTTAAGCTGCAGAGTTCATGATACTTCTAAGGATTTCTGCACTTACCTTTGAAAACAGAATAAAAAATGTCATTCTCCTGTGTAACACAATACCATGATCATATGTAAAAAATTAATAATTCCAAAATGCCACCTAATATCCATTCATGGTCAAATTTCACCAAAGTTCCCCATAAATTATCTTTTTAAATAAAATGAGGTGAAATTCACAAGTTTACATGACATAAAATTAATTATTTTAAAGTGTACACTTCAGGGCATTTAGAACATTCATTATATGGTGCAACCATCACTTTTATTGAGTTCTAAATCATTTTCATTACTCCCAAAATGAGATACACCCATTAAGCAGTCACTCCCTATTTTCTTCTTCCCCTAGTGCCTAGCAGCTACAAAATTACTTTTTGTCTCCATATATTTACTTATTCTGGATATTTTACATATAATGGAATCATACAATATGTGAACCTTTATGTACATCCAAATTATTGTATAGCCATTTTTTAAGAAGCAATTTTGAATAAGAATACAATTTTAAAACTACACAGTATTCTTCCCTTCAATGACGATTTTGAAAGAAAAATATTTCATTTTGACCTCAAGCCTCAGCACTCCCTTGTCTTCTACTCATTACAACAACAACAACAACAAAAAACCATCCATGTGAGCTGAGTCACACACAATCTAAACTGTAGGAAAAGATGACAAGAATTTTGTTCCCTGGCTCTTAAGGATGTTAGGAAGGGCTGCCAGGCTGAACCCAGGCTATGAATTATTCTCCATAGTTATCCTAAAGATGCTGGGCAGTGGGAGGTGGAGGTGGAGACACTCCCTAGCTATGGTTGCAGGCATAGCTATTGTCAGTCTAGGCCAGACTGATGTGAGTGGTAGTGATAGATTTGCTTAAAAGGAAACATTTCTCTTCAGGACTAACTCTACAAAACCAGTCTGAATCAGACATCTTCTTTGCTTCAGTTGCCAAAGATGTATTCTGCAATATTCATTGCTCTACAGAAGAAAGCACATTTGAGAGGACGGTAGCACCTTCCCCTCTTAACTGGCCTTTCTGTCCACCTTCTGGTGCTTTCTCAAGGGAACTTCCTGTGCATAATAGTAATTTCAGCAGACTCTTTTGACTGAACATCAGTCTGAGACTCACCTGTACTGATTTTTGTGGGGATAACAGCATCAAAGAGTGTCAGGGGTCTACAGGTTTGGAGGAACTGCTTGGCTTAGCATTTAAAATGATACTCGGCAACTCTCTATGGCTTCAAATTGGTAATGAGCGCTTTGTAGGTCCAGTGGATATAGCAGGAAGGGCAAATATCTGCCACCATGCTCCACTTCCTCGTTCCTTTGCCTGTGGACAGACGTCACTGTCCCATTGCAGAATTTTTTTCCATCAATCTTAAACACTAGTCCGGGATACTCCTCCACATTGAATTCCAGGGAAACATAGTCATCCAGCTGGACTTGGTATTCAAGGGGAAACCTTTTTCTTCTCATCTCTGTGTTATAAGTCTTTCCAGTTCTCAGTCTGTCAGAATAAACATATACTTTGAGCATCAGAAATTAAAGGATCTCTCAACGGGGGGCCAAGAATATATTTATTGGTTGATCTCCCATCTCCAGCAAGTCTTTAAAATGCTAATCCTATAGCTTGCTGGGTAATGGCTCCAAATTTATAGTAAAAATAATTATGTGAGGAGGTAGTGTGATACACAATTAATATTCAAAAGTAGACTTGTGTAAATTTACATGCCAAGATGCTTTCCTCCCTAGAGATCTGACACTGAAAGTGATGTAGTGTATCTTGTCTAAGATAAAATTTATTATGGGATCTTATTTTTTGAGGTCTCGCTGAGTGACTGTGTGGTGTTACACACCCTGCTAAGCACGGAGATCGGAGAAGGGATGGGGGAAAGACTGGAGTGCAAAGTGCAAGGGAAGTTTGTATGGCTCTTTTAGAAAAGATCCAGCTAAGGCCATATTATTCTGGCTCTTGGCACTTGTGCCCCAGCCAGTAAAGTTTATGGTAGCCTGTTTCCTGATAACCAGTATTTTCATGGGAGCAAGAGCAAGAGTCTGTGACCTGAAGTGAAATAAAAATGAAGTTGTTAGTCTTCCCAAGAGTCCTTTTTATTGTTGCGAAGTTGTGCCTTGGTTTCAGTTTCTGTGTATTTGATGAGTATTTCATGAAGAAAAACTACACATTTTAATCTGATGGAACCACAGAGCAAAAATGAATTCTTTGCCTAAAACATTCCTTAATTCTTACTTCCCCCCATCTACTTCTTATTTGTGTTATTTTGCATTGCATAATTTATTTTGATAGGCTACCTTAAAACTATCCTGAGACAAACTAGGGTATAAATAGTCAATAGTAGTAGAAATAATAATATGCTACCATTTATTGAGTGCTCACTTTGTTTTAGTTCTGTTCTGCATATTCAAATGTTTTATTTTAATCTGCCTACAGTTCTGTGAGGAAGTTATTTTTATTCCCATTTTATATAGGAAGGACATGGAATCTTGGAGAAGTTATATACCTGGTAAACGCCTGATTGGGGATTTGAACCTAGAGCCTCCTAACTCTGAAGCCTGAGTCCTTAACCACTGCACTGACTTCTCCATGAATAACTGTGTACGTTTGCCATTGAGTTTTTGTTTAAGTGCTATCTGGATCTGTAGATACAGTTTCCTTGTTTTGCTGAATCTTCCATTAGGAGAAGAGTCCCATTGGTTTCATCAGGATTGCTGTTACTTTTCCGGGTATTATGATGTTAAAATAAATTAGGAAAGTAATTCATCTGACTCTGCTATTTGCTAAAGAAAATTTACATATACGTTTGCTTAATATAAAGAAACACCAAACCTTGATATGACCAGTGCCAAGAAGAGTAACAAAATAACTCTTCATGGTATATTTACCTTTTCATATCGTCCATTAGCCACTTTGTTTTATATGGCCAGCAGATGTTGGAACTTACAGCACCTACGAAGACAACTTGATTCTTTATGGCTGCAGCCTGGTCCCATCTCCATGGGATTTTATGTCCCCCTGCTGCCTTACTGGAGCCCCACGGAATCTGTGCTCTTAGTTCATTAGTGCAGTCAGAGTCTGTGGTGGGTCTTAGATTCTCCATTCAAGAGGATCTGCTGGGCCTGCTTTGATAGTGCAGCCAAGCAACTGCTGGTTGCAATGTAAAAAATGCCAGAGGCTTCTTTGCTGTTTAGAAAAATCATCTGAAAGCCCAATAGCAGAAGAAAAGCACAGGTTTTCTTGCCATAAAACCTTAAAAACAAGTTTGGGAAAGAAGGCTTAGATAACAAATGTGCCCTATTTCTGTCTGCCCTCACTAAAATGAATGCACCTGCCTTTGGAAAAACTGCCTCCTTACTTTTTCCTCATTGAAGAAGCTATTGAGACAGGTTTAAAATACCTTCTGCAAGACATGCCAACCTATTCAATTCTCCTCTATTCGAAGTCACATTGGAGAAACAATTAAGGCCCTCTCTATCCATGAAAGTGTGTGAAAACCCACGGCAATATCTGAGTTGCAAGTGACTTTTCCCTACTTAGGATACCCTAGGTGATTATTTTAATTTTCCACTTCACTTTTCATATTTAAATGACTATTCCCAACTAAAACTGGTAATATCATCTCAATTTGTTACTTTCCTTTTCCACTTAAAAAAGACTTTACATAAAATGAAGCAATTTTAGGTGATGTGTAGGTGCAGGATTACAGTGAATAAAAAGACAATTTCAAGAATCATGTAAATGTTTTAAAGAGAAAACATTAATATACAAATATCATGCAATTATAAGATATGCATATAAAATGATTACTAGAGAACATTTTGATTTATTATTTCACAATCACATTTCTCATATATTATAAAGTGTTTTGCAGGATACTACTTGAATTCCTGCTTTTCTACCATGTGTAATTGGTGGTTTTTGTGGCTATGGAGAGTATAAAGCAGGACAAGGAAGAACTGGATAAAAGGGATTGAAGTTGGTGACTCGACTCTCTCTTCCTCTCCACCTCTTAATTTTACTTTCTGAGGCACAAAGGGGAGAATCATATTTGAGCTCTAAGGAAATTCTGTTCTAGTTTTGTAGCTTTCCAGGTAGAGTACTCCAGTTTTGTGGGACAGCAGTGTCAGGAGAAATTTAAATAGAGAGATCTCTTATCCATATATATTTTGTTAATATTAGGCTTCTCGTATGTCCAAATGAGTTATTATTACAAATTTACCCCACATCTGCCTGGCATCCATTCGCTGTGCTGAAGCAAAGAGATTTCCACTTGAGCAAAAGCTACCAGTTAAGTGCTCTGCCGCTGAGGTTTGTTTGCGTTTTAAATAGTGATGACTTCTTTCTTTATCTGCCTCTGTCTTTTAGATCTAAGAACTGGCCATATTTATTTAGCATATATGACTTGCTATGTCTTTCCTGTTCACTGCTCACAAGAACACAGAATGATGGGGAAGAGTCACATCATAAAATAACACGAAAGCGTCTGTGGGGTAGGGGGGAAAAGAGAGTGAAATATGCTTATGTTGTTCAATGGTATGAAGACTTCCTTTGGGACTGACTTGCTGCCCAGCCACTCAGACATCTCCTGAGCATGATTCCAGTTATAGTAGATCTTGCTGGGAACGGGCAGGGATGGTCAAAACAAGAATGTGTAAGCTCAGGTGGTGCAGAGCCACCTTTTTTCTGAACCTGTGTTTGTAGGAGGGAAAGCCCATAGGAATTGTTTTTCTCTAAGACAACAATATGATAATTTTGCTAAAGAATCACTGAAACTTTCACTTGCAATGGGATACCTAAATTATAAACATATAGATTGTTATTTTTTTTGTTGGACAGGGAAGATCTAGGCAGTGATTAATTATATATGACAACAGTTTCTCCAACAAATAAAGCAGAAGTGATTGCCTTGTTGGAACTTGTTAATGTTGAAGCTTTTGGGGGTCAAAATTGAGGATATTGGTTCATTGTTCTTGGAGTCACAAGTTCTGGTTCCTAGGCCCTGCTTTGCCACCAATAAGTAAGCCTGGTGTAAAATTGTTTAACTATTTTTTTTATTATAAAGTAATTCCTCATGCTTTATTTATTAGAGAAGCCATAGCATGTAGTAATGAAAACAAAACAAAAGTAAACAAAAACAACCCTGAAACAAAATCCTAATTCCTTACACACACAGCAAGTTGGAAAGCAGATAAGTTGGCCTTGGACAATTTAAAAAATATAAAATTTAAATGGTCAATACACTTCAAGAAAATAAAATCAAATTCCGGTGATCAAATAAATGTAAATCAGCAAGCTACCATTTTCTTTGCTTATCAATTAGAAAAAGAGTTTTAAAAATATAATGACTATTGTTGATGTGAGTGTGTCAGAAGTTAGTACTGATGCAACTTGGGAGGGAGCTTTACTTGGGAGTTTAAAGTGTTTTTCCATTAAGCCAGCAACTTTACTTTTAATAATGTACTCCAAAGAAATAGAAATGTGCATGTAGATTTATATCTCCTGAGCACAGTATTTCTAATACTAAAATATTGAAAATAACCTAGATTTCCTACAATAATTTATTCTGTATCCATAATCTGAAATACTATGTAGTTTTAAAGAATGGTATGGTAAAATAATATTCAATGCCATGGAAAAGTTCAAATATATTATTTCATGGAAACAAAAATAGCTTACAAAATAATATCCACAGTATGGTTCTGATTTTGTAAAAAGGCATAGTTAAATTATTTAAATATTAGTAATGATTATCTTTGGAGTACATGGATTATGCATAATTTTTGTTTATTAGTGCTTTCATGAATTTTCCAAATTTTCTGCAACAAGAATGTTACTTGCTGTGTAATTTGAATAAAAATAAATAAATGATAGGAAAAATGGTCTGGAAGTCAGGTAATCTGGTGGCAAATCATTTAAACTTTCTAGAGCTGAGACTGTGAAATGAGCCGATTGAACAGACGTAAGTTTAGCGCTGAGTCTGTGATATCAGATTTTTCAGCAGTAGTAACATCTTCAGTTCAACTCTTTGTCATTTTGGCTAACAGATATTGAAGGAGAAGGTAAAAGGCATTATTCATTTTTAAGCATTTGGCATGTTTCCAAAACACTGAGTCAATTTAATGTAATTACTTTTTCATAATTATTATTTCAGAAGTGCTTCAACTTCAGTTTCCACTAATCTTTAGTCAGCTCTTTATATTTCCTGCCTATGAACTTGGGGGCCTGAAGGGTAGTAAACAAACGTTTAGGCACTTTGGATATCTGCTCTTTAAAGAAAATCTGTGGAGAATACTTATTTGAAGTAAATTGTCCTCTGGTAATAAAAGTCATAGCCACAGATGCTTACTATGTTAGTTGATTTGCTTATTTCAAGGTCACTTAAACTGGAATCTACTGCCATTATGGAGTGATGAATTTTTTTTTTTTTTACTGGCTCTCGGCCACATGCCACAGTGACTTCTTGGGGAGATTCAATGGCAATAGCAACATGGTGCCTGGAATGTGCGGTAAAACTAACAATTGCACTGTGTCCCAAAGAACTGTTGCTATGATATAGCTCCGTTTCCACCTGTTGTGAGTAGCTTTGAGAAACTGATTACAATACTACCTCTTCATCTGCAGGGGATGTGTTTCAAGAACCCCCGTGGATGCCTGCAACCATGGATAGTACGGAACCCTATATATGCTGTTTTTCCCCTGTATATACAAATGGTAAAGTGTCATAGATAAATTAGGAACCTAGTAAGAGATCAGCACAATAACTATTAATAATAACAAGAGAACAATTATAACAATATACTTTAATAAAAGTTATGTGAACATGGCCTCTCTCTGACAACTGGAATTTTCCATTTAATATTTCAGACAGCAACTGATCCTGGGTAACTGAAACCTCAGAAAGTGAAGCCACAGATCTGGGGCTATTGTACTAGAATTTTCTTTCCTTGAGGTTCAAGTATGTTTTCATTTGCCTTTCTAAATTGTTTACACCTCCAGAACCACTGTTTGGTCTTATTTCAGTGATGACTATTATTCTGATGGGTGTTATAATAAGTAAAATCTATATCTCTGTCCCAATTTTGAACTACCAAAGGAATTGTCTTAAATAGTATTAAGAGAAGATTAGAACTAACAAAATAATTGTTTTTAGTTAGGTATTTTTTCACTTTTCCTTCTAGGCTGCCAGGGTTAAATTTATTTTGTAGTCTGCTAAAAGTCAGATACATGCATATAATTTTTCTTAACTTTCAGTTAGCTATTTTATCTTCCATTCTCAGTGTCCCTGGACTATTGATTTTTCTAGTTCAAGGCCTCAGGTAACATCCTTTGGCACATAACCCAGGAGTGTATTCTGACATTTCCATTGAAGCATGGAAGAGAATCTTTGAGAAACCTCCCAGGAGCCTGATGTGTTCCCAGCTGGGGCCAAGGCTGCAAGAGATTACTGTGGAATATTGATTGAACCAGAATTTCTGCTCTGCATTGTCTCAGCGATCAGCCTCATACCCTCAGTTACCCTTGACTGACTCAACAGGACAGGGTTATGGAGGAGGAGAGGACCAGGTAGAGATCTAAATAAAGATGTATTGTTTGGCAGCCCAATACTCGCAGGAGAGTATGATCACACCTGAGCAGCAGGGTTTTCCTGGGATCTAACAGAAAAAGACCTGGTCAGGTCATGGGCATTGAGGCTCAGATATCAATTTAATCACCTCTTTTCTCCATTACTAAAATGAACAATGTTATGTACCTTCTAGTATAAAAGTCTTCCCAATGGCTAGATCAAATTCTTTTTCATGTAAAAAATTAAAATTTTCTATTTTAAAACATAACTTTGTTACGTTCACAGACTTTTTTTTTGGCTTGGTCATATGACTTTTTTTTTTTTTAATACTTTAAGTTCTGGGGTACATACGCAGAATGTGCAGGTTTGTTACATAGGTATACACATGCCATGGTGGTTTGCTGCACTCATCATCCTGTCATCTACATTAGATATTTCTCCTAATGTTATCCCTCCCCTAGTCCCTCACCCCCTGACAGGCCCTGGTGTGTGATGCTCCCTCCCTGTGTCCATGTGTTCTCATTGTTTAACTCCCACTTATGAGTGAGAACATGTGGTGGTTGGTTTTCTGTCCTTGTGATATTTTGCTGAGAATGATGGTTTCTAGCTTCATCCATGTCCCTGCAAAGGACATGAACTCATCCTTTTTTATGGCTACATAGTATTACAGGGTGTATATGTGCCCATTTTCTTTATCCAGTCTATCATTGATGGATATTTGGGTTGGTTCCAAGTCTTTGCTATTGTGACATTCATTGATTTTTAAAATCCGGAAATAGCATATTGTTTATGTCAGCTGTTATGAGAAAGATACTTTTGTTGGGCATGATGGCTCACGCCTGTAATCCCAGCACTTTGGGAGGCTGAGGTGGGTGGATTACTTGAATATTTAAGACAATACGCCTGTAATCCCAGCACTTTGGGAGGCCGAGGCAGGTGGATTACTTGAGGTCAGTAGTTCGAGACCAACCTGGCTAACATGGTGAAACCCTGTCTCTACTAAAAGTACAAAAATTAGCTGGGCTTGGTGGCAGGCACCTGTAGTCCCAGCTACTTGGGAGGCTAAGGCATGAGAGTCGCTTGGAACCGAGAGATGGAAGTTGCAGTGGGCTGAGATTGCACCACTGCACTCCAGCCTGGGTGACAGAGCGAGACTCTGTCACACACACACACACACACACACACACACACACACACACACAAACATTCTTACACAATGTCTCCCTGCTGTGTGGAATATTACAACAAATCAAAAGGTAGCTATAAGAGGCACTGAGGCTTCTATTACCTTTGAAATGTTTGTGAGTTTTCATTCTTTCATGTACTTATTGTTCATAATTTATCTGTTTCAAAAAAGTATTAAAATAGAATGACAAGAAATGGCAATATGTCCATAAGAAAAATGTATACACAGTTCCCTGAGAAATGAAATTAAAGAAATTTATACTACTAGTTGACCAATAATTGTGCACAATGGTGTTTGCTGCAGCATTATTTATGGCAGAAAAAATAAAAAAGGGAAAGAAAATCTCCAAATACAAGGGACAGATTAAGTCAGAGCTTTTTGATGTTGGCACTACTGACGTTTTAGACAGGGTCATTCTTTTTTACAGGGGCTGGTCTGTGTATTGTAGGATCCTTAGCAGCATCCCTGGTCTCTGCCCACCAGATGCCAGATGCCAGATGCCAGCAGCATTGCCTCCATTGTGACAACCAAAAACCTCTCCAGATATGGCCAGATGTCCCCTGGACAAACTCGCCCCCACTGAGAAACAGTGGGTTAAATAAATAAGAATTAGTTTTTTAGTGTTGCCGTAACAAATTATCCCAACTAAGTGGCTTAAAAGAATCAAAATTTCTTCTCTTACAGTTCTGAAGGCTAGAAGTCTGAAATCCAAGCATTGGCTTTTTTGGTTCCTTCCGGAGGTTCTCTGTTCTATGTCTCTCTCCTTGCTTCTGGTGGTCGCTGGCAACCCTTGGTGTTCCTTACATTGCAGATGCATCCCTCCAGTCTCTACTTGTTTCTTCATATGGCCCTCTCTCCTCTGTGTCTGTGTCTAAATTTCCCGCTTTTTATAAGGACATCAGTCATTGGATAAGGGACCAGTGGACTCCAGTGTGACCTCATCTGAATTTAATTGCATCTGCAAAGACCCTATTTCCAGGTAAGGTCACATTTATAGGTACTAGGGTTTGGGACCTGGACATATCTGTTTAAGGGATACCATTGAACTCACAGCAATAACGTTTTTGACATTGCGGAAATATCATTCAATTTTTGCTAACAGTTATTATTTAGAACTAGTGGCATCACGTGGAGATAGAGAATTTATCAATTGCCCTTGGAAAAAAAACTGTGAAGTCTCCATGAACTTGAAGGCAGATGCTTTAGACTGAGATGTAAAATATCTTACCTGTGTAAATTGCTGAAGAATGGCAGGGGGAGGTTAGTAGGTAGATAGTGAATGAATCAACCGAACTACTTTCTACTTTAATATAAATTTCATCTGATTGGTACTTCAATACTCTTGCAGTTCTTGAGAGATGGGTGTGTGTTTTGTCTAAATATTTTGTTTCAGGAGCTGGTGTGTAGAACAAACCAGGAAGAACTTACAGGTTCACTTCTTGCTGGAAAAAAAAAAAAAAAAAAAAAAACGTGAAATATTTGTCCTGGTGTTGACACAGCAATACTTATACATAATCCTGACTTTGAGAAAGGCAGGGCCAGCTGTTACAATCACTTTCTTTGGGCCATGGAGGTCAGGTTACACCTTCTGAATGAGGATGGTAATTTTCTCTGAAAAAAAAAGGGAGTTTCCACTTTAATCATTCTGTGGAAGAGACGGAGTGTCTTAGAATGAGGGAGAGAAAACATAACTCTTCCTCTGAAGCCAAATGAGGAGGTGGGGCCAGGACTTTGGGGATGGAGGTGCCTAGAAATTTCTACTGGTGGCTCCTCCGATGTGGAGTAGCCTAGAGAAACTCTTCTGGTGGTAAATCATTCTGTATTGTACCCATGTTAGCCATAAGCTTTCATTAAAATTCTGTGTAATGTTACAGCCTAGCTTTAGCTGGACTTCAGGGATGTAAGGGAGGGGGCTGTGTTCATGTTAGGACAAAGGAATAGAGGAGCATGTCTTCTCTTCCCAGCGTTGATTCCTCTCCTCTTAGCCTGTGTAGCCATGGCTGTGTTACTTCAAAGGGACGTGGAGCTCAGATGTTTTTGAGCTATGATTTGTGTCAGAACAGAGAGCAATGGTTAGGAGCCAGCTAACATTGTGAGCACAGGCTATGCTGACATATGACACACAGGACATGTTTTTAGGAATGGGTACACATCCTTGGGAGTCCCCAGCTAGCATTAGGTAAGGAAACCTGAATATCCTGGACAGCAGTTTGGGGAATTAGGCGATTGTTATGTCAGAGTTAAAGAAAGAGTGACCTCTGAAAGCTAGAGAACTTGGAAACATAGAAATTACATAAATTACGATCTGTCCATATGGTGGAATAGCATAAAATTGTTTAAATCCTATTACTAAAAATAGTAATTAACATACAGATCTGTTTTTTGATACAATGTGAAGTTAAGAAAGACCATAAACTGTATAAACAATTGGATTTCAATTTTTTTACTAAGGTCCTATAAGAAAGAACTATACCAAATGTCAAGATGTTAAAATCCTGATTATTAAGAATGGAGGATTTAGAGCTTTAGAGGAGATTTCCGCCCCCTCGCCTTCTTTTAAGTTTTCTATGATTTCCAACATTCTCAATGAACACACATACATTTAAGCATTGTGCATTGGAGAAAACAATGGTTAGTTCTGCTGGCCAAGGCAGAGGGGGAATCACAGTAAGTAACAGCATTTCTATCAGTAGTCAAAGAGAGCCAATGTTTCTAGTAGTAATTAAACAACAATTCTGATGGGGCAGGCATTCTCTCACCTACCAGACCATGAAATCTTGTATCTCTGGGCCCAAGAGGTTCCTGTTTGAGCCACATCCTGACCCTGATGTGAGCACCCCTGGGTTTCCTTTACTCTTGACTCCTACCTCATTCTTCCCTTCAGGAAAAGTTAGCTGCTTTGGTAGGCAAAGTAGCCACCCAGAAGCTGTAATGGCAGGCCTTACTACCAGCGAAATCCCACATGACAAATTTGTCCTTTGTGCTGATACAATTGACTTGTCACCTCATTTTTACAGCTAATTAGCTCTTTAGTAAGCGGTGGCTAGTGTCAGAGGTCATCTGATACCTGATTCTGGCCAATTGACCGTAAATATTACTGTCCATCTGTATTTGCTGTTCAAAATGCTGCTTAGTGACCACATTTTAAACTCTTTTTGTGAGAGACCCCTGCTTATTTTTGTTGGCAAGATCAAGTTTCCAAATAATGCTCACAAAATTCATCATCTCCTGAAGTTATCTGGGGTTGCTGCTCAATTAGCCTGTTCACTGGGTCATGCCACCCACAGGGTGGGGAACACACCAACACAGTTTCCAGCGTTTCCCAGAGTTTCTTTTGTTTTCTCCTCTAAATCAGAAAGTCACTGAAGAAACTCTTGTTCTGATTCTGTCCATCACTACTATAACTTGTAGGAACATTTTGTTGCCTTATGATGATAGCACTGGTAACACTAAGAGCAGCCAGTGATTATCAAGGGATCACTATATGTCAGCCACAATGCGGAAAGGTTCATATGTGTTAAATCTTTTATTTCTTACAACAACCCTATGTGGAGATCATTTTAATCTTTAAACAAGGGATGAAGAAACAGAGGCTTGGAGTGGGTAAACTTTTTGCCCAGTGTCATATAGACAAATAGAAGACTGATACTTTGCTCAGATCTGCATGACTCCTAAGTGAGATCTGATAACCCCTAAGCAGTAAAGACATGTGAATCGAGTTATTAACATAAATAACGAGTTAAAATACTAATTATGAAAATATTCATGGGGTAGTTTTTGCATAAATAGTCATTAGTACAGAGCATTTAGACACCAGTAATATCCAGGAAATATGAAACAGCAACACAAAAACAAATGAGAGATGGACCTATGGTTTTGGTTTCAAAGCGAGTCGTAGGTGATCTGGAATGAGACTGGCAATCACAGCTGAGCTGAGACAAGTTTAGGAAGCAGCGTTTTTTCTCTCTGGTTCTACTTGGAAGCCCAGAGGCAGCATTCTTTGAGCTGTTAAAGTGTGTCCAGGAACAAGGCAAAAGGCAGTACGGTGTCAGATGGGAACAGGTGAAAAGCACGAGCCTTTTACATCAGTGAGAGTGAATGAAGGATTAATCCTGCCTCGATGCCTAAATGCTAGTGAACACTGAGCCAAGACTCACTTGTTTCTAAACACAAAATTTGTTTTCAGTGAATTTAGTAGACTTCTCCACTCCCCTCCCCACCTACTGTCCCACCTCCTTCCTGAGAGAGAGTGGGCAGTAAGGAAGCCTTCTTGGAAGGCATTTTAAAAGGATTAGGTCATCGATCACTAATGAGTTGCTCAGAATTCAGTCACAAGTAGACAGAATCTAGGACCCTAGTCTAGCCCAGTTGTTCAGAGATGGTAAAAGAAAGAGAAAAAAAAAAATGATATTAATGTATCTGCTCAGCCTATCAAAAAGGATAGGCTAAACAGATATATTAATAGCGTTTATAATAATAAATATAAAACGAAGAAGTTTTTACTTTCTCTTTAGAGCAGACCAGAACTGAATGTACCTGACTGCTCTGCAGATTCAGATTGTAGACTTAAAAATATGAGAGGTTAGGTATGCAAATGTGGAACTACAGCATAATCAATTAGCCACCCCCTAAGTGTATTGAATAGTCCTGTGTAATATAGTCAGCACTATGTGTAATGCCAAATGATGACACAGTCTCTGACCTTATCTAGAAAGGCAAAGGAGGTGCAGAGGAGACAAATGAGAGGACCAAACATTTTATCATAAAGTTCTAGTTGAAGAAGAGAGACTACATAGGCAAGGGAATTTTAGAAATCAGCTTGGATTAAGAGGAAAGATAATTTGATTGGAAATCAGAGACTTTTGTGCTCTATTCCTGGTTTTGACAGTAAGTAGCTGAGTGAGCCTGAACAGTGAAATTTATCTCTCTGGGTCTTTCTCAGTTTCCCATCTATAAAATGAAGGAGTCAGAGATGGTGATCTCTAAGGTCTTTCCAGAGCTAATATTCTAATATGAATGGGAAAATCTCTGT
This sequence comes from Piliocolobus tephrosceles, assembly GCF_002776525.5. Taxonomy (NCBI): domain Eukaryota; kingdom Metazoa; phylum Chordata; class Mammalia; order Primates; family Cercopithecidae; genus Piliocolobus; species Piliocolobus tephrosceles. Next base: position 105,439,812 of record NC_045436.1, on the reverse strand, counting down.
GGGTCTAAATCATTGGAGCAGTTGTCTCAGAAACAAGGGGTTAGAAATGATCAGGCATCATGAACATGGTGTGTGTGTGTGTGTGTGTGTGTGTGTACGTGCGCGTGTGCGTGTGCGCTTGCACAGTTGGAGGCATGGGGAGGAAGGAGAGGGATTGTTTTTGAGCTCTGCATGATAGAGTACAGCTCTGTACCCACCCCAGATACGACGACAAAGTCCAGTCACTATAAACTTCAGCTCCTTGATGTGGAACAACTGCATAGTTAATCAAGCCAAAACACAAGGAGTAATTTTTGATTCCTCTCTTTCCATTATATAACCACATCCAAGTCTATCAAGAATATAGACTCAGATCACTTGACTTCAGTCACCCAATAAATGTTTATTGGATGAAGGAAAGGATGCTTAAGTAATAAACAGGAATACAGCCTGGAGATACAACATGGTGACTTCATGCACCATGGATCAACTATCAGGCAAACCTGGATTCAAATTCCAAGTCTGCCACTTTCTTGGCAATCATGTGATCTTGGGCAAGTTGTGTAACCTCTGTAAACCTCAGGTGCAAAACGAGGGGGGAAATGGTGTCAACATCACCGGATTGTGAGGTACATTGCATGAGAAATTATCATTAAATCCCCAAGCTCAGTGTTGCATAAAATTAACTTCTTGTTTCTTTTTACTCTTTGCCTATGGCCTCCGTTTCTTTAGGACTTGAAAATCTAGCTTTGGTTTGAGCAAGACAGGAAAATGGTGTATAATACCTAAAGGGATTTCCCTCCCTCCCTTCCTTTCTTTATCCCTTCCTCCTTTCTCTTCCTTCCTCTCTCTCTTCTCATTCTTTCTTATCCCCCTTCTCTTGTCTTCTCTTCCTCCCACCTTTCCGTATCTGTTACTTATTCATATATGAATATATTTATATAGGTGTGCATGTATTTATACCCAAGTGCTAGTATTATACATTAGATAAATACAAATGTGACATAAATCCTTTTATTGTTATTACAATTTCTTTGTGAAAAAATCATATAGTTAAAATAATATATTGACTATGTTAAATTTGTCCTTCAGATGGATGAAATAATTTTGTAATATATAAGTAATAAACATTTGTGTAGTATTTTGGTTTGTAAATGGAATCCAGTACTTAATTTGGTTTTATTTGTTTTGATGTAATTCTCACATTACACACAGAAAAATAAAAGGTTCTGGGTAGTGGATTGAACTGCATCCCACAAAAAAGATATTTCCAAGTCCTATCCTCTGGTACCTGTGAATGTGAACTTATCTGGAAATAGGGTCTTCACAGATGTAATTAAGATCTGGAGAAGAGATCCTTCTGGACATACAATGGATCCTAAATCAAATGACTAATATCCTTATTAAAGAAAGAAGAGGGAAATTTGGGACATAGAGACACGTAGGGAAGAAGGCCCTGTGAAGACAGAGGCAGAGTTTAGAGTGATACATCTGCCAACCGAGGGATGCCAAGGACTGCCTGCAGCCACCAGAAGCCAGGAGAGAGGCATGGACTTGATCCTGCCTCAGAGCCTCCAGAAGGAACCAACCCTGCTGACACTTTGATTTCACACTTATGGCTACCCGTGTCTTAGAGAACAAATTTCTGTTGGAAGCCACCAAGTCTGTAGTAATTGGTTACAGCAATCCTCAGAAATTAATACATTCAGTGCATTCACAAAAGTGCAACACCAAACAGAGACTATCCATGAAGCCAGTTGTAAGACTCATGGGTTTACAAAGATTCTTCCAGGTTGAAGCTGATCTTATTCTGAACTTAACAAGTTATGACAAATCAAATCTGCCTTGAAAATGTACTTTGAATTATTTTCACTTTTGGCTTTACTACTGCCACCCTGGTCCATTCAATTCTCTCTTTTACTTGAACTCTGAAATAGTCTTCTAATTGGCACCCCGTTTCCAAACCTGCCTCCCACCAGTCCATTCTTCAAACAGAAGCAATAATGAATTGATTGTTTTGAACCTTCACTGGATTATTTTATTCTAAGTGCAATGAGGATTATTGCATTTAGAATAAAATAGCCTTATGCCTTCAATGGCTTCCCATTAAAATTTACAGTAAAATACCCATTCCTTAACATGACTTTCAAGGCTCTTCATGAACTGGTGCGTGCCTTCTCTCCAAACCATCTGTAGCATCCTACCCTTGCTCACTCTGCTTTAGTCTTTCTCAATAGATTATACACCACAGGGGAGAAGGAACTATATCTGTCTTGTTCATTTTTGTATTCTCAGTGCCCAGTGAAGTACCTGGCACTTAGTAGATACTCACAAGATATTTGCTGATTTGATAGATGAATAAACAGATTGCTTAAGAAGGTCTCTACTCCTTTGTGGATCTTCTTTTGATAAGGCCCTAGGGTCTTTTAGATAGGGGTGCATTTGTTTCAGATATTTTTTGCTAGGATGCATGTATTGTGTACAGATTGTCATTGCAGTGGTTTTTGTACTTGAACAGCCAACCTAGGAATTGAGCCAATGGAATGATAATGAGAATACTGCTCATTAAAGAGGGAATTGAGAAATCTTCCCATTTCTTCAAAAGCCGTGCCTTTTAATTTCTCATCAGTCTTGTCCTTGTTTTATGAATTTTCCAGACCTCACACAACTTCTCCTTTTATGTTTCGCTGGTTGCCCTTGGGGGCTGAGCTTCATGACAGATCCACTCCAGCTCTCTTGTCAGCTAGTTTCCGTTCTCCTTGGCCAATGGGAGGTGCTGGTAGGACACTGGACATCTGGAGGAGAGAGAGAGAGATTAGGGTTTTTCTTCCCTTCTACCTCCACACTGTGGACACATTTTCTGGCAGTGGCCACATTCCTCCAGAACTAGAGCTCCTGTCATTCTGCTCCTTCTCCATATTTCCAGAGTTCACGGGGCTCTGGGAACACTATTCCTTCTCTTTGCCCTTTCAGGAACAAACAATAGGCAGTAATAGGTTCCTGCTATTGCTGGTGTCTAAGGGAACCAAGAATCATTCATTGTTGGTTCCCTTAACTTGGCCCAAACCTTTGTAAATGGTTCATTCGTGAAAATCTCTTGAACCATCTGTGCTAGCCTCTGTTTCCCGCTGAAATTTTTACTTTAGCACTATACCAACTAATACGGCAGAAGAGTAAGGGTCTAGAGTTTGACAATATCTAATCTTTTTGGTTCATGACCAGTGTGTAACTCTAATTTTTTTCTAATTGATGAAACTTCATTTTCACCTCCTTTTTACCTTCAGGCTAAGGTAAGAGAAGGTGCTCTTTGTCTGCCACTCAGGCCAATATCAAGTCTAATTAATTGAATAGACTTAACTTCCTTGTTCTAAGCAGAGTCCAGAATCAGCTTCACAAGTTGCCTTCATGTACTGTGGCAGAAAATGTTAATGCTTACTCAGCCTCCATGTGTTCCAGTTAGGTTGAGGCCTTCTGACTGCCTTCTGGCCCAGGTGAGGTTAATGTAATTGATGCCAATCTCAGAGATGGCCTCTTAAAACATCTCCTGTTGTCCTACCACTTATGCTTCCTTGGCCATAGTGACCTTGGAAGCCAAGTGTACAGATGGTCCAGTTATTATACCAGCCTCAGAAGGGTTGCTCAATATGCTTCTGATTTTGCACAACTAGAAAACAAATATTTACTATGTTAGTCACTAAGATTTGGGGTCGTAATTGTAACTTCAGCCCTGCCTAGCCTAGCCTGATTAATATATGTACCAAATAGACTTACTTATTCCTGATATTTTAAAACATTTTTGGTCTAAATCCTCAATAAAAAAAATCACTCAACCTATTACCCCCCTCTGTGACACCAGGGCCATAATAGAAATCATTAGTCAACAAGGACACTCTTCTTAGTTGCCTCAGTCTGTTTGGGCTGCTATAACAAAATACTATACTCTGAGTAGCTTATAAACAACAGAAATTCATTTCTCATAGTTCTAGAGGATGGGAAGTCCAAGATCAAGGCGCTGGCAGATTTTGTATCCTGTGAGGGCTCTCTTTGTGGTTCCTAGATAGTGTTGTCTTATTCTGTCTTCATGTGGTAGAAGGGGCAAGGCAGCTTGCTGGGGTCTTTTTTTAGAAGGACACTAATCCCATCGCAGGTCCCAGCTCCTAATACCCTCACATTGGTTTCAATTATGCATTTTGGGGAGACACAGCGTTCACACCATCGTGCGAGGTGAGCTCAGAACAGTTTCTGAATCGTTCTCCACACAGGGCTGCAAGCACCCACTGCCAACTAATAGATGAAACCTAGTTCTAGTTCCTGTTCTTTGTGGTGAGGTTTAGTTTTTGCTCCATACAACCACCTACTCTATTGTAATTTTGCATTATTTTGTTATTAATTTTCATTATGTAAAATAAGTGATCTTTTCAATATCAGAGTTGATTTCTATTTTCAATTCAAGAGTTGTTGGTAAATTTTTGTGTTATCTTTTTAATATTCACAAATTGTTCCCTCACTCTAGAATCACATGGCATACCACAGAGGGATGACCTTTAGAAAGGTTGGTAATATCCTACTTAAAAATATATACCTTAGCAAGTACATTTGTGTTTTAGCTCAGATTCCAGTCCCTGATATAAATCTGCATATGGACAGTGTTTTGTTTCTTCACTTATGGAACTCTATGGTCCTAATAGAAAAATGACTAAAAATTAAAATCTGTGACTTTTGGTTCACAAAAATCTCTTGACATCACCTGGAGCTGCTGAATGCAAGAGAGAAGGAAATGAGTAAAAACTCAGAAAGGACCTCAAAATACAAATGCTCCTTAAGTTGAATTTTTTTCCTTGAATTCAATAAAGGACTAGGAGGGGATTCTTGTTATTTAATTATGTCAAGAACTATTTTACACCAACCTGTCCCTAGAATATGTTTTCAGAAAATGGATCCACTTTTATAACAGAAACCTTAGAGGATTCTGCTATTATCTGGTATTCCTCATTTCCTTTTTTCGTATTAAGGCAAAGGAGAAATTGGCTGAGGTTAGGGTGATCATGATCAATAGAATCTTTATAGCAGATACTGACATATTAATAATTTAATGAGGTATAACTTGCTTGTATTATAAACAGAAGCCATTATTATCTTCTTCTTTTTTTTTTTGAGACAGGGTCTCACTTTGTTTCCCAGGTTGGAGTGCAGTGGCGTGATCTCGCCTCACTGCAACCTCCGCCTCCTGGGTTCAAGAGATTCTCTTGCCTCAGTCTCCTGACTACAGGTGTGCACCACCACCCCGGCTGATTTTTGTATTTTTTGGTAGAAACAGGGTTTCACCATGTTTGCCAGGCTGGTCTCGAACTCCTGACCTCGAGTAATCCATCCACCTCGGCCTCCCAAAGAGCTGGGATTACAGGAATATTGTCTTAAATATTCAAGGTTTCCTTGGAATTTCCGAGTCTGTCTGTTAAGTTTCCACAAAATGACTGCGCATTCTGGTCATTCAAGTTTCCAGCCTTTGAAGGAATTTCTTACAAACATGTAGCCTGTTTTAAAGAATGATGCCTTGAACCACTCTGTGTGTGAGTTTGGGAATGAAGATTAGGCTATCTTGGATAATCTTCAGACATCAAAAAACAAAATCAAAGCAACTATATTTGATTATCTTGTCATTCAAGAGTTCTTATTCAGGCATTCCCTTTGAACCACTTTCTCTTGATCACAAATTTGAGTTGGGATCCTGCCCATCTATAGATTCTGATCATCCTTGTCATCTGATATTACTGATTACTTTGCTTTCTGTAGTAATTTTCTCTCAGATTTCTTCCCATTTGATGTCTGCACCCACCCAATCTTCATCTCCTCAGCTGCGGCCAGATATGTGCCTCTGGCTACCTCCTTATTGAGCTTTCCCAATTCTCAAACAGAATAGACTGGGAATCCATACATTCTGTTTGAAAAAAAAATAGACCATAGTGCCTGATCAAATCTAGAAAGTAGTAAGAGCTAAGTATAGAATCACATAATTCTACATCCCTAACAGCAAAAATGTGGGCTTCACTGACCCTGGGTGTGAGGTCTAATTTCACAATAACTATTCATCCTAGAAAGAGTAAGGATGAGCTATTAAATGTAAAGATCTAATTGCTTAACCTTCCTAACTGGCTTCTCCATCCTTGATCTATGATGCACAAGGCTATTAAAAGTAATATCTCCATGTTCAGGAATTTCTTATCATTCTTTATTTAGGAACTCTGTAGTCATTTGCATATAGGGAAGGCTGGCCTGAAAGCAATATTTTATTAACATTTGAGAAGAACCCAAATATCATGTTTAGTGACATATTTATCCTAGCCTTAATATGGCTTTTCCAGTAAGATCTATGTGACATCTCTCTGTGTGCCAAGGCTTGTATGTTTATACCTCAGGGGTTTGGAACAAATGTTATAGACTTCTGATCGCTGGAGTGATACAGAGATTATGAGGACACATAGCCATAAAAGTAAACAGCCTGAGTTTTAAGCCTATCATCATCATTTTGTTCCCTTACCCTATGAACTTAGACAAGTTTCTGAATATCTTGAGGCCTTAATTTTCTCACTTATAATATGGAGGATAATAGTGGTTCTATTCCTTAGGATTATCATGAGGATGAAATAAAATAACTTGTGTGATACACTTAGAACCATGCCTGATACAAAGTGGGCATTAATGAAGGCTAGGTATTATTGGTAGAAGTGAGGAGAGCTGAACTTTCTTGAAATACACCAGTAGACCCCTCATGCCTCCAGGTTGAATATCCAGATCTTACAAGCCACAAATGCTCAACTTTAACAAATTAAAACAGCTGTCTAATTGCTCTTGGGGACGTTGGAGAAATGGAGGTAGTCATTACCAGCTACATGTTTCCTCTTTTTTAAGAAGCAGAAAAACTAGAAACTAGTGACTCAAAATCATTAACAATGTAACACAAGTTAGTATTTGGGAACAGATAGATTTGTCACCTAAGAAAAGCATTCTATATCTTCCTGTAGTGTTACAAGGGAAGGACATACCCACTTGACTATTTTCCCATTGTTTCCACCATTTATGCATGTTTCGTCTGTGATCTGTACTTCAAACTTCTCAAAACCTTCCATGTTGTACTGTCTAGAAGTAAATTACTTATTCATGCAGAACAAAATGGAAAAACGGATCAATGAATTTCACGTGCGGGAATGTTTCTTGGAGCATCTCTCCAGAGCTTTACTTATTTTTACCTATCATATTAAAATGATGCCTCACATGAAGCTTCTGTTCTCTGTGATGCTTGCATTTATTTCTTCTGTATTGATAATTGTTTACTCCTCAGATCCCATTTACGAGGTTAGCACTTGCTTTCTCAATCTGGTCTCCTGGAGTGAAATGGATTAGTGAAAAGAACATAGATGTTAAAGACTAGCAAACCTGGGTCCAACGTCTGGTCGGCCTACACGAGCTGTGTGACTTTGACAAATAACACATAATAACTTCTTGAAGTGTCAGTGTACTCACATATGAGTAGAGGCCCTTCAAAAATAGTTAACAATTCATAAAATTGTTATGGGAAATTAGGTATCATATGCATGATATATAATATAAATAATTGTTGCTCAAGAAATTATCATTTTCTTCTCCCCTTTCTTTCATTTTGAACAGCAGTCTCCTGACCTCTACTTCTAGAGCCCAGATTACAGCAGAGAAGCCCTCTTAGGTTAATCTGTCCTTCCTGCCATCCCTGGTGGATGAACTAGAGATAATAGAAGGAAAATTAAAAACAGAGCAACCACTGATAAACCCCATTCCCTCCTATCCTGTATCTAATTCTGCATTCCAGTGACGTTATGTGGGATGTGACCAATCCCTGGAATCGCACTCTGGCTGCCATTCATTTACAATTCTGCTGTGTGTAGCACATGTAAGTCTATCCAAATAGGAACACATGCAACTATGTCATGTTTGGAGGCTTAATTCAAAGGAAAGGAAGATACATCTCTCCTGCCATCCAGTCATAATGTAGCTGAAAGACCAAGGCTCACACACAGAAGATGACTGAAGAACTTTTATACAGCACCAGACAAATAAGGATAAATTACTTGATACAAATCAAACGGTGCCATAAGTGCTTTAAGGTATTTAGGGTAGGAGAGATTAGCATCGATTCAGTGACATTTATTGAGCAGTTTTTCTGTCATAGGCACTGTGCTTGGAGCAGGAGATTAAAACAAAAATGAATACGACATGGTCCATGTCCATGCACTCATGAAGCTCTTCTGATGAGACAGGCAGGCATAAAACCAAATAGACACAGGGCACAATGTGGAGCACCTATACAATGCACAGAAAAAAATGAGAAAATTGGTCTTTGAGTTATTTTTTTTTTAGAGAGGGATTTTCACTATGCCATCCATGCTGATCTCCAACTCCTAGGCTTAGGAAATCCACCTGCCTCAGCCTCCCAAAGCACTGGGATTACAGGCATGAGTCACCATGCCTGACTTAGTCTTTGAGTTATTGTTAAAAGGACAGTAGGATTTGGTTTGGCTAAAGATTGCAAGTTCAAACTCCTAGAGCAGTCAGGAACATAATGTAAATGCTTTTTTTAAAAAGTAATAAAACAGCCAATCGGTGTCAGACATTTACCGTTGACACTTTATTTGTGTTAACTCATTTAATTTTTGCTTCTATTATTGCTCTTACTATTGTTATCTCTATTTTACTTTTGAAGAAACTGAGGCACAAAGAGATTCAGCAGTTAGTCTAAAGTTACACACCCTGACATAGCATGGTTACAACTCAAACCCATGCCATCTGGGTCTGATGCTCATGGTATTCACTATATTTTGTGACTGTCTATAGAAAAATGTGATGGTGTAAGTGACATGATCAATGGCGACTGATACTGAGCCTCAGTATTCAGGAGACAACAGGGAATGATGGAGACCTCAACCAATTATGGTTTTCAGAAATGATAGGTAGAAAATCTTCTTGTTTTCCTAGAGGAGCCAGAAATCAAGCTTCTCTCACCCCCATTACGTATCTCCTTTTTTTTTTCTGCAAGCTCCGCCTCCCGGGTTCACGCCATTCTCCTGCCTCAGCCTCCCGAGTAGCTAGCTGGGACTACAGGCGCCCGCCACCTCGCCCGGCTAGTTTTTTTGTATTTTTTTAGTAGAGACAGGGTTTCACCGTATTAGCCAGGATGGTCTCGATTTCCTGACCTCGTGATCCACCCGTCTCGGCCTCCCAAAGTGCTGGGATTACAGGCTTGAGCCACCGCGCCTGGCCCATATCTACGTTTTTAAGTGTTGAAAAATAACTTTAAAATTAAATCCTGTATGGATCAAACAAAACATGATAATAAACTGCCTGTGGTGCACAAGCCACCAGGTGAGACCTCTGGATTAGGCAGCGGAGGAAGGCAAGGAAGAGAATTATTTGCAAAGGGGGCAGGTAATGCAAAGGCCTGGGAGGGATGATGAGCAGTATGAAGTGACTAGAACACCAAGAATTAATGAGACTGGCAAGGCCTTGGAACACCATAGTAAGAAGTTTACATTTTCCCCAGTTTGCGAAAGGAAGCAGTGCGGAATTTTGTCCCCGCCCCATTGTTCAAGGTGGATTAATCAAAGCAGATGTGATTGTACAACTTTCTAACTTTGTTTCTCCCTTAGCTTCCCCTGGCACCAAATGTTCCAATCATCCAAACAGTTTTCAGTTCCCTGAATACAACAAGTGGTGGACACACCAGTAGGGCCCACCCTTCCCTATCCTGGTTCACTTCTGCCTGAAATATTCTCTATCCAGCTGGAGAACAAGTACTCCTCTATTTAACTCAAAAGAGCTAACTCTTTCTGAAATTTTTCCTGATTCTCCCAACCTCTCCCACTGCCTGCTTCTTGACTCAACACTTACAGAATTGGCCACTCCCTCTTTTGTACCTCTACTGCATGCTTATCGTGGCACCTGAAACACTTTATTGCATTAATTTCCTTGCAGGTCTATGTCCCTTACTAAACTGTGAACTCTTTAGGCCAAGGAATATTTTATTATTGTCTGTATTTCTAGAGTACAGGACAATGTTGCATATATAACAGACACTAAAATGTTTGATGAATGAGTGAATGGATGAATGAATGAATGAATAGATGGACAAATACTTTCTGAGACTGTAGTGTACGAGCTGGGATTTGAACATACTGAATGTTCTGAATGTATCATCTCTTAAAATATTTTGTCTGTTGATCTAAGATGTTTTGGTTATTTTAAATTAGCTTTGGGGTTCAAGCAGTTCCTTTCTGTATCTCTTCCAAAATATCAACCAATCCAACAAAACAATCTTTTTTGAAGTTGCCTGTATCAGATAACTATTGCTGTACAACAAAGCATCCCAACTTTCAATGCTTAAAACAACAGCTGATTATTATTGCTCATGGTCTATGGGTCTGCTGTGTTGTTCATTGATTTGGGCTGGGCTTAACAGATCTCATCTAGATTCACTCAAGTGTTCTGCAGTTAGCCAGTAGGTTCACTGGTTTAAGATGTCCTTACTCACATGACTATCTGTTGGCTGGAATGACAGAAATGATTGGACTATGTATCTATCATAATCCAGCAGGCTAGCTCAGGCTGTCCATATGAGAATGACAGGGTTTCCTGAGAGTGAGAAGTATACAAAGCCTCTTGAATCCTAGGCTAAGAATGAACACACCACCATTTCTGTTGCATTCTGTTTTCCAAAACAAGTCACAAGGCCACCCCAGATTCATGGATTGGTGCAATAGGTTCCACTTATTAATGGGAGGAGATGTAAAATCACATTGCAAAGGGAGTATATCCAGAGAAGTGTGAATACTGGGGCCATTTCTGAAATTCATCTATCTCAGTGCCAGATCCTCCTGCTCTGATTAACTTTGTGTTCTCCACCACACTCACAATTCTGTTGCTCCAAATGCGAATGATAGATTATGATTATCTCTGTCAATAACCTTGAATTCCTCAGAAAGAACGTCATTCATTCATTGATTTATTCATTAAACAGATAATAGTTTAAGACCAACTCTGCATCAGACATTGTGCAAGATACTAGGAATAGAGAACGAAATATTACAAAGTCCAGGACCTATGGAAGCTGAAGTCTAGTGTGGGAGAGAAATATACAATAGAAAAATCATAGTCCCAGAGTATAACAATAGAAGAGGCCTGAAGTCCAGATGAGGGAGCAGTTACCTTTATGGGGTAGAGGGTAAGTAGCAGAGCCAAGTAAGAAAAGGCTTCTTGGAGAGATAGATGACTAGACTCTTACCCAGTTATACAATTATTTGTAGTGTGTGTCCCCACCCAAATCTCATCTTGAATTGTAGCTCTCATAATTCCCATGTGTCATGGGAGGATCCCAGTGGGAGACACTTGAATCATGGGGGTGGTTTCTCCCATGGTAGGGTTTCACCCATGGTAGAGGATTTACCCCCTCATGGTAGTGAATAAGTCTCACAAGATCTGATGGCTTTATAAGGGGAAATCTCTTTCATTTAATTCTCATTCTATCTAATTCTATCTTGCCTGTTGCCATGTAAGACATGCCTTTCACTTTCCACCATGATTGTGAGGCCTCCCCAGCCACGTGGAACTGTGAGTCCATTAAACTTCTTTTTCTTTATAAATTACCCAGTCTTGGGTATGTCTTTATCAGCAGCATGAAAACAGACTAACACATCTGGTCTGAATTATTAAGATTTACCCTTAAATCTTAAAATAATATACCTTTAAATTATTGCTCTCGCATAGGTACAGTATCATATTAACTTGATTGTATTTGTCATTTGGATTGTAGAAATGATAACCCAGAATGGTTTCATCTGCTAGATGTTTGTCAGTACCTGGCAAATAACAATGCTTGAGTGCAAGCCCTGGACCTATTGCTTAGGTTTGAATCTCAGCTCCACATTTTGAGGAAACTGTACCTCAGTTTCCTTATCTGTAAAATGGGGATAGTAATCTGAAGTTACATGTATTCATATCTGTGAGGGTAGAGCCTTAGCATATAGTAACTTCTTAATTATTAGTTGTTTTTTAGAAATCTGTTTTTCCCTCTAGACTTTTTCTTTTTCCTCCCTTATAAAGTGGAGATAAAAATTAACCCACACAATAGCGTTGTTGTGAATATTTAATACAATTGAATATATGGAAGGCACTTTGAACAGTGGCTAGGACATTGTACGTACATTGTTAGTATACACTGTTGTTATTCTGTCAATATCATTTTTAGCGAATCAGAGAATTGAAGCTGCCTATTCCTAGTTTCTAGGGGTTCAAACACATTTTACTTCTTATTTTATAGTCTTCTCTTTCACCAGGCAGAGGTTATAATGTATTTACTTATTTCCCTTTGGGAGCATAGTGGGATGCAGGGAGGACCAAGATTTCCTGAAAAACACTTCAAGCAGGTTTGAGTGGAGGGGACTTTACACAATCCTGGAAGGCGTGGCGTGCAAGGAAAATGACTCCTCAAGGTACACCACCCCTAAAAGACCTGTGCACACATCCTCTACATTGGTGATGAACCCATCACATGACCTAGCCCCCCACTGCATTTTTTGGTACCACTTGCTTTTTGGTTATGCAGATAAGTAGCTGATCCCCAGAGTGTAGTGTTTACTGTCTCCAACAGATATTAGCAATCTGTTGGAAAGATGCTAACAAAAGAAATCAATAGAGCAAAGAAAGAAGAACCACTGAAAAGAATATAATTAGATGGTAGAAGTCACCTCAACTATATTGTGGTTGCATAATTATAGAATTGTCTGACTAAATTTAAAGTTAGTTAAATCATAGGTGGAGTATATTCAAGGAATATCTGGCACATAGTGAAAACAGAATAACTTAAATGAATGAATGATGATGTTATAAAAATGCTTACTAACATCGATTACATGCTATCAATGAAAACCATTAAAAGCTATGCTTTGATTATTCTAAGAATGAAGAGATTTTTTAGTACTTTGAAATACCTGTCAAAGTCGTTTCCCTAAATACTTAATACTGAATTTCATAATGTTGTGGTGACCTGAGGGAATTTGTAATTGGAAGATCGTAGATTTAGAGCAAAGCAGAGCAGGTTGAAATCATACTCTTGAATTAAAAGAGCAATCTGAGTATTGAGTATTCAAGATCTAATAGAGCTGAAATGCCAGTCTATGACAATGCCTTGTGTAATTGTTTGTCATTATGTCTGATTATGCTATAAGGGTTTATTTGATTCTAAGGCTTTGCAGTAGAAAGAGCACTGGATTTGGAGTCAAAGAGACCTGGGTTCACAGGCATAACATACACACTAGAGTGCCATTCATACAGAATACAGTATGCATGATTCTTCATGGAGTCAAGCAAAGAGAGGATTCGAATCCTCACATTGCTATCTACTAGCTCAGTGACACAAAGCAAGTTAATTAATCTCTCTCTCAATTTAGTTTCTCCTGCTACTAGCATGAGCACTGATTTGGAAAACCCAGTACTATGTACAATATCTAGGTTAGTGTCTTGTTCAGATTTGGTATTTTTTTTCCCATATTGCTACTTGTTGATTAATTATGGGAAGGCATTGACTCTGGATGGGTATCAATATGGACATTTTTTTCATCTGGATATTTTGCCTCATCTAAGAAGCAGTTTTGCAGAGTGTAACGGTTAAACACATACACCCTGGGCTCAGACCACCTGGCTTCCCATTTCCGGTTCTGCCGTCTAACCAGCTATGTGACCTCGAGTGAGCCAAATAGCTCCCTCTTCAAATGTGGGTAATGGTAATACCTACCTCATAGGGGTGTTAGGAGGATTAAATGCTTAACATTTGTAAAGTACTTGGGACAGCTCCTGATATATATACTTACTATCACATAGCTATCTGTTAAAATAAAACCAGAGGAGCTCAGAGAGCTGTAGACTACTGTAGTAACTTGGAGAAATTGGTGACTTACTGTGTGGAATGTGTAGGGACTGTGTTTTCCTAACAAAACATGCTGCTTGAATTAATAGCATTGCATGGCATCTTGATCCATCACCATCAGGACATGGAATTCAAATTATTTTGCCAGTTTTTTCCACAGACATTCTCATTCTGTCAAAGTTCAATCATTAATGAAAATGGTGAGCTGAATTATGATTTCAGTCTGTGAAAATAAGACAAAAACAAAAATAAATAACCAAGGGGGCTGGGCATGGTGGCTCACATCTGTAATTTCAACACGTTGAGAGGCCAAGGTGGGCAGATTGCTTGAGCCCAGGAGTTTGAGACCAGCCTGGGCTACATAGCAAAACTCTGTTTCTACCAATGAAAAAAGAAGCTTGATGTGGTGGCCGGCACCTATAGTCGCAGCTACTCTGAAGGCTGAGGCAGGAGGATTGCTTGAGACCCCAGGAGGCAGAGTTTGCAAGAGATTGTGCTACCACACCCTACCACACTCCAGCCTAGGCAACAGAGCAAGACCCTGTCTCAAAATAATAAATAAATAAATAAAACCATGGGGATTAATAGTTTTCCTTTTGAATTGATGTGTAGTTGGTTGATATGCACCTCTTTATCTTCATTGGTCTTTGTAAGAATGTATGTATGTACATTTGAATGCAGGTTTACATATGTGAATGCATTATATGTATGAATCTATGTAGGTTTGTATTTATTTTCTTTCACTTTCAATAATTCTCTCCCTTCTCCCTTTTCTGTTTGATAACCATTGTAATATACTCTGTGTGTATATTTTTGTTTGAACGTGTATTGTTGTTCTGTGTATAATTTTCATAAAGCTTATTGTGCATATATATTTCACTTCATTCCTTAATTTTCTTGTGCTCATTGCTTGCTTTTGAGAGTGATCCATGTGGCTGTATGTCCATCTTGCTTCTAATGGCTGCAAGTGCTCCAGGAGTTACATCTCTCACATTTTACGTATAGGGATTGCTTCCAACTTCCTGCCACAATGAACAACCTCATCCACGGTCCCTCATAGATCTGTCAGCCCGAGAATTTCCTCTAGAACTCTGAGATGTTGTTCTATTGTCTTTTAGTATCCAAGGGAGGTAATGAGAATTCTGATAATAATTTAATGATCACTTATTTATAGATAGGAAAAAAGCCCTCTTTTCTAAAATATTCAGGGGTGGTACTTGGTTAATTGAAAAACTGTTTAAACTGGGCATCTGTAAAAATCATATCTAATGTAAAGATCTGGTTCAACTGCAAATGTTTTAAGTGTACCTTAATAGGCTTTTTTTTTTTTTTTTTTTTTTTTGCTTAACCTAAGGTCAAGGCTTTTGTTTTGTTGTCTGTATGTGTTTACTTTTGGTTTTTAGTATGAATCTACTTCTGGAATTCATTTTTATGTTTCTGATGTAAACAACTGCTGAGTGCCCTGTGTGTTTTCCTATGTCACTTACTTTGAAGTAAAATAAGAACTGAAGTACATTGCAAGGAAATCAAGTGCAGATTTTTTTCTTTTCTTTTTTTTTTTTTTTGAGACGGAGTCTTGTTCTGTTGCCCAGGCTAGAGTGCAGTGGCCCGATCTCGGCTCACTGCAAGCTCCACCTCCCGGGTTCACGCCATTCTCCTGCCTCAGCCTCCCGAGTAACTGGGACTACAGGCGCCCGCCACCAAACCTGGCTAATTTTTTGTATTTTTAGTAGAGACGGGGTTTCACTGAGTTAGCCAGGATGGTCTCGATCTCCTGAACTTATGATCCGCCTGCCGTGGCCTCCCAAAAGTGCTGGGATTACAAGCGTGAGCCACCGTGCCCGGCCTTTTCACATTTTTAAGTTTTCTTTTTTTTTTTATAGTTGTTCGACCAATACTACTTAGCTTTATCAAGTATTTCCGAAACATTCAACTTAGTTTTCAGAGTAATGACTGCTGTCTTTCTTTTTACCCTTACGTTTTATTAGTTTAAATATGTAGCCTATAGTTACATAAAGTGAAACAGATGAAACTTTACAAAGGTGATTTTGTTGTTTTCATTTGGAGAGGTCCTATTGTTAATCCTAGTTTCTGGGCCTCAGGCCTTTTTAACTTCAGTTACTTGGCAGATTGGGGCCTAGAAGCCATGCTTTGATATTTTCAATAAGCATACAACAGTGGTTGGAACTTTAAAGGGACAGTAGGTATGGAAAGCATATCCTATATTGCAGAGAGTTCTATGTATCTAAGATGGTTTTAAGTTCTGTGTCTATACTGTCCTCACTATAACCTCAGTGTTTGGCTTCCACACATCTGGAGCCCCAGATTAACGTTTGTTCAATAAATGAATGAATTAAAACCTGGAAACAGTGTAAGTGTGATTTCTGAGGTTATCCTATGTCACCTTAAACATTTTGGTATTGCGCACCATATATAAAGGATGCCTCTGGGTGATTGAATTTGAAATAGAAACTCAAGGAATATTTTGCTTTTCTAATAAAAGACGGGTTCTACTTGTGTTTTCTCTACATTGATGATGTTCATACCTAAAATTGGCATTGATGCAATGGTTTTTGTGCAGATTTTTTTGGTACATAATTTATTGCTGATTGAGTATTTTGGTTTTGGATAATGCACAAGAAAAATGAAATTAGAATGAGTATTTTTTCTAACTTTTCTGTTTTTTTCTATTTTTTCTATTTTTACTAACAAAAAAATAGATGGATAGCTGGATATATCTAAAAACTCACATTCTTATTTATTTACTCATTCAACAAATATTTATTATTATTTTACTATGTTCCAGTCACTGTGATAAAAATATTGACAAAGTTACTGTCTTTGTGGAGTTTACATTCTATTCAAGTGGGAGCTAAAGACATTAAAAAGTAGCCAGTAAGTGAACAAATATAAACATTATATACTGCGATAAGGGTTAGAAAAAAATAGTATACAAAGATAAACAATAATGGGCAACTCTGGTCTGGATCATCTGGGATGGTTTCTCTGAAGAGGTGACATTTATACTGAGACTGGAAGGATAAGGAGAAAACAGCCTTTGAGAGACTAGGGAAGGCCACACTCGCAGAGAAAAATCTCAATTTTAGGTGTTCTGAGTCTACCGTTAATTGCTTCAAGGATGTTCTGAAGCATATAAAATCTTTATAGATAAACTATTTTTTTAAATAAAAAGAAATGATGCCAGTGGAGATATTCCCAAATACTGAGGCAATGTAGGATTTATGCAAACACTAGCTACACACTTCCTCTGCAAAACAATTTAACAGAAATGTTTTCATGATGGTTTTTTTCTTAAAGGATCGTGTCTGTAATGTGACATCCCCTCCACCCTTAAAAAAAATACATAGCTTGGTAAAGGGAGGGAAAAAAAAAGAGAGAAAACAAGTTTAAAGAAACAAAATATGAGCAGTCAATTTTAAGAATCGGGCTAATTCATTCTTAGAAGATTAGGACCAGTTCCCTAGTTTGTGGATGATTCTGTTCTGTTGATTCTTTACTTTTTCTCTTGCCACCCTCCTTTTGATTATTACACTGCTCATTAGCATTTCTATTAAGCAGTCCAGAAGAGGAGAATAATCAATCAAGGAAAGGAGTTTCCATTTAAGGTTTGGTGGGTGAGAAGTTGAATCTGTTGGCAAAAATGAGCTTATTTTTGGATTCTCTGTGGATTTCCTTTATCTATGTTATTTCTGTCCCCAACAGCATAGACCAACATAAGCTGATTATACTGTATAACATGAGGACACACACACATACACACACACACACACAGAGAGAGAGAGAGCTAAAGGTTTTTGGAGCATAGGCATATTTAAACTAAAACCTCTGGATGACAAATTTAGTTAATTGATGCAATCTGAAGAGTGTTTAGGTGATGCTAGTAATAAAAACAAAGAAACGGCCGGGCGCGGTGGCTCAAGCCTGTAATCCCAGCACTTTGGGAGGCCGAGACGGGCGGATCACGAGGTCAGGAGATCGAGACCATCCTGGCTAACACGGTGAAACCCCGTCTCTAATAGAAAATACAAAAAACTAGCCGGGCGACGAGGCGGGCGCCTGTAGTCCCAGCTACTCGGGAGGCTGAGACAGGAGAATGGCGTGAACCCGGGAGGCGGAGCTTGCAGTGAGCTGAGATCCGGCCACTGCACTCCAGCCCGGGCGACAGAGCAAGACTCTGTCTCAAAAAAAAAAATAAAAAAATAAAAATAAAAACAAAGAAACATATGTATATTGTTGTCTGTAGCCACAGTTTAACACCTTGCAGTAAGGGATTCTTCACATCCCAGAAGTAGCTACCCTGCATCTTAAACAATATGCTAGGTTAGATTCTTGCCTGTTTGCTATTTCTGATAATGCCCTTTAACTCACACAAGCTGAGCTGTTGTTAGTTAGGATCTAGGGCCACAGAAATAGTATGTTTGAAATAAGCGTAAATATGAGTAAAATCCAGGCTTACCCCCTAAATCACGGCCTTCACTTTCTTCCTGTTTGTAAATCTTTTATAGGCCTCCAACTTTTTTTCTTTTTAAGCTTGTAGCTGTTTCTTTCTGAATGACTATTAACTTACTGTGTTTCCAGGGGTTGAGAAGCCATACATCTACGGGATACTTGAGGAAAGGTGCAATCTAAGACCAGGTTCCACGGGTAGGTCAGAAAAGGACACAGAGAGAGGTTGTATGTCCTTGGTGGAGATGGGTTTGTGCTGAACTTGCAAAATGTGTGAGTTCAGTGTCATCTGTTTTCAGTATTTCCTGAACAATTGATTTATTCCACATTATTAATGAACTTTGCAGCAGTTCCACTTGTCAGAGCCTACTCTGTAGGGGTCAATAATGAGAGGAAACCTGATGTTAGTGAATCCAGCTTAAGTGATTCTGTCATGCTAACGATTCAATATATCAGGACAAATGTCAGCTCCTTCCAATATGTTAATTCCTCTGATCCTATTTGCATAAACTACAGTCAATGAAATACAAGCTCCCCCTCTAAGGTAGTTAATGGAGATTTGTAAAGGATTTTTAATTTACTTTTTTTTGCCTTCTCCGACATAAATTTTTGAGTTGAAAAAGGGACAGAGAAAGCAAGGATCACAGATTGGGAAGAGGATGTAAAACATTACAAAAGCTCAAATATAATGAAATATAAAATCTATGGATATAATTTAGCTGTTTCTTAAGAATTCTGTATATTTGCAATTACTTCTTCCAGAAGGAATAATTTCTTTTTAAAGAAACTTGGGAACAAAGCATCGATGAATTCTTCTTACATTTTGAGGTTAGTTTTCAGTTTTGCTAGTTTCCTGAAATAAATCACAAGTTCATTTGTTTTCCCAAACAACATTAAATCTGGGTTTCTGATCTCTTCTACTAAACCATAATATCTCCCTGAGACCATTGACATATGATAGCAATGCTTATTTTAGAATTACCACTTTTTTAACTTTCAAATTCAAGGTGCATAATATATCACCATTTAAAATTAAGATTAAGAAATCAGATTTTTTTTTTTCTTGGAGGAAATACATAGTTATCTGATCTATCCAATAACACCATTTCTTTTTTTTTTTTAAATAAAAAAACAAGCTTTCAGGAATTTATTTGCTTTCTGTATCTAATTGTTTGCATTATTGGCAACTGTAATTTTTATTCATACTGCAAACATCTCTCAGTCTACCAGTTTCCTTGGTTTTTGTTTTGCAGTGTGGCTCAACATTTTATTTCTCCACTCACAACCTTTCATATTGACTACTTTATTTATGTAAACTTGGTAGAGATTTGAAAACTCAAGATAGATGCTGAATTTTAGACCGAGACATTTGCTTAAGTAGCTTTTTTTGGTCTCCTGCACAATCTCTAAGGTGTTTTTCAGTCTTACTTATGGTGAGATAACAATGATATAGGGAATGGCAGTGAGCATCATTAATCAACAAAGAGCATAGTAGCAATAAAGGGCTTCATTTCCAATTTTTACTCAAGTGCTTACCTGCTATCAGCCTGTGATTTGTCCATTTATCTGTTTTTTTTAGGGTGCAAGATGAGTTTAATAAAGTCATCCAAATCATTACCGTTACCTAAGTTGCTATGTTTCATCTTTTTTTTCTCCACTTAGTTCAAATATGCAGAGCCTAGAATTTTGAAAATTAGTACAATGAGTTGTTCAGACCATATTTTGCTCATCATTTTCACTAATACCATAAAATTAGATTAATATGTTTACTTGTCACCACCTATGATAAGTAGGTAAGAGTATTTTCTTAAGACATCTGTACTATGTGAATGAGATAATAGTGGTCCAGGGACATAGCTGTAGTCAATAGGTGAGGGGTTACCAGACCGTCAACTTTCTAAAGATAGTTTCTGATGTGTGAATAAGGGAAGCATTTTGATGAGTAACTTTAAAGAGTTCATTTATCCTACATATTTCAACTTCATGAGCCAGTTATATTCTAAATTTCATGAGGGCGAAGGCCGATTTTCCTTTGTTTCAACATGATGCTGAACATGAGGCCATATGATATAGTAAATAATGTCTATATGTCTTATAGAATTTTCCAGAGGATAAAGAATCTTTGTGCTGCCCTGGTGCTGTCTTTTTTAAAAAGACACTTTATTGAGGTATGATTGACTTTAAAAAAGCTGTACATGTTTCATGTATATGGGTTGATGAGTTTGAAGATAAGTACACACTATGAAATGATTGCCACCATCTATGACATAAACATATTCATCCACCTCCCAAAGTCTCCCCATCCTTTACCTATTATTATTATCTCTGTGTGGTGTATATGACAAAAACAGTTAATGTAAGGTCTACTCTTTTAGCAAAATTTTAAGTATGTTATACAGTATTTTTAACTATAAGCACTATGCTGTACAGCTGATCTCTAGGACTTATTCATCTCACATAACTGAAAGTCTGTATCCTTTGAACAATGTCTCTCTGTTTACCCCTCCCCTCAGCCCTTGGCAACTATCATTCTACTCTCTGCTTCTATGAGTTTGACTATTTTAGATTCCTTAGATAGGTAGTATCATTAAGTATTTGTTTTTCTGCATCTGACTTATATGACTTAACTTAATGTCCTCCAGTTTCATGTACATTGTGGATGAAAATGGCAGGATTTAGTTCTTAAATTTTTAAGGCCGACTAGTATTTTATTGTGTGTACATAGCACATTTTTTTTATTCTTGTATCTGTTGATAGACATTTAGGTTGCTTCCATTTCTTAGCTATTGTGAGTAATGCTGCAATGAACATGGAAGTGCAGATATCTCTTTGATGTGCTGATTATAAATCTTTTAGATTTATACTTGGAAGTGAAACTGCTGAATCATATGGTAGTTCTATTTTTAATTGCTTGAGGAAACTCCATACTGTTTTCATAGTGGCTGCACCAATTTATGCTCCTACTAACAGTGTACTGGAATTCCCCTTTTTCCACATTCTTGTCAACACTTTTTATCTTTTTTTTTTTTATAATGGCCATTATAACAGGTGGGATGTAATATCTCATAGTGGTTTTAATTTGTATTGTGTGTGTCTTGGCTATTAATTTGCTTGAATTCTTTCTATATTTTGGATATTAACCTTTTATTAGATATATGATTTGCAAATATATTCTCCTATTCCATAGGTTGCATTTTCATTTTGTTGATTGTTTCTTTTACTATGCAGAAACTTGTAAGTTTGAAGTGGTTCCACTTGTTTATTTTTGCTTTTGTGGCCTTTAATTTTGGGGTCAAATCCAAAAAATCATTACCAAAACCAACGTCATGAAACTTTTCCCCTATGTTTTCTTCTAGGAGTTTTATGATTTCAGGTCTTATATTTAAGTCTTTAGTCCATTTTGAGTTGAATTTTTGTGTATGGTGTAAAGTAAGAATCCAATTTCTTTTCTTTTCTTTGCTGTTTCTGCATGTGGTTACAGTTTCCCCAATTTGAAGAGACTGTCCTTTCCCCATTGTAGGTTCTTGGCACCTTTGTTAAAGATTAGTTGAACATATATACATGGGTTTATTTCTGGGTCTTCTATTCTGTTTCACTGGGCTGTGTGTCTGCTTTTATGCCAGTATCATATTGGTTTGATTATTGTAGCTTTGCAATATAACTTGAAATCAGGAAGTATAATGCCTACAGCTTTGTTCTTTTGAGTCAAAATTCCTTTAGTTATTTGGGGTCTTTTGCCATCCCATACAAATTTTAAGACTGTTTTTTTAATTTCTGTGAAAATGCTATTGGGATTTCAATAGGGATTGGATTGAATCTGTACATTGCTTTGGGTAGCATAAACATTTTGACAATATTAATTCTGATTCATAAATATGGGATATTATTTCATTTATTTGTGTCTTCAACTTTTAAAATCAGTGTTTTATGGTTTTCAGCATGCAGATATTTCACCTTCTTGGTTAAACTTATTTCTGAGTATTTTATTTTTTGGATGTTATTGTAAATGAGATTTTTAAAAAATTTCCTTTTCAGATAGTTTACTGTTAGTGTGTAGAAACACAACTAATTTTTGCCTACTGATTTTGTATCTGCAACTTTGTTGCATTTGTTTATGAGTTCCAGCATGTTTAACTTTGTCTGTGTATTTACCTTTCACCAGTGAGTTTCATACCTTTCATATTCTTTCATGTTTAATGTTTTTTTTTGTTTGTTTGTTTCAACTTGAATAATTCCCTTTAGCACTTCTTGTAAAGCATATGTAATGATGACAAACTCCCTTAGTCTTTATTTGTCTGCGAAATTCTTTATCTCTCTTTTATTTTTAAAGGACAGTTTTTCCAGGTATAGATTTTATGGTTGGGAGTTTCCTTCTTTCTACACTTTTAATATATCATCCCACTCTACTGGTCTGTGAGGTGTTTGCTGAGAAATTCACTCATAGTCTTGTGGTTTCCCCATATGTGATGAGTCATTTTTTTCTTGCTGCTTTCAAAAATATTTCTTTGTTTCTGACTTTTGACAATCTAATTATAATGTGTTTGATATAGACAACTTTAGGTTTAATTCGCTTGGTACCTTTTGGGTTTCATGAATTTAGATATTCCTTTCTCTCCCCAGATTTGGGAAGTTTTCAGCTATTTCTTTAAATAGAGTTCTTCCCCTTTCTCTCTCTCTCCTCCTGAAATGATCATAATTCATGTATTTGTTCACTTGATCATATCCCTTATATATTATAGACTTCCTTAACCATTTTCATTCTTTTTTTCTTTTTCACTCCTGTGAGTAGATATTTCAAATGACCTGCCTTTGAGTTCACCAGTTCTTTCTTCTGCTTGATCAAGTCAGTCTGCTGCTGAAGCTCTCTCTTAAATGTTTCATTTCAGTCATTGCATTCTTCAGTTTTAAGATTTCTGTTTGATTCTTTTTTCTGATTTCTACTTCTTTGTTGAACTTCTCATTTTGTTCATGTATTGTTTCTCTGCTTCCATTTAGTTGTATGTGTGTGTGTGTGTATATATATATATATATAATTTGTATTTATATCTATGTTATTTTGTAGCTCACTGGGATTCTTTAATTTTGAGTTCTTTGCCAGGCAGTCTGTGGATCTCTATTTCTTTAGTATTGTTTACTAAAGCTTTGTTTTGTTCCTTTGATAGTATTATGTTTTCTTGATTCTTCGTGATATTTATAGATAACAATGTATTGATACCTGCATGTTGTAGAAGCAGTTACCTCTTCCAGTCTTTCTGACTGGCTTTAGCAGGAAAAGTCTTTCACCAATCAGCCTAACCAGAGATTCTAGGTGTGCCTGTAGCCTGGGTCGGTGAGTAGGCAGGACTGCTGCCAGGAGCTGTGGGCCAGCTATTGAGCTCTGTGTGCTGGTTGTTGAGAGCCTCTGTCTCTTTTCTTTGTTCTTCGCTAACCCTGGGTGATTTAGTCATTCTGATTCCCTCACTGCTCTGGGTGAGGCACAACAAAATTGGACCTCTCAGTGTCCTGAAATGTTGGGGAAGTTGGATACTCACTTCAACCTCTCCCTATGGGAGAGCTTGTGGGACAAAGGTATCTCTCTCAGCACTGTACCATGCTGGCTTGGGTGGAGAGATGATGTGGGTAAAGTAAAACTATTCTTCTTACCCTTTTAAATGTGTTTTTTTCTCATTCTTGTGCTCCACCTAGGTGCTGTAACCTCTCCCTGGGATTCTGGACTTCTTTCATTTTCAACTGTGAATGGTTGTTAAATCAATGTTTCTATGGGGGTATGAGGGCTGGGACTTCCTATTTTACCATCTTGTTGTTACTTTCTGCATCTATTTTTTTTTTTTTGGTCTAATAATTTGTTAAAGATAGGAAAACAACCTTCATATTGGAATTGGTATTTATCAGTTTGACCCAGAAACTCAGTTGATTTGCAAGTTAGATCTTACTCACCTTTGCAACTAAAATACATATTAACTTTAGCAGAGTTAGGTCACTATTGTTTTGGAAGAAACATTTAAGTAATCTAGAGGCTTCCTTTGGCCTGCCCTTCCCTCTTAGGTATTCAGGATTTCCTCTCCAAGTTTTCCAGGCTTGTTTTATTATTCTCTTTCATCTGTCATATACTTGCAGTGCCAGCTTCTCTGAGTACTGAATTGTCAGCTTACTCTTCTGATAACCAGATTCAGTCTAAAATTCTACCATGCTAATCAGAGAGAACATAAGACTTCATCTCTTCTCTTGATACCAACTGTCTTGTGTGAGAGACCTTGTGGAGACTATGTTCTTTAGTGTGTGTGTGTGTGTGTTTTATAATTTCATATGGTACAAGTGAGAAGACAACTCTATCAGATGTCAGAAGGAGTGAATTTTGTGTCCTCTGTTAACAATTACTACTGGTGCTTGATTTTGGAAAATTTCATTATCTTTCTGATAATTTGATTTCTTCCTCTTCTAAATTGGCAGGATCATATGAGAAAGCATATGTGTAAAAGCTATGCAAACTTTGAAGTGCTTTTCCAAAACAAGGCCTATCTTGTTTTATTTTTTGCTTCTATCCTTTATTTTATTCCTTTCTTCTCTCCCTCACCTGCTTTCTCCCTTCCTCCCTCTCTTTATTCTTTCCTTTTCTTTTTCCTCTTTATTTCTTTCTTTTCACTTTTTTCGTATTCCCCCCTTCCTTACTCTCTTTCAGTCAAACTTCCTTTCTTTTCATAGCCTTCTATTCTTCTTACCCCTCACCTTCAGATTTCAATCCTTTAAGGATATCCAATTGTTCACTTGAATGCCTATATAACAAAATTAGGAGTGGAGGAGGCAGAGTAAGGGAAATATAGAGCAATAGTATGACAACAGCAAGGGAAAAGTAAGTATGAGACTGGGCCAAAAGAAGAGAAATACGATTGGATAAAATATTTCCATTGTTTTTTTAAAAAATAAAACATACATTCTTCAGGAAAGACAATGTTTTTTTTTTTTCTAATCATTAGGTCTAAAGCAAATTTCTTAGATAAATGTTCTTAAGAGAGGCACACAAATTGTGTTCTTAAATTAAAGCAATGGTGGCTTTCCAGATGTTTGTAGTATTCCTGAGGGCATAAGGCTGGAATCTCAGTTCTGTTTGGGATTGGAGCATAGTCTCATGGCCTAGCTTCTTGATAAAAATATTTAAACCAGGGATAAAATGTAAACTATAAAATGCAGCCTGAGTTTCCCCTAATGGCGTCACATTAATAGTAATACCTCCTAGTCTATTTGTTCTTGCATCCCTCCTGATCTTACTGGAGCTAGTATTTTCAAAAGTCTCCCCAGTTATTATCTGAGGCATCAGGCGGATTGCACATATATTCACAAACAAGTTGATGAGCATTAATGGCCACACAAAATCAGCTGAGTTCTCTCTATCTTGCGCTGTCCCCTCTTCCTAAGTCTTTTGACCTTGAAACTACTTGAGAGTTTGTGCTGCAGCCATTATAGCCATTGCATTTCTCTTATCCACTATTAGTCATCTTTCTGAGGTACCAAATCAGGGTTACTTGCAACCCATGTGTTAAATTATCCATTGCAGAAGCAGTTTCTTCAGTTTACTCCTTCAGATGTTTTCCATAGGGTATATTATTGAGTCATAGGTCTAGGTCAGGAGACATGTATGCTCCCTCCTCTCCTCTGAAACCTAGAATCCTTCCTCAACCTTCACCTAAAAATAAGCTCATTCATACAAATGCATGAAGGCACCTGCCCCATCAGTTCACCGTCTATTCTCACACATGTCAGTCAGAGCCCCACAGTGAACCCACTTTGGACTCAAATTAGGAACCAGTTATATCTTGAAGAATAAATTTGACTTTTTTGATTCAATTACATTGAATGATTGAATTGAATAAAATAATTTTGAAAAATAACACAGTCTTCAAATGATGCTCCATACATATAATTTTTTACACCATTACAAATATTTTGATTATTATTTGTTGAGAAAATTTCAGGCTAGAAAAGAGGAAAGGTTGTTCCTTGAAAACCTAAGGGATGGTGTCATGAAAACCATGGTATTGGATTCAGCGATTATGCCTTTGGCTGCAAGTGACAGGAAACTCTGACTCAAATTGCCCAATTTAACAAAAAGACTAGAGAGAACAGAGTTTCAGCTGTGGTAGTACTTTAGGGTGCTGGATTTTCTTCTATGTGATTCTCTTGGCTCCACCCTCTCCCATTTTGCTTTCATCTTTACCTCATTCTTAGGCAAGAGGGTAGCACTGTTATAGGGGACCCACTGGAAGAAGTCAACATCCAGAAGTAAGAGCATGGATCTCTCTTTGTATCTTTCTCTCTTTCTCTCTGAGTGAGAATGCTTTTCTCTGACACTGCTAAACAAATCACTATTTATGTCTTCCTGGCCAGAATTAGCTCACATGTCCATTCTTAAGCCAATCATGTGTAAGGGGAACAATGCTAGCTTAATTGACTTAGAATAATTACGTGAGTTACATGAGATGTTAGGGAATTAACTACAAGGGTCACTCTGATGTTTATTAAATTACACAGTAGTCAGTTGTTTGTGGGCAATGGTTAGGTGCCCGTGGCCCTTGCCTTTTTGTTCCTGGCCTCATGAACACCTGGAGGTATTCATTGTGTTATAAGTCCAATAATTTGTGTGTAGGTATCTTCAAATTTCAATTAAAGTCTTTTGGGCTTTGTAATTCCTTCCTATATGATATTTAAACAGAAAATTAATCAAGTCAAACATCATCTATCTCCTATTCTTTCTGAGACCTTTATCTGTAACTCTGATCTCTCTTATGAGTTTTGGTTATGTTTATCCAATTATCTACTGGACACTTACACAGCAACATCTGTGGTGCCTATGGTGGTTTGGCACTGTCTCCATCCCAGCTTTCTTCTATTGGGTCTTCCTAAATTTCAGAGCCTGGAAAACTTAAAAAAAAAAAAAGACATTGAAACAAAACAAAACACTACATTTTCCAGACTCCTTGTAGCTAGGCTTCTGGGTTCAAATGAGGTTCTGCCTACTAGATGCATTTGTGCGAGATAGGGCAGGCGGAAGTGAGGAAGGCCATGCTTCAGCTGCTTTGGCATTGTGGTGTGACCAAGCATGGCCACTGATCCAGCCTGAGCTTTCTGCAGCACTGGAATAGTGTCTGCTCACTCACTTTGTGGCCGTGGTGAGCAGTTGTAGTGACAGCACCAGCTTCATATGTGATTCTGAATCACAGTTATGGTGATGGATTTCTGAAGTCAAGAATTAGTGGCAGTCTCCTGAATCCCCATCTCCTGGACAGGGTCTTATCAGTTTAGTAGTATTCTTCTGGATTTATTTCTAGAGACCCAGCTTAGAATCCTCTCTCTTAGTGCTCCCAATTATTTTTAAGTATTTAATTCCCTGTTTTAAATTATTTTCTGCTTAAATTAACTCAAGTGTTTTTGGCTGCAACTTGACTGATGAAAGTCTATTGTCACTTAAAACTGAATTTGTTTATAACCAAACAATATTCATGTCTCTGAACTAGCTCTTCTGATATCCTTAAGTACTATCACCCAGGGTTATCTCTTTTCCCTTCCGCCATCTTTCTTTTTCATAGCCAATCAAATCCTTCAAAATGTCTCTTTTTATTGAACCTTCCTTCCTACTTCTCATACTAGCATCAAGACTAGACATTACCGCTCCTTTGGGCTGGAATATTTAATAAATCTCTTGGCTATTCTTCTCAACTCCATTTTCCTCTACTTTTTAATCTATCATGCTCCCAAATGTGAAATTTATCTTCATAAAATATTGTTTTTATTACATTATTTCTACTCAGTGATGTCTTAACCTGCTTGGGCTGCTATAACTAATCACCATAGATTGGGTAGCTTAGACAGCAAATACTTATTTCTCATAATTCTGGAGGCTGGGAAGTTCAGGATGACGGTATTGGCTGATTTGGCTCTTGGTGAGGGCCCTCTTCCTGGTTTGCAGATGGCTACCTTCTTGTTGTATCCTAACATGGCAGAGAGAGAATGAGAGAGAGAGAGTGCAGAAAAGCTCTCGTGTCTCTTATAAACTATCACATCTCTTATAAACCATCACGAGGGCTCCACCCTCATTACTTAATTGCCTTTCAAAGGTCCTATCTCTAAATACCATTACATTGAGGATGAGGGCTTTAACTTGTGAATTTTTAGAGGACACATTCAGTCCACAGCAGTGCAAGAAATCTTAATGGTTTTTCTAAACTTGTAACCTTGCCTTCTGTGTTTTCTAAAATCTTGTATAACTTATTTTTTTAAATATATTTTCTTCTCAGGGAGAAGCGGGTAATTTGTATACTTTACTATGTGAGAGGTATTATATTATATGCTTAAAGAATTTCATTACAACTTAATAGCAGTCTTTCATAATAAGTACTATTATCTCTGTTTTCCAGGTGAGCAAACTGCAAATTAGGTAAGTTGAGAGCTTTTCTTTTTTTATAATTTTTTAATTATACTTTTTATTATACTTTAATTTCTAGGGTACATGTGCACAACGTGCAGGTTTGTTACATAGGTATACATGTGCCATATTTGTGTGCTGCACCCATCAACTCATCATTTACATTAGGTATTTCTCCTAATGCTATCCCTCCCCCAGCCCCCCTTTTCTAATGTAACATAACAAACTGATGGTGGACCTAGGATACAAACCTACACAGAGTGGTTCCAACACTCAGCACATTGTATATATGTGTAAGTTTCCTCCCAAAGTTGTGACAGCCTACGGAGTATCTCTGGAACATGCACATTGCAACTGTTGGACCTGTGCTTTTACTTTTCTTTCTTCCCTGTTTTCATATAGAATTGTCTTTTCCTCCTATTCATCTTAAATTTCAAAACTCACTCCAAGTAGTCTCTTCTCTATGAAGTCTAGTTTGAATTTTTCAGGTAATTTCTGAAATACAAGTCCTTTATCATCTGGCTGATACGAGTCTTATGAAATCTCATATGGGCATGTCATATTTTTTACTTATTTAACTTTTCATTGCATAAGTCTTGACTCTTCCAATAGTCATGAAGTTCCTTAAGGCAAGGATGGCATGCTATAATTCTGCAACACCTCTATATTCTTAAAATGCAGTAGTATTTGCACTAATCTTGGAGCTAGCAAAACTAGTCCTCATGCCACCAGTTACTAGCCTTGAGACATAGACAGGGTGATTATGTTTTTCCCCTTTAATTCTAAAATAGAGATATAAAGGGATTCCCTCTCTTCCTCACAAAGGCATTGGTTTTCCACCTTTAAGATTGCAATGAAAGCTACTGACTTTCTCTGGCAAGCAAATGCACTTGTGCACAAATACACAAATTATTTATACAATTGAAGGCTTTTCTGTACCTCTTGAAGTCATTCATAAACCTAGGTTAATATTTCCTTTCATAGGATTACCATGAGGATCAGATAAAATATTGCATGAAAAAGCTCTACATAAACTTATGAAAAGCTATATGAAGTAAGATGACACTCAACTAAGGAGTAAATGAATAAATGAATGAAAGAAACTTGACTGTTAGAGACCTTAATTTCACCAAGTTTATCCTTTCTGTTTTCAAGAATGTTTTCTTGAAACTAGTCTAGATGATTATTGTAAAGAATTCAAGAGAAAAGAATACCTACAAATCAGACTTACTGTAATAGACCACAATCAAAAATTTATTTCTTGGGTATAAATTAGCACATCTTCATAAGAGAAGTCCAGTGAACAGGTGAAAAAAATTGCACACTGATAAAGTAATGCAAATTAAAACAACAGTGAAATATTCTTCGTGTATCACATAGTAATTAGTAAGCAAACTAATAATTGTGTGTGGGGAAAAATGGTACTCTCATATGTTGTTAATGGAGTAATATTGGTTTAAGTTTTCTGGAGGACAATTTTGCAGTAGGTAAAAAGAAGCTTATAATTCCTTACCTATTTAATAACTAGTTCTTCTTTAGAAATCTCCTCTATGATGTACCCCAAATCTCCAGTTGTAAAAAAGTGCTGACATACTTTACAAGGGTGTTATTGATGCACTCTTTATAAATATCAAAAATTGAAGACAATGTAACTATTGAATTAATTAACTAAATTTCAGCATATTCATGTGAGGGAATACTATGTAGCCTTTTAAATATTATTGTAGAATAGTCAATAATGTAGAGAAATATTCATAGTAATTCGCTATAAAAATTATATGTAGAGTATAATTTGCAATAAAATTGTATGTAGAGTACAGAAAAAACAATATATTTTATGCATAAAAAATAAACCCAGAGAGGACATTTACCAACATGATAATAATGGTTATTTTTGGGTAAAGAGAATGGGAGTTTGTCATTTTATTCTTTGTTCATTTATCTTTTTACCTTTTAACAGAGTAGGCATACATCAATTTTATAATAAAAATCAAGTTGTTAAAATGATGGTTACATCTAATCTCAATTCCTCTTGCTTTTTTTATTTTTACATTTCGAGGAAATGGAGCACAGTTGATGATCATCTTCCATACAGAACACCAACATAATCTTTGATCTTTAAAAAATTATTTCATACGTGGAGCCAGTTATAACCAATGAAAATTTATTTTTTCCTCCTAATTTGTATGTTACTTTTCTTTCCTAGATCATCTCTTGGTATAGTAGATAGTGCCCAAAACATTCATCTGAAGTCATTAACGTCTCTTTTTCATTTTTAAATTTCTTTTACATTAATCTAGGAAGGAGATAAGATTATTTTCCTAAACTAAGATTTTTATTGTGCACAGGGGTTGAGGTAATCAGTGGCATACTGTGGAATAAAAAGTCATTGAGATTTAGAATCTGAAACCCTGGTTTGGCATTCTAGCTTGGTCTTTTTGTAGTTATATAAACTTTTTAGGAGTGTTTAATCTCCCTGAAACTTAGTTTTTTAAATCTGTAAATGAAAATAATGACACATGCGTATATACATTCACAGCTAATTGAATCAAAAGGCTGTGTTAATGGTCAAATGAGATGACATATTTGAGAGAGCTTTACAAACCTCAAAGTCCTCTACAGATCTAGTTGAATTTGTTCTCTTATTGAGCATTGGCGAAGGAATGCAGATACATGAGGAGAAGGAGGTGCTTCGGAGAAACAGAGAAGCCACTGTCTTCCTGAAGCCTCAGAAGTATGGATGGATGATGTCAGTATATACCACAGTGTGCTGATGTCATGGCTTCCTATTCACTTCTACTGCCTTTGCCCTTCCTAACATCTATGTCTCTATTAAACACTCAATTAAGTATGCTGAGAGAAAACTTTCACTTTTTAAGCAGCCTATATGGGCATGGGTTTACTTTTTACCATCTCTGAAAACTGACATATGGCTAAATCATTTCACCTCTGGTGGCAAAGATATATTGGACTACATGCTCTCTAATGTGAGAAAGGCAAATCCAATTTAGTAGAGGAGGGAAAGAAAGGGATGGTGATAAATTCCTACATAAGTGGCTCATGTTGGCATGAGATTATCTACAATCCTCTTAATTGTCAAGTTAAAAAAATTTGAGATTCAGGGAGTTGGAGTCACTTTCCACCACACAGTTTGTGGCAGAATCAAGACTCAAGTTTAGGTCTTCAGAACAAAGCTCAGTACATCATGTCCTTGTCTTCTGGGATCCATTTCTGAGACTCACCAATAGCTTCAAGACCAAGGTAGATAATTTGTTATTTCATACTTTACTTAGAAAATGTCATCAATCCTTTTGTGTGGGGATAAGTGGAAATGTCAAACAATCTTAAATTGGCAGACTTTCCCGTAATCACACAAGTTGAAGTGATCATGACCTAATGAAAACCCTCGTTGGGTCCTATTGGTTGATTTTGAGACTCAGTAATCAATTATATATGCTGGTGATTTTGCTTTCTAGTGGCCAGATATATCTGATTCTGTTTATTTCACGGTCTTAGTGGAGGAAGATGAATCTGAATCTGGGATTGCCATTTTGAATTTTTCCTCTAACCCTCACTCTAGATTTTACAAGGGGGATTTTCTTTCCTTTTTTGGATTGCAGATGTGAATATGTTAAAGTTTCTAGGGACAGAAAAGGTAAGTGGCTGCTGCTTTGTTTTGTCTTGCTTCCTCTATATATGAAACCATTCTGATAGATCTGCAGGAAGAGATTTAGTTGCAGATGGCAGAGGTCAGTGTCTTGTGTATTCAATGTAGTCAATAATAAAGTCAGGACTTATGCTAACTGAATGTTAATAAGGAAGCACAAGGACCTTGGAAAGTCATTATGTCTGGTCATTTGCTTCATAATATTACTCCAACAGGCTCAGGAGGCCAATGCAAGGAGATTTTTAAACAAGTAACGAGAAAAGCCCAGAAAAATAAGGAAACGATTGAAATGCTGCATAGATTGTAAGATTCATGTAATATACTACAGCTCGGCAGAAGGAGAATTTTAAAATGTAGTTTATGTGTAGCAGAGGGAATAGTATTAT
This sequence comes from Piliocolobus tephrosceles, assembly GCF_002776525.5. Lineage (NCBI taxonomy): Eukaryota > Metazoa > Chordata > Mammalia > Primates > Cercopithecidae > Piliocolobus > Piliocolobus tephrosceles. Next base: position 105,406,948 of record NC_045436.1, on the reverse strand, counting down.
TTCTTATTGAAGGAAATTTGGTCCTTATCCAAATGCACATGTTATGTTTTCCTTGTCTAAATGCTATGATTCCTTCTTAATACATATAATGGGCTTCTACAGGCACTAATTATAGGTACTTCAAATGAAGTTAGTTCAAAACTAGTAACTTTCTTTATGGGAGAATATTTATGCATCACTGCATTTAGATGGGTAGAGAGGAAGAAGTTAAGATTGAGTGACTGATGAGGGAAAAGCAAATAAATGTAAACCAGCATCTGTCTCTTATTCTCTGTGTTTTCATCTCAAATTTCGTTTCTTTCCAGTATGAAGATTAACACTGTATCTATGCATTTAGTCCAGGCTTGGGTTTTACCCTTTGTTTCTTTTCTAGTCCTTCATTCTTTATCCTCAATGCACGTTTATTTCCATAAAGCTAAGAAGGAAGCCACAGTGGTGCAAGCAAGACACACACACACACACACACACACACACACACAGACACACACAGAGTAAACTTGTCATTATGCAATGGTAAGGACCAGAGAAGTATTATCCATTGCATCGTTTGCAAGGAGAAAACATCCCAGTTCCTCAGATGAGGCAAGAGCACAGCATGATCTTTTGTTCCCACTAATTTGTAAGTCCTAGGAGATCTTCACTTTATCAAAGGACTGCCTATTACCTAATGTGAAAAAAGAATCTCAAAATGTTAGATTTTAAAGTAACTTAATATTTCTACTACCTGCTCTTGTTTTTATATATCTATCCATCCATGCCTCTATTCATTTATTCAATGTTTCTAGAACCTCTGTACTAGAACTGCAGATTTGAAAATGCAGCTCTTAAGAACCTCATTGTCTAGTGAGAGTACAGACATAACAATATTAGAAATATGGTAACTCCCATGTCAATAGCGACACATACAAACTGGTCTAGAAGCACAGAGGAAAGAGTAGCTTAAACTTAGAGTTTCAAGAAGTGACATTTGAAGTAGATTACAAAGGGTAATGAGTTAAAGGCATGAGAATAAGGACAAGTAAGGAAATCACAAAGGGAGAGATGTGGAGACATGTTTGGGTAATGATGAACAGAAGTGAGAGGCTTGGCAGTTGTGTGGAATGGAAGTGGAGGCTGAAAATGTTCTCCTGAGCCACATGGTGCAGGCCTTGCTTGCCTGGCTATGGTGAAGATAACCTGAAGACTAGAGCCATTGAGTGTTTCATGATGTCTTGCAGAAAGTAATGGTGGAACCATGATGAGGCTCAAGGTCTTACCTTCCATAAAGTTCTCTCTAACAAAGGATCAACTCTTGCTACCTCATTTTAGCAGAAAGGGTGGGAACAGATAGTCATACTCAAGTTCCTTCTATTCTTCTGGCAAATCCATGCCTAAAATTCCCACACACATGCACATAGATACAAAAAACCATCCAAAACAAGTGTAGAGCTTAATGAATTATTTTGAGCCAATGATCATTGTAACCACTATTCAGGTCAAGAAATAGAATTTTCCCAGTCACTGTAGAAGTTCCTTTAGGTACCTGATTCTAATTATAGTATCCTCTCTTACTTTCTGTTAGTCCCTATTTATTTTTACTTTTATAGTAATCACTTCCTCAAATTTCCTTATGGTTTATTACTCAAGTGTCTGTCCTTGGATACTACAGTTTAACCTTGCCCATTCCCTTTTAACTTGACATCTCTTTTAAGTCCTGTTTATCCTATAGGCCCCCTTCACCATTTCACTTTCTCATAACTTACCTGTCGAAGGACTTGGGTTATTTACCTGCAGAGTTACCTGCAGTCTAGATTTTGCTGATGGCATACTCAAGGGACAATTTAATAACTCACTCCATCACCTTCATTTCCTAAACATTGTCAGCTACATCTCAGGTTTGATCCCTTTGGTGTTGCATCACTTCACTGAGAGACATATCAAATCTGATTTTTGTTTCTTTGTGGTGTCAGTGGCTGTTAAGGCTCAATACTTAAATCTATTCTTTCAGCTATTTCAGGCTAAAAAAGAATGTTTTTCTATCATTTTGCTTTTACTTATTAGCTGAAAAAGCTTTTAAAGGAGTTGAGTCCCCTTATCTATCATTTGGTTTATCTAGTGACGGACTGCTGTCTTTTTACTTAATTTAAGACAAATTGGTTCATATGAACTTATGGATTTCAAACATAATTTAAATATATTTCTTGGTTTTCAATCTGTTGCAATGCTTATCCTTATTTGAGTTTACATTGTTTCATCTTTGGCCAGTGAGCTCCTGAAGAACTGATTTCTGAGACCTTTTGCCATGACCCTAGTAATCTTACATGGACTCTTTGCTATTCATTTGATATGTCAAGATGTTTCAGGGTCATCTTGTACATTTCCCGATGCTGACCTGGAAACAGCTATATCTTGAAAAGCTCTGTTTGATTGTTTTTTTTATAGAGATGGTTTTTCAAAACCACAGCCTAAGTACGAGAGATCCTTATTTCTGCTTGGTTAATCATTGTTTCGTGGCCTTTTCATTGGACAGAGCTAGAACACATACATACATACATTATAATATGAATAATATATCATGCATTATATGTTGTATTATATAAATATAAAAATATAAAATATTACCAAAATAAATATTTTTAGTGTAAACACATAAAATACTTAAATTCATATCAATATTTCCCATTTATATTTAAGCTTAGCATGGTTTAATTTATCTGGATCTATATTATATCCTTGTCTTCTGAATTCTGCACCAAGAATTTTAGTTCTCAAGGGCACAGGAGTAATAGAATTAGGAAACCCCATAATTTTTTGTTTTCCTTTTCTATACATACAATAGTGTGAGAATAACAATACTAATACTACCATTGCCAATTCTAAAAAACTGAAAACAGTTTATTATTTGTTTTATATATGTTAGTCCCATACTCCCACAGTTTTTAATAGTTGTACTGAATCTATATTATTAGATCACATAGCCGTTACATACTATAATTTCTCCCTTTTAATCCTCACTTAATTCTATAAGTCGCTACATACTTAATGTTTTTCACCAGTCTCTACTGATCTCAGTTGTTTGAAGCTTGTTCTGTAGTAGATTCCTTGAGAAGTAAGTACTCATGAGGAGAATAGTAACTGAACTATTATCGCTTGCTGTCTGTCTCCTGTATATTTGAATGTCAGTTTTTCTGAATATAAAATATTTGGTGCACATTTTTTTCTTGAGTGTTTTAAGTCAGTTACTCAGTTTTCTTTTGGGATAAACTGTTGTTGAAAAGTCTAATGACAAACTAATAATCCAATCTATTATGTAAATCATATGTTCTTTAGTCTAGATTCCAAAAGAATTTTTTCTTTAAATTCCTGTTCTTTTACAAGAAAATTTATTTCTTGCTTTTGGTTATTCTGGGTTTATATTTTCCAGTATATATTGTACATTTTCAATATGTGGTTTCAAGTCTTTTTTATTTCAGAAATTTGTTTTTGAATTATATTCTTGAGAATTTGTTTTAGTGTTTATCAATACTGGTTTTCTTCTTCAGGTATTCCTATTATCTGTATGTTGGGTTTTCTTAACTGCTCCAATATTTATCTCTTTTCCCACATCATTTTCATCTCTTTCTTCATTTACTTTTGATATTTAATTATTTTCTCCTTTTTTCTTCTATTTATTTCAAAGTATTGTTATTTACTCATTTTCTTTTAATTAAGTCTTCACTTCTAAAATAATTGTTTAATTTCTAATTATTTCTTGAGTGTTATATCAGTCAATTATTCTAATTTTGATTTGCGTTACTGTCATATTGTATTACTTTCTTAATGGCTTCAAATCATTTTGAAGTGTTATGTTACAGTTTTGATCGCTTTTTGAAATCTTTTTTTCTGGCATGCTTTTCTTTTCTGTAGTTGTGCTATACAATATAGTACCAACTAGCCTCATATAGCTATTTAAATTTTAATCAGTTAAAATTTAATAAAGTTAAAACTTAGTTCCCTGGGCTCATTAGTCAATAGTCACATGTGTCTAGGAGCCACTATATTGGATGGCACAGATATAGAACGTTTCCATCACCAGAAAAAGTTCTACTGGGAAGCCCTGAACTATAAGGATGTTATTCTGTTTCTTATTTATCTTTTCTCTTTTAGTAACTATATAAGATATAGACTTCAATACATTCCTGCTACTCATTTTCATGTTAATTTAGTTTTGTGAGAATATTAGAAGGAGCCTTGGTTCAGATAGCTGTGCAACTTTATGGAACTCCCTCTTCTCTTTTTGTTCGTTTGCTTATTTTTATGTTGTGCCAAGAAGTGTGACAGCTTGATTTCTGAGATTTCCTGCTAATTTTCCAGATCAGGACCATTTCTTTTCTTTGTCTATTTTTTTGGTCTACATCTTGCTTAACTTTAAAAAAAAGTATTTATTTATTTTTTAAAGAAGGGGTCTTACTTTGTTGTCTACAGTAGTACAGTCATAGCTCATTGCAGCCTCAAAACCCTGGGCTCAAGGGATTCTCCCACTTCAGCCTCCGAGTAGATGGAACTGTAAGCATGTGCCACCGTGCCGGGCTATTTTTTTTCTTTTAATTTTTTTAGAGACTGGGTATTACTATGCTTCCCAGGCTGGTCTCGAACTCCTCACTTTAAGCAATTCTCCCCTCTTAGTCAGGATTACAGGCACCACCCACCATGCCTGGTCTGCTTCATTTTGATCCCACTGTCAACAGTTTCTCCTAGGTATGAGTCCCCATCCTAAAAGACACACCTGGCTGGTCAGTTTCCAGTGTGCGCAGTGGCTAGACTGCTCCAGCTCTTTTAGGTATTTACTTATGCCCTTTGTACACACATGATATTAGATTGAGCAAAATTGTTCCAGGGTCATCCTCTATTCTCAAATTGGCTTGCCAAGATTTCCAATAATATCTGCTGGTTATTTTGAGGCTGTCCTATTCTTAGTCCATAGACCTGTATTGTTTTTATTTGCTTTTTCCTGCACTGACATTGGCAGTATGAACATCTTGTGGCTGCTGTTGGCTTTTCCACCTTGTGTCATTTTGGGGATTCACATCATGTGGATACCTTGCCATCTAGTTTTGCTGTAAATGTGATCTATGTGTTTTCAATCTGGCTATCTAGTTGCTCTGTTTTAATGGGATACATCAGTGGGATACATAAATGGTCAGATCCATGGACCAATTCCTTTGAAGACTACATTATTTAAAAATCTTCAGCCGGGCGCGGTGGCTCACGCCTGTAATCCCAGCACTTTGGGAGGCCGAGGCGGGTGGATCACAAGGTCAGGAGTTCGAGACCATCCTACCTAATATGGTGAAACCCCTCTCTACTAAAAATACAAAAAATTAGCCTGGCGTGGTGGCGGCTGCCTGTAGTCCCAGCTACTCAGGAGGCTGAGGCAGGAGAATGGCATAAACCCGGGAGGCAGAGCTTGCAGTGAGCTGAGATCTCGCCACTGCACTCCAGCCTGGGCGACAGAGCGAGACTCTGTCTCAAAAAAAAAAAAAAAAAAAAGAAACTTCATAAACTTCTTGTCACAATTATCTAGATCTAGTTTGAGCAAAGCACTAGGTTTCCATCAGGATTTGACTTGAGGCAAAAGGTTGTTATAGACCATGCGGCTGTCCCCTCTTTCAGATGTTCTCCAGCTTATTTATTCTGGATGGAGCTCACAATGGCTGACTTTTTATTGCATTTGAAACTACATTGTAAGACATTTTTCTGTCCATATTACGTCTACTGCAAACACTTAGTATATCTTGCTTAATTGGTTAGCTGCCAAGTTTTTGGTTTTCCTTCTCATTGTTTAGAACTTCAAGATAAATCTGAGACTTATTTAAGTGGGAAGTTTGGTTAGATATATATTTGTGTGTGTATATATATTTGTGCATATACAGTAACTCTCATATAATATACCTCTGCACTTAGTAAAATGTCAATGTTGAAGTGTATTCCTAGATCCTCTCACAAGGTTTTTCATCTTGGCACTATTGGCATTTTGGTCCAGATTATTCTTTTTGTAGGGGGCTGTCCTGTGCACTGTAGGATGTTTAGCAGCATCCCTGGCCTGTACCCACTAGATGTCAGTAGCATCCCCCGGTTGTAACAACCAAAAATGTCTCCAGACATGGCCAAAATCTGGGTGAGAGTGTAGAGAGTGGGTGCTGGTGCTGTTGCTGCTGCTGGTAGTGGTGGTGGTGGTGGAATGGGGGTTAACCCCTATTGAAAACCATGGTCTAATAGTTGTTTCACTTGATAGTTAAATAATGGTCAGAAGAAGGAGCAACTATTTATATAAGGTCCCACTACTATGTCAGAACTGTTTTCTAGACTTTCCTGGAAGACATTACAAAGAAACAGATAATTACGTCTAATTATACTTCATCTTATGAAAGTAAATGTTTAAAAGATTTTGGTAATCAGGATAAAGACCTTTTATTTTGGACCAAATTGTTATTTTGATGGCCTCTACTGTGGATATTTATTGCAAGAAGAAAAAGTGTTCACTGTTGCTTCTTGGAATGTAGACTAAAACACTCCACAGGTATGCCTTTGGACTTTGGAGAAAATTAGGAAACAGTTGTTTAGATAATAAGATTCTGTGGATTTGTTGATTTCTAGTAGGAGAATTATTTTGAGATTGCCTTCTCTTTTGGAATTTTCTTTGACAGAGTTGGCCAAGAAGAAGAAGAAAAAGTACTGATAAATATCCCTCATCACTAAGGACTGCTGGGAAAGCAGCCAAACTGGTGAAGAAATAGGGAGATTGGCATCTTTTTCAACTGGGGGGAAGAATCCTAAGTCCAACTTGGTAATGCCTTTCCCCATCACCATCTTTTGGAGATTTATGACAGTATATTGTTTTAAACCCTGTAACATCTTTAAGACAATTGGCAGAAATGAGAACAAGGGAGAGAGACAGACAGATAGACAGACAGAATGAGAATAAAAGCATAGCACTTATTAACAAGTTCAGCACAAGTTTATTATTAAATGTTTCTTAAAGGTAACATCACTGATTTTTTGGTGTTTACCAAATTTTGCTGCTTTCATTCTCATGTTTTTCCTAAAACTGTAAGTTTTAGATACATTAGAAGAAGAATGTGGGCAAGACTTTGCTGTGAAAAAGCTGCCCTATAATTTCAGATTTTTAAAAATGACAACATGATATAAAAGCATAAAAAATGATTTTTTTAGATTCAACAAATTTTTTTCTCTAATGCTGTTCATGGATGTCAGCCAATGAGACCCTTTCATAGGTAAGGCTCCTTCAAAAGCTATCCTTTCATTGCTTAAGAAATTAATAATTTTCCCCTTATGGGAGTCCAATATAAAATGCTTCTTAGATTGCATTTTATGTATTGGTAAATGGCATTTGAATTACTTGGAAGAGAAAGAAAGCAAAATAGAAGGCCAAATAACATTTATTGAGCCCATAAATGTATAGTTGTTGTCTCCTGCAACCTTTCAAGCAACTCTATGAGTAAATATTCTTAGCTCCATTTTCCAGATCAGGAGATATCCCAATCTAATTAATAATATCCTACAAATGAAACTCTCATATTTGCTTTATAATTGACAAAGAACTCCAAAGGTATGGAATGTGCATCAGGCTATTAGAAGTATATAGTTACTGATTTAATAGCCCTTTATTAATACTTATGCATAAATGTTTTCTAGATATGAAGCCTTTTAGAATTACATTATCTAATAAAGCTTCATAAGGGAGAGGACCTTCTAGTCTAGTTTACTTATCAACAATGCATAGAAATAGATGTCTATGTATGTAATAGATAGTATATATATATTTGCTGATAGAATTAATTTATAAAAAGAGCATAATAATGTTTACCCGAAGAGTTGTAAGAATTGAATGAGAAAATACAGTAAAGCAGCAGACCTCATGCAGACACTCCATAAATGCTCATTCCCTTCTCTTCACTGTAAACCTCCCTCCTGAATGAGCTGCTGTTTATGTCTCCATCCTTGATACCCATCAGTGACTGGCATTTGCTTTGAGATGAAATCTTCTTCAGTGGCCACTCTTGTTATGCCTGGATTGGGCCATCCTATTCCAGGCATGGAAGTATTCTTTTAAAGTAATCAGTGACTTCCAGGACATCTCCAATTCTAAAGCTTTCTATATGAAAGTAGGCTAACAAGTATTACTCCAAGTACAGGGCACAAAGCATAAGACATCTGTTTGAACTGTTAAGGAGGCATTGAAAGGGTCATTTTAGGGGATGAAGAAAGGAGAGTGGAAATAAAAATTAAAGATCCATCTGCCCCTTGGTGGTTCCTCTTCACTAATATTCATTGAACTTGCATTAGTGATTTGGGGCTGAGAAACTAAGTGTTTCTAAATGTCCATGGAAAATTCTGTGTTCAGATGCTTTTTTAGAGTTCACATTGATTTATACAAACTAATTTTATTTCATTGAATTTGTGGTGCAGCTCTATCCTGGTGAATATGTGACACCCAGAGAAACAACAATTTTCTTCACTTTTCTTTTTTATGTTTAATTTCAAACCTAGTTCTCCATAAGCATTTAGGAAACAGAAGAATCTAAGATTTTTCATATGTACAGTTACGTGCATTTTAACAAACTTTAAACTTCAGAGATTAACTACGCCTTCCTGCTCTGCAGAATACTAACTGCTACCTGCATAATAATAAAGCGTTGAGAACTGGGGAGGGAGAGAAGCTCCTGTGTGGCAGTTATGCCTGGGAAAGAGAATTTAGCTTTCATCAAGTTTACTGAGAATCTTGAATCTTCATATGGAAATGTGACTCATTTCTCTGAGCTGCCTGCCACATATGTTTCAGAATGTGTGTGTGTGTGTGTGTGTATATATATATACATATATATATATATTTTTTTTTTTTTTAAGGCAAGGGCATACATTTTCTCTCTAGCTTCCCTGGTTCCAACGGAAACCAGTTTAACAGGAAATGATCAATGTTGGCAAACTTGAGGGGATGAGTTAAGGAAGGTTGATTTCATATGGAGAAGAAAAGTGAAGCAAGAGGACAGAATTTCTGTATTTTCATTTTCTACATAGAAAATTATCCAGGTTTTTTTTGTAAATCATCATGTTTTTACTTGAAAGAGATAATCCATTTGTCAGGGTTCTGGGAATCCTAAAGTGCTAATCAAATGTTAGTATATACAGCCAAACATTGATTATTTTTAATATGACTTGTTTTCCCCCAGGCCTTACACAATGTACCTATGGGATGACCTTTACATCAACAGCACAAAATTGACTTGCTTCATTCACTAAAAATGCCAGAGTCCTCTCACTCTCCGCACACACATTAAAAACAACAACCACAACACTTATAAAGTTATTCCCAAGGACCATCTCTCCTGTGCTCAGAAACAAGTTGGTCAAGGATGATCCTCGGGTGTCCTTCGATGCCTTTGTCCTTTCCTCTGTCTGTTGCCCCCTAGCTTTAGTACATCTCTAGGGTAGGGAAATCTTTGATACATGTTTGTACCAGCACAATCACCTAGCATGTTATTACCTGGCTCAGTCTAGGTGACCAGCAGATGATTAAGAAATTGGATTAACTAACACATTCTGCCTTGTCATCCCGTATGTTGGCGCTTTCATCTGAGATTGTTATCAGTAACCTATCTATGCCTGCATATGCATTATTAATGATGCAAAGAGTCTTTCTCTCTATCCTTGCTTGGAGTAGAGGGTTGGGAATGAATGAACTCTAATGTTCCTTACAGCTTCCAGACACTTTCTATCATGTTTGTTAATATGGGCTTTGGGTTCAGACAGACCTGAGTGTGAATTCTGATTTTTCTGCTTGATAGAAACATTGGCTTGGAAAAGCTTAACTTTCAGTCTTGCATTGGAGGTGGTTAATAAATGTACATTGAATAAATTAATGTTCTCTATGCCTCATTCCCTAAAATGAAGAAAATAATATGCAGTATACCTAGTAGTGCTGTTAAATATCTCATCTGGCAAATTTAGGAAGGTAGAAAATTATTCAGATGTCTTACAAACATACTTTTTGATAATCATCTGCCATTTTTCCTTCCCTTCCTACATGCCTGTAGTCTTCTGAATGATCTATCTATCTAGATTTCAGGGAAGGTTAATTTCTGATATCACGTTGTATTTCTATGGCTCCCTACGTTCTCACAACATACTGTTTAACTCTGCCATTTCAGCAAACATCTGAGGTAACTGAGGATATCATTTGCTTGGTACAGACCAGAAACCTGAGCCTCAGAAAGAATTTGATTTGCCTAAAGTTACCAGAGTCTCCAAAGTATGATGAGAACTTAGATTTTCTGACTTAATATCTGGGAGGTTTTGGCCACTGCCTTGCTGTCCTCTCAGTGATCAGGATTTCTAAAATGAACTGAACATTTATTTATCTCCACATGCCAGTTCTTTTTGATGAAACACAAGGGAAGGAAGACTAGAGTTCCAACTTACTGTGTGGTTTTAATGGCAGTACATTTGACTTACTTTTTTGATCTCTACAGTTTGTTTGCGGGTGAAATGAGGAAGAGGAGAAACGGAGAAATAGTCCATTAAGCCCAACAGCTGTGTTTGTGTTTGCAGCTGTTCTTGTGCATACAGGGCTGCAGGGAGACCCTGACTGCTGGTGGAATGGCCAGTAGCTAGGTTCCTTTGTGATATTTGGAGACTAGCTGGAACTAGGTTCCTTTGTGATATTTGGAGACTGTGATATTTGGAGACTAGCTGAGGAACGTTTAGAAGAAATGCAAAAGTCTTGCTCAAACTAGAATTCTTCAGTGTAAAGCATATCCTTTTCCCCTTTTTCAGTATTATGCAGGTTCATGCCTGACCGACTCAAGTAAATAAGCAGCTTAGCTATGATGGGGCTGGCTGAAGGTGGAGTGCCAGGAACTACTAATAGATTCAAGAAGAACAGTAGAATATTGGTAAAAAGTGTGGATTCTGGAGCTAACTGAACATCTACTACGTGCAAGGTGCTGGGGGTATAGCAGCAGGGAAAAAAATCCCTGTTCCTCTTATAGAGCTTATATTTTAGGAGGAAGAGAGGGATACGAAAATAAAAAAGTAAATGATATAGTATGTTAACAGGTTATTGTACTGTGGAGAAAAATCTGTCAGGGAAGGGGACAGGGCATATTATTAAAATTTTCCCTCTTCTCTGGTCCATGGCAAAGTTTTGGGATTCAACTTTTTAATGTGTCAGCTTCTAATTCTTGGGCTGCCCTGGTTCTCCTCTACTAACTTTATCCTTCTTTTATACAGGAAAAAGCAAGTCTTGCAGTTTGGTGGGAGAGAGTATGCAGTCCCAACATGGCATGAATTTAGGAGTGAATAAACAAAAGAAAAGAAAAAAATCTATTATTTAGAGATAAGCAGGCATTAAAAGTTTAAAAGTCCACCTTAAAATCGTGTTTTCTGGTTTTTTTTCTTGCTTTTCCTTACATCTTGTAAATCAATAATACTGAATTGAGTTCTGAACTGTGCAAGCTTGTCCCAGCTATACAATCCCTTCTGCCCAATGGAGGAATATTTATATTTTCTAAACACACCTTTTTTTTTTTTTTTCAAGAGATTTGGACATCTATCATTAGAATGGAATAAATGCAACACAATACATGAAAGAAAGCCCAGACTAAAGCAAGAATGAAGCTGCAATCACACAACAATGACAAGCCAAACACTCCAGAAGCCTTGGGGCCTTCCAGCAGTCATAGCCAAAGGGGAAGACACCTACCAGTTCATCAGATAGATGAAGGCTTCCTTTCATTGAATTTTTTAAAGAAATTCTTCATGTTGGACAGTCCATGAGAGAATAAGAAATAATAAAATGAGCAATATCCTCAATAGCTTTAGTGCAGATGCAGATTTTTTGTTGTTGGGTGTGCTTAGAGTGATCAGGAATGTTCCTCCGTCTGTCTCCTTTTAGCCTCTCAAGTTTCTGAGGGAGAAGTCAAAGACAGGGTTTTGGAAACCTGTTTGCAACCATGTGGAGCTACAGTGTCCCGGCCACAAAGGCAGGTAAAATCTCAGAGCCTTTGCTGAAAGTAGGAGGATGATTTTCTTGGCTACTCCCTGAGCCTACCGTCCAGCCCTGGGCCCTCAGTGTCAGTGGTTTGCAGACATTTTTTAACATGCCCCACAGTCAGAAATATATTTTACTTTGCCAGCCAATACACATGCACACACACACAGTTTAAACAAACATTTCTCTAAATTTCCAAGACAGTATTTTCCCATACTGCAAAAGAGGCACTCTGATTATTTTTATTCTATTCAATTCTATTGTTTTAATTGTTTCTTCTGCACTATACACAATCGCAAAGACATGGAATCAACCCAGGTGGCCATACATGGTGGATTGGATAAAGAAAATGTGGTACATATACATTATGGAATGCTACGTGCCCATAAAAAATGAAATCATGTATCTTGCAGCAACATGGATGCATCTGGAGGCCATAATCCTAAGTGAATTAACTCAGAAACAGAAAAACCAAATATCTCATGTTCTCACTTATAAGTGGGAGTTAAACACTGGGTACATACGGACACAAAGATGGGAACAATACTAAGGATTTCAAAAGTGGGTAGGAGGGCAAAGGTTGAAAAATTACCTACTGGGTACTATGTTCACTACCTGGGTGACAGGATCATTAGAAGCCCAAACCTCAGCATCAGACAATATACCCATGTAAGAAACCTGCACATGTACTCCCTGAATCTAAAATAATAAAAAAAAGCTGCTTGTGACCAACAAAAAAATTAATTTCATGACCCACTAATAGAGCGTAACCTGTAGTCTGAAATACAATACTTTGAATCAATTGTTCTCAACCAGGGCAACTTTTCAAATTTCACATGTCTCTCCCTTGATGATTTGATGTAAGTCTATGATGTGTATAGGTGGTAGAATTTCCCTAAGTGTTTCTGATATATCCTGTTGCCATCTTCTAGCCAATCCAAAGCTACAGAATGCCAAGAAAAATAAACAAAAGGAAAAGAAAGAGGCAGATGTATTTCCCTGTCCCAAGGGGTGCCATTTCCTAATAGAAGGGAGTTCTGGGCTCCAATTAAGACATGAGCAGTTGGACTACTACAATCCTCAGGAGAGAAGCCAGGTATATTTATGTAAGAAAAACAGCAAATCCAAGGAGAGTCAACCCTCGCCAAAGCCTAGACGTTTAATCCTTTAGGTTGTTAAGGAAAAGGTTTCTGTTTTCCCAGGACCAAAATTCCAGATGCAATAATATGTGTATATTCTTTAGTGCAGGCAGTGAGGCTCAATGAAAACTACATCTGTACCTCCATCTTCAGCAGATTTCTGGTAACCTGCCAGGGTCCAAGTTTTCCTGGGTGTTAACATCTCAGGGTACATTGTATCAGGGTGACCAGGAATTTTGCAGACAGCATTTTGGATGTACAGAAATAGGTGAGATCCAATTACAGGGGGATGTTCTATCTGGCTGTGATCCTTCAGTCTCACATTTTGGATTCAGATGGGCAGGGAAGGAGCCATCATACTTAATATCCTGAGAAAATAATTTTTAATAACGCCTCTCTATGTGACAAAATTATTTTCAGTAACAGTTATAAAATGAAACAAAAATTAATAAGAGCCAGAAAAGAAATGTAGGGGTTGACATTTGAAAAACTTATCTCTCTATCTATCAATCATCTATCTATCTATCTATCTTTCTATCTATCTAATCACTTATTTATTTATTTATTTTTTTTTTTGAGACAGAGTTTTGCTCTTGTTGCCCAGGCTGGAGCATAGTGGCATGATCTCGGCTCACTGCAACCTCCGTCTCCCAGGTTCAAGCAATTCTACTGCCTCAGCCTCCCGAGTAGCTGGGATTACAGGCGTGCATCACCACACCTGGCTAACTTTTGTACTTTTAGTAGAGACAGAGTTTTGCCATGTTGGCCAGCCTGGTCTCAAACTCCTGATCTCAGGTGATCCGCCCACCTCGACCTCCCAAAGCGCTGGGATTTACAAGTGTGAGCCACCACACCCAGCCTAGTTTAATTTTTTATAGGCATGATATTATATGTATTTATTATATGTAATATCATGCTTATAAACATATATATTTATTATATATAATATCATGCCTATAAAAATTAAATTAGCTCAGCTGTAGTGGCTCATGCCTGTAACTCCAGCACTTTGGGAGGCCAAGGTGGGTGGATAATTATATATAATTATATATAACTATATAATTATATATACTAATTGTATATAACTATATAATAATTATATATAACTATATAATTATATACAATAATTATAATATATAATATGTCTGTATAAAATTAAATTAAAACATTTAAAATGAAATACAGTATGAAAATGAGATAAAATTATAGATTAAAATATTTTAATTATTGACATGTTCTTTGAAAAATATTGTATGTGATAATATTGAATAATAACATTACAGTCTATTTTTAAGCCATCACTTCAGAAAATTTGTCAGTGATGTTGATTGATCTCTGCATATGCATGTTCAGTACACAGTATGGTCAGATGTGTCAATCTATTTTTGCTCATAGTTCATTGAATAACACTTTTTAGTTAATTTGTAATTTGACACATTTCTTTTACATAAAACAACAGATATCTAAAATAATTACGAAAAGGTTTAAACATAAGAATACACTTGTCAGAAGTTCCTAAATAATCCCATTTCACAACAATTTCAGAAATTGTAATACTATCCATTTTGTTTTTCCCTCAAGATCAACTTTAGAAGCTTGAAAATGTCTCTGCAGTTGAAAACTTTCCACTAAAAATCTTTAGCATAAAATGTATCATAAATTTTTACTCTATTCTGTAAATATTTCTGAGGTCCTTAGTATTTTGCAAAAATCAGAAATTGGCTGGACACTAGTGAATACTGGCATTATTTAATCCATTGCTTAAGAATGAGTTATATAATTGAACTAACTGAAGTTCCGCTTCTTTGTCGTTACAACTACCGTGTTATTATAGTTTATTTGGAATCTACTGTTTAAAGACATGCATATGTAATACCACAGGGGTTGGAGACAAATTGTGGCCAAAGCAAGCTTCAGTAAATGGTACAATTAAAAGTTCTCTGAATTAACTTTTGTAGAATATAATGTTTATCAAAGGATAAGCAATACAGATGTGATGATTTGAAGTTTATATATATTATTAAAGTTCAATCCTATCTGCAGCAATTGTTTTAAACATAGACCAATGAAAAGAATTTTCTGGGGAGAGTATTATTGCCATTGCTTAGAATTGCCAGTGCGCTGTGATAGTAAAAAGCAGACTAACTTCTATTTGGTTTTATTATTGTTTTTAAATTCTGTACAGACTCCCCAATGCCCACACTAGGAACAGTTCCACCCCCAGTATGCTACTGGGAACAGGTCTGTAGTGAAGTCTGCCTGATTTGAATTCTGTTCTTCCCCCAGCACCTCAGACAGGTTACAGAGCTGACCTCAAGCTTTTCTCCCTTCCATACCTGAAAGGTGAGTTTCTGACATGGAATTCTTTGGAGAGAGAAAGAGGAAAAAAACCCAAAACTACCCCCCACTCCTAAAAAAAAAAAAGTTTAATCTCTAATAAGGCATTCTGCTGTAAGGGGAACACTAATCTTCACCCTTTGTAACATTCTTGGTCTCCAGTGACCTGACCTATTAGCAATTGTTGTCTTTGGGGTAGATGTGGAGAGAAAACTTGTGTTTCCCAGAGAGGCCAACCTTTCACAGATTGCAGGCAGTGCTTTCAGAAGTGAGAAACAAGCACTCTGTGTTCACAGCCCAGCGTTGGATCCCTCCCAAGGTCTGTCACTGATCTGTTGTGCAAACGTGGGCCAATTACTTAGTCTCTCTGTGCAGAGTATCTGTAAAGTGGGGATAGCAGTAGTACCTGCATCCTAGAGATTTTGTGATGATTAAATGAGAGGCACCTAGAACAATGCCTGGCATATAGAAAATACTCAATAAATATCAATTAATAGTTTTCCTCTTTTGTGTAATGGTCATTAAGAAATGCAGGAAAGAAATGTGCAAATCAAGAAAGACAATTCTTTCATGGGTTTAAGTAAGTGCTCTAAAAATTTTGTTTCTGAGACTAATCTGATTTTAGTTTACATAAAAGCTGGTTTATCTTATTAGCCATATTATTTAAAAGGGCTACACCATCTAGATATCATTCCCACTCTAGATAAATGGGAGATCGGATGCAGTCTGAGTTTGCATGGTAAGAGAATCTGGGACCTGAGGGAAGGTTTAACTGCACAGCAACTCAAATTCCCTAGAAAATCTATGGAAACAGCCCAATTATAGG
Organism: Piliocolobus tephrosceles; assembly: GCF_002776525.5. Taxonomy (NCBI): domain Eukaryota; kingdom Metazoa; phylum Chordata; class Mammalia; order Primates; family Cercopithecidae; genus Piliocolobus; species Piliocolobus tephrosceles. The sequence goes on along the minus strand of NC_045436.1, from coordinate 105,390,618 downwards.
GGATGACTTGAGTCTGAGGGAAGTTGATCCCCGTTAACAGCTTGCAATTTAATGCTTGCCACCATCCAAGTTTAGGCCCTGGCAACTAGTATTTCAATTATTTTTATCCATTTGTGCTTCTTTTCAAGAACCTACTGCACTTCTCTGCCAACACTGAAGTTAAATAGGAAGACTAACAGATTGAAGCTTTGTTTCAAAGGAGTTTCCTTTGTTTCAGCTTCTTAACTCTTAAGCTTCACTTTTGACAACTTCAAGAATCTAGCATTCTACTTCACTACCATTTTACCTTAATTTCCTTCACCTATCCATTAAGACAGGTTCCTCACTGTACCTGCTTATTCTCTTTCCAGTCTTTTTATCCCCCTCTTTACCTCTAATACCTTTTCTCTATAGTGTAGAGGAATATTGTCTCTGTCCCAGCATAAGATGAAGAAACTGACTTAGAATGCAAAATGACTTGCTTAAGTTGACATATTTTGTTTACTCCATGGCAAAGTTGATCCTAGACTTCTGATTTCTAGTTTAGTTATTTTATTCTGAGTAGCTGTTGCAATTGGATTTCAGAATGCAGGTGTAGCATTCCCTTCCATCACAGGTGTTTCAGTAGTTGGGATCTGCTTTTCACTTTCCTCCCAATAGACAACAAGAGACCCTGCAAACTCTTACAAGTTTCAATAAGATTCAAATTGGGACACACACACGTGTGTATGTGTGTGTGTAAGTGTGTTTGTGTGTGCTGAAGATGTCAGGGTGGAGAATAAAGCTAAGGGATAGGGTAATATTTAATTGACAGGTAATTTTGTTATGAATGAGTATTTGAGGCCATACCATTTCAAAAAGTCCTTCCTTTTTGACCTGGTTTCTTCAGTCCACAGACTTGCACACCACCCCGGGGTCCCTTTGATCACTTTTGGCTAGTGACCTCATAGTCCTGAATGTTAATTTTATAGCTTCTAGTTGGCATTTTTAAGAACAAGTGCTTTGTCGTCTGTGGTTTTTGTTGAAGAGAGACATGGATTGTAAGCTAGCATATTCTCACTCTCATTTGAAGCCCAAAATAAAAGTTGGTCTCCCAGGTGTCATAGTAATAGGCAACACAAAATGTAAGTAAATGTATTTCAATGGAATTTTGGTAGATATATGTAAGAAAGATGGCTGCACTTAAGTCAGGAGTAGGCAAGGTGCAGCATGACTCAGCGGGTTTGGAGCACAGGCGCACAACCCTGCACATTATGTAACCATGCCACATGAGGTACATTAGGTAACCACTCACATGAGCTCATTCTTGGCTCAGAGTCACCATTGTCTGAAAAAGATACAACTACCCTACTGATGCTGTACATATGGTTCATGCCCAGAGAGAGAATAAAGCCATGTCACAACTGCCTATGATTCCTTGGGTGTTTTTCCAGCTACCTACTACCTGCCCACTGAGTCCCCTTGGACCTCAGCTTGGGCTCAAACCTGATAACTGGCATAGTCAGCAGGATCCCGAGGTGAGTGAGCCTTCAGTCCCTGCTGATTCTGGGTTGGCCATGTGGCTGCAACATGGGTTGTGGTAGCTGGTGGCAGCTGTGCTGCTTGAATGGGCTCCAGTGGAAACCTGGGCAGCAGTAGATGGGTCCCCTATGAGCATGGAGAAGGTTCTGAAGCAGCTGGAGGCACAGAGCATTGAGAAGGAGCAAGTCTTTGCTGGAAGAGTCAGATGGGCATTTATGACTGTGCTACAAGAAGTACAAACCCAGTCCTTGAGGGATGTAGCACAGGTAAGGGACCTCCACGTGCAGGCAGGGTGCCTGGAGGCCCGGCTTCAGAGCTTGGAGAAAGAATTGGAGGCTGCCATGAATGCAGGCCTCGGTCTGTTGTCTTAGCCAGAGACCCCCACTCAGTTTGATACTGAAGAGGAAGAGCCCCCATTGTGGGCTTGCCCAGTAGTCTGTCAGAAGGTAGATGATGAACAGCAATTGGGGCCCCAAAGGTAGGCTCAGGGACCTCCCCCAACCATAATGCAACACAATTTGTATATTGCCGATACCCCAACTGAGTGCAGGAATCAGGCAAGCAGTGCCGCTAGCATCCAGGGAAACCCATGCCGGCCAGGATGCTTCATCTGTGGGATGAGGGAGAATATAGTATCTCCTGTTCTGCCTTTGAGATGGAAAAGCTGGGCTCCATCATGACTCACCCCTCCCTCTGTCAGTGGTTGCAAGTGAGCAGGAGGTTAGCAACAGGGCAAGGTGACCACACCCTGACTGAGTGGCTACAGGCAGCCAGTGGACTGTGTGGAACAATGGCAGTGAAATCCCTGAAACTGTGAATAAATGGCAGTCATATGCTGAGTGGGTGCAAGTCATCCGGGAGATGGCTATGCGGCAGACTATGTTTGACCGGGGGCCAGATGATGAACGTTTCACCTCCCACATGAGGGATCTCCCGTTGGGTTCTGCACCCCTGAGTGCCTTTGGCTCCCTAGCTGCTGTGTTCACCCCGTACATAGGGTACAGCATACATGAAATGACCACTGCCATGGTGGCTCCTGGGGAAGCAGAAGGCCATCTGCAGAAGGGGAAGGTGCCCTTCCTGCAGGGGGCTTCCCCATGGGAATAAACAGGGCCCTGACTAGTGACATCCTCACAGATGAGGCTAGATTTGATTTTGGTTGGGGCTGACTGAGAGAAAATCGATCAGCAGCCCAGTGAAGTACTCCTAACTTTGTGGAAGTGTTTGTTTGGAGCAGCAATTCCAGAAAATGCCCGACGGGGAAAAAGACATTGCTGTGTGACCCAGTCCTGCCCGGGCACTCCAGCTTAAAGACTACTTGCTGCAATCAGGTGTAAGTGTAGTCTTTTCTGTTTGATTAGGGAACTGGCTGGGGTGCTTGGTTTGTGGGGGTCAATGGACTACCAGAGGCCACATGTGAAATTAGCAATCCACTGGTCCCCCACGAGTGTACAATGGGTACTGACACTGGTAGATACTGGCACAGATTGTAACCTTGTTTATGGGAACCCAAATAAGTTTCTGGGCAAGGCTGCATACATTGCCAGCTATGGAGACTGGTCAGTGAATATGAAACCTGTATCTCTGCACCTCGGCATCGGCTGCTTGGCTTCCTGTTTATATACTGTGTATGTCCGTCCCACACTGCAATACATTCTGGGGGTGGACAATTTACATGGCCTGGCATTACAAAGCATGGCCAGGAAATGCAGACTCTGAGTGTGTGCGGTGAAGATGGTGCTGCACGGATATATGCATCACCAGCCTCAGGTCCAGCTACAACCCCGACTGGTTAATTCCACCCATCAATACCATTTTCCAGGTGGGCATCTGGAGATAACTGAGACAATTAAAAAGCTGGAGGAGGGGCAGATATTGCGTGGCACCCACAGCCCCGACAATTCTCCAGTGTGGCCAGTTAGAAAGCCTGGTGGAACTTGGTGGATGACGGTGGACTATCAAGAACTGAATAAAGTAACACCCCCTTTGCATGCAGCTGTCCTGTCAATCATGGATTTGCTGGCCTGTTTGAAGAAGGAACTGGGACAGTACCACTATGTAGTGGACTTGGCTCATGCATTTTTCTCCATTGACATTGCTCCAGAGAGCCAGGAACAGTGTGCCTTCACTTGGAAAGGGTGACAATGGACTTTTACAGTGTTGCCGCAGGGCTATGTGCATAGTCCCACCATATGTCATGGTCTCACTGCCATGGATTTAGCTGCCTGGCAAGGTCCAGAAGGGGTCCACCTATTCCATTGTATTGATGATATTATGAGAACCTCTGATTCTCTTGCAGATTTAGAAGCATCAGTGCCACTCTTGGGGAAGCATTTGGCAGCATGCAGTTAGGCCATCAACGAATCCAAGGTCCAAGGACCTGGATTATCTGCCAGATTCTTGGAAATTATCTGGTCACGTAAGATGAAGGTCATACCAGAGGCCATCATTGATAAAATTCAGGCATATCTCAGGCCCACCATGGAGAGGCAGCTGCAAACTCTTATGGGCCTCTTGGGATATTGGAGGACATTTGTTCCCCATTTAGCTCAAATGATAAAATTGTTGTATTGGTTAACAAAGAGGGGAGCTATCTGGGATTGGGAAGTGGCTGAGACCATCTTCCTGGCAGCCAAGTGGACTATTCAGCAGGCACAAACCTATGAGTAGTTGACTGGGGGCGCCTGTTTGAGCTGGATGTGCATGTGACCACAGTTGGTTTTGGTTGGGGCCTGTGGCAGTGTATGGAGTGCTTGAGAATGCCAGTAGGCTTTTGGTCCCAACTATGGAAGGGTGCTGAGCTCTGGTATTTCTAAATACAGAAACAGCTAGCAGCTGTGTATGACACCCTTCAGGCTTATGAGAGTGTGACAGGATGGGCTATAGTCATCATGCGGATGACTTACCTGACAGTGGAATGGGCGCATTCATAGGTAATGATCCCCTGGACTAGGACTGCGCAGGCATCCACTTTGGCAAAGTGGGGTGTCTACTTAGAGCAGTGGAGTATACTGAGCACAAGCACCTTAGCAGCAGGGGCTTGAGACCTGTAGTTCTAACGGAAGAAGACTTGGGACCTGTAGTTCTAATGCAAGATAAGGTCATGGGGCCTGAGGCCCCCTTGGACCCCGAGCAATCACCATTTAAGGAAGGGCATCCCCCCATTCCCAATGGAGCATGGTACACAGATGGGTCTAGCCAAGGTGCTACAGATGTCTGAACCACTGTTGCAGTCCAACCTAGTACCGACACGATATGGTTTGAAACCAGGCGTGAGCAAAATAGCCAATGGGCTGAACTTAGTATGGATAGTGATCACCAAGGAGGAGACATCTATGGTAATCTGTGCCAATAGCTGGGCAGTCTATTGAGGCTTAACCTTGTGGTTAACTACTTGGAAAACACAGAATTGGCTAGTCGGCCATCAACCCATTTGGGGCCAAGCCATGTGGCAAGACCTCTGGGAAATGGGCCATCAGAAAGAGGTAACTATTTATCATGCATCAGGCCATATGACTTTGGCCACCCCTGGCAATGATGAGGCAGATGCCTTGCCCAAGGCCCAATTAGTAGAGTTGGCACCTACACAAGATGAGGCCTTGTGGCTGCACCAGAAACTGGGACATGCAGTGGGTAAGCTGATGCAACAGGTCAATAAGCATTAGGGTCTGTGCTTGCCCATGCAACATATTTGGGAGGCTTGTCAGAAACGCCTGGCATGTGCTCAGGCATACCCTAAATGGAGGCAGTTGCCCAGTGTTACACAACAAGTGATGATAGGGTGAGTGCCCTTGCCCAGGTGGCAAGTAGACTACATTGGGCCGCTGCTGAAGTTGTGAGGGTATACACATGTGCTAACAGCTGTGGACATCGCCACAGGCCTGTTGCTCACCTACCCTTGCAGGGTGACTGGCCAACAACATACCATCTGGGCCCTGCAACACTTATGTGACCTGTATGGTTGCCCTCTGGCCATTGAGAGTGATAGGGGAACACATTTCACTGGACAACAGGTACAACAATGGGCACAACGAGTGGACATAAAGTGGGGATTCCATGTGCTGCACAACGCACAAGCTGCAGGTATGATTGAATGATACAGCGGGCTCTTGAAGAATGGGTTATGCTTGCATGTCACACCCTCATCTTTGCAGGGCTGGAGTTCCAGGCTGCACTTGGTGCTCCAAACCTTGAATGAACGGCCGTGGAAAGGCAGCCTGGCCCTGGTGGAGGGTTTACACCAGGCTGCCACCCCCATTCCATTTGGTTGCAGATACACACTACGGATGACCTCCTCTGACCAGGTATGGGAGACAAACAACTGTCCCAACACCCCTGAAGGTGGGGGAACAGAAAACCTGGCTGTGGCCATGGACCCTCCAGGCCCCCACTGCCAGTGGTTGGCCACTGTAGCTCCCTAGGGGGAGGGCCTATAGTATGACTTGCATGCTACTCCTTGGATGTTCAATACATGGCCCCCACAGTTGACTGTTCACAGGGGAACGGCCAGAGAAGGAACCCTCCTCTGGGAGACATATGTACTGTCTGTGTGGTCTATTATAAGCTCCCCCGTGACTTTGGCATGGATACATGACCCAAAGGAACCACGGGGAGCTGAGAAGGTATAGTACCATTGCCCAGGGCAGAAGCCCTCGGTGGCTGCATTGTTATCCAGGGATGAAAAGTTAGCCTGTATTTTGCCTGAGGGATGTGATTTACCTCTGTTAGTACCTGTACCTGCTCTCTCATTTCAACTGTAGGTTAACATGCTCCAACTGCATTGTCGACTGGGCCCACACCTATGCTGAGGTGACCAATGTTTCCAACTGTTGGATCTGCACCACCTTCCAGCAGCTGCCGCGGACGGCTTGCCTTGGCACATACATTCAGCATCTGTAGAGAACTGGACGTGGCTGGAGACTTGGGGTCCTATGGCTGATGCCTGGAACACAACATGGTAAGCATTGGACAAAGGATGCCACAAGACCCATGGCACACCCACGCCCTGGCTGGCTATAGTGTTTATGATGGGTGAGGCTGGCTAGTGGGGAAGATGTAGTACCCCCAGCCCAAGCACCACAGTGCATAGAGCAACATTGGAGTAACACCACTGTGGGATGGGTACCTGGCACAGCCTGTGCACATGTCACCACACTGAAGGTATGGTGGAATAAGCGGCCCCAAAAAGTCAGACCCCAATGGACTTTGTGCCCCCTGGGAGTTTATGGGTCTGTGGGGACATAGGGTGGCCTTATCTACCAGTAAACTGACTGCACGTTGTACCTGGGGGTCGCCTTATGCACCTGCCACTGTTCTCCCCACACTACCCAGATGCTCACATATCTGGGAGGCACGACACTCTTGGTTTTTGCGAGTACGATGATCCCCCTGTTGGTTCTACCCCTTGGCAGTGACTATCCCTGGAGCAGATGTCATAACTGTAGAAACACTAGTCACTGCTCCTGCAGAGCACATTACTTGGGCTCTGAATTACACCCAAGTGACCCTCCTCCTGTTAACAGATGAGGTTGATCAGATCAGAAAGGTGGTGTTGCAAAACTGAATGGCTTTAGACATAGGAACTGCTGGCCAAGGAGGCACCTATGCCATTTTAGGAATACAATGTGTGCCTTTATCCCTGACAATCCACAGAACATAACAGCATCCCTGCAAGGGGTCTCATGGGAGATTGAGGCAGTCAAGAGCCTTACTGTCGAAACCCTGCAGAGATGGCAGGCATTCCTGGGCTCTGGCCTATGCTGAGCCCTAATAGTCATAAGTAGCATACCAGTAGTGAGCTGTTTCTCTCCGTATTGTTGTTGTGGGTTATGGATTCAGGGCTCTGCCCTATGGGCACGTGTGCCTACCCAGAAGACACTCTTGGCCTAGGGGGTGGAGTGTAAGGGAGTTGGCTGCGCTTTCGTCAGGAGGAGGCTGAGGTGGCCTTCCAGTGCAGCATGACTCAGCGGGTTTGCAGCACAGGTGCACAACCCCACACATTATGTAACCACACCACGTGAGGCACATTTGGTAACCACTCACATGACCTTGTGCTTGGCTCGGAGCCTCTATTGTCTATAAAAGGCATCACTATCCTGCTGACGATGTACGTATGGCTGGCACCCAGAGAGAGGTTAAAGCCATGTCACAACTGCCTACGATTCCTCAAGTGTTTTTCCAGCTACCCGCCACCTACCCACCGACTCCCCTCAGACCTCAGCTTGGGCTCGAACCTGACAGGATAGTGCTTAATATAGTTCAGACATGGGATTAGGTTGTTTTAAAATAATTTTTATCAATCAACATAGTAGAGCCTTTCTTTAGTCCTTTCTGAGTCTGAAAGACTTATACTATTTAAATATTTAAAAAATGAATATCAACGTTTCTGACTATTTTGACAAAGGGAATGCTGTAGGAGGCATTTCTGTAAGAAAAGTGTCCTTGGGGAAACGTTAACAAATTCTCTTTCATGTAAACTTTCAAGAAACTGACATTAAAGACATGCTTAAGACTGTCCATTTATATTTATTTCACAAATAGGAACAGCTACATATACAATAATTAAAGAACAAGTTCAAAAGGACAACTGATTTATGTCACTGTTAGGTCTTAAACCTAGAATTCCTGAAGATAAAAGTTTGGGTCTACGATTGGGCTCATCTTATATTTCTTTGGCAAAAGGTAGGAAAAATTGAGATATAAATTATCTTTGCCTCATGCCCATTTATTTTCCTCCTACTATCATAGTGATCATTTAATTCAATTTAATTCTAGAAGCATTTATTCAGTAACTACTATGGACCAGATTCTGTGCCAGGTGCTCTGGATGATACAAAGTTAAATAAGATATACTTAAAACTGGGCATACTTCAACTAAATGTGCTATTGTTTTTATACTAGTGCTATGAATGGTGTAAGCAAGCCTCTCTTGAGAGAGAAGAGCTTCGCAGAGAAGCAGATTTTGCTGGTGGTGAAACAGGGGAAGGTCATTCCTCGCAGAGGGAGCAGGTGAAGCCCAAGTATATCTTGGAACATTTAGAGTGCATGAGGAATGTGCAGGAGATGAGGCTGGAAAGGAAGGACAGGACAGGTTACTAAAGGACTTACCTGCATGCTCAAGGGTAACAAGGTTAAAGACTGTCTTCCATGAGCAATGGAAGATCAACAGTGTTTACGAAGAGTATGAAGCATATGGAAGAAAAGTTAGGGGTGTTGACTCCTGATGGCCCTGAGTCTGCTGGGGAAGTGAATGACAGGATTTCTGCTGAGACCCAGGAGTTAGCGGTGAGGTTAGGAGATGGGGGAGAGTGTAGTCAGGTGTTGAATAGGTGCTGTAGGGGATGGAAAAGGAAGCCAACCGGCAATGAGCAACAAGATTGGTAAATAGTATCTAGCTAAAGATGAAAAAAGTCACAAATTTATCATATAGCTAATTAGTATAGGTATACCAATTTTCTGCTGCAACATTCAACAGTCAAGGTACAGAAAGTTGTGTGGATATTACTACTCATTCTTAATTTCACAGACACATGTTGCTTGATGTCCCTGGAGTCCCCCAAATGCTTGTAGTCACTCATCTTTTATTAAGATCTGTGATGAAGGCCAAAAATGTGCTTTTGTGTCCTGAGGGGTGGGGTGGAAATATTTATCCAGGAATAGACATGACGCCTTTTTGACAAGAGACAAATGTTTCATTCAAATGCTGCATTTCGCATATTGGAAACTGTAATGAATTCTTGTGTACCTCTCTACCTAGTTCACAATGTCAGGCCCAGGCATTGAGGCACCTCAGGCTTCCTTCACAAAATTAAATTTAATGTTACACCCTCCAGTAAAATGGTGCATAAATCAAGCATTTGATTTGCATGGACTGTAGCAAGCAGCTTCGTTCTGGATAAATATAAACCCAACTCTGAATATTATGTCAGGGACAGGAACAAAGCAATCTAGGACTTCCAATAAAAGTCTGGTACCAAGTGTAATTCATGCTGGTATTACACTGCTCTGTGTCAAGCCTGTTATTAAAACTCTTGTTTTAACCTCCTTTTTTCATTTCAAAAGAAAATGTTTTCTTTGACCTTCCTGTATTCAGAAAACCAGTGCACACTCAAACCAGTACTATTTATAAACTGGTGTCTACTAGGACAACCATGGGCATATTTATTTTCTTTCCCCACCTACCCCTACCAACATAGAGTACAGGAAGTGGGTACGTATGAGTAATCAAGTGGAAAGAAAGAAAACAAAGGGCATGGAATAAAATACACCACAGGAGATTAGGTAACATGGATATTCACTAATGTTCTACCTTTGGCCATAGTCCCAAGAGAATGGTAAGAACAGTTTCAGGGCAAACAAGTATAAAAAACGATGCAATAACCAAATTTAATGCACATTTGGATGCAGAACATGCATCCAATTCAGGAAAAGTGAGTCTAACTATGCATCATTCGGTCTTGTTTCTGGCCTCCAGCATATGCTGAGTTACACATTTTCCTTATATTCATCTTTTTCCCATCACAGGCTATCTGATCTATTTTTTTTTTTTTTTTACTAAAAGTAAAATCACGGTGATCTGAAATTTACTGAGGCCTTGAGATAAGAAACATCTTTACAAATGCAAAATGAGCCCCCCACTTAATCCCCTAAGAACATAAATAGATCACGGACTTGCACATATTCTACTCTACATCAAGGCCTGTCATGTTTATTCTGGAATGCTATAAGGGTATTACAAACAGAGCTCGCTCCTGAAGCCAAGTGCATTTCCAAGAAGGCACAGCTGTCCAGAACACATAACCAGGTGAAGATGTGATCCTGAGAGCTGTGCTGATGATTTGGTATCTGCAGTGTAATTTCTCCCAGCTGTCCACGAACATCTGTTAGAATTTGGAATGCTTCAAGATCTGAATAGGTGAAAGTAGGTGTCTGAAAACATAAATTTATGATGTTTTAAGAATAGTAAATTAGGATTCATTTGTGAATGGAATACATCAATACATATGTATTAAATGGATACAATATGTCAGTCATGGTGCTAGGTACTAACACCATTTTGTCAAAACAAAATCGGACCTAGATTCCACTTTCAGGGAATTTACAAAACCAATTTAAAGTCTAAGATATATATATATATATATATAACTATCTTACAAGATGAAAATGTCATAAGGTATATAGATATACAAAAGGGATCAACACATTGGAGGAAATCAGAGAAGGTTAAACAGACAGGATTTGGCTGTATAAAATGGGGGCAGTTAAAGGAGATCCAGTGGGAGGAGGGCAAGAGAACAGGAATCCCTTGCACAGATCCTGCATGATGAATATTGATGAATTCCACACTACTGAATTAGTGGGTGAAAGAAGACAGCAGAGAGAAATGAAACTGGAAAGGTAGACTGGGGGACAGGGATAGAAGGATGGGACAGCCAGTGAATACTGGACTAAGCAGTTTTTTATTTTATTTTATTCTATATTTTATTTTTTATTTTATTTTATTATTTTATTTTATTTTATTTTATTTTATTTTATTTTATTTTTCAGGTGGAGTCTTGTACTGTCACCTGGGCTGGAGTGCAGTGGCCCAATCTCGGCTCACTACAACTTCTGCCTCCCAGGTTCAAGCGATTCTCCTTGCCTCAGCCTCTCAAGTAGTAGCTGGGCTTACAGGTGCCCACCACCATGCCCAGCTAATTTTTTTTTGTATTTTCAGTGGAGAGGGGGTTTCACTATGTTGGCCAGGCTGGTCTTGAACTCCTGACCTTGTGATCCGCCCGCCTTGGCCTCCCAAAGTGCTGGGATTATAGGCATGAGCCATTGCGCCTGGCCTAAGCAGTTTATTCAAAAAAATTAAGCAATATGGAGTCATTAAGGATCTGGGGGCAAGGAAGTGACAAGGAAGCTTTATGTGGTCACAGTGTATAAGATAGATTAAAGAACAGAGACTGGTATTGAGGAGACTGGTTAGTCCTAAAGAGAAGGAACAATAACCTAAAAGAAGAGGAGCAGTGGGAACTCATAAAAAGAGACAGAGTATTATGCAAGTAGAATCCACAGACGTGGCAACAGACTGGTGAACGAGAGGAGAAGGTAGAAGATGATTCTGAGGTTTTGATTGAGTGAATAAAAGAGTCAGATAAGTTAACAATAAAACCTCAAAAAACTTAATTTTTTTCCTTTATCTTGAAAAGATCAATGCTTTTATAAAATAGAATGTAATGTAGTTGCATATGTTTTACCTGAGCTCAAAATTCAATTTACAGACTATTGTAAGCCCTTTATTTCACACACTAATTTGGATAAAGTTGAGTGAGTTACTTGGAGTTGGAAGAAAAAGGAGAAGCAAAATATTTCGAAGTGGTTGCTGTGGTTATAAAATCAGCATAAAAGTTCTTGGCATTTATCATTCTGATTATTACACTAATATTTTTGGAAATCATTACAGAGAGCCAGAGTTTAGCATATCCCAAATAGAGCAAACAGCTAAGTGAAGGTACATTGACCTCGTTGATCATGATTTAAAGATTCCTATTGGAATAGAACAGCATCTAGTCTTATCCAAGTTTATTTTGAAAGTACAGTCAGTCCACTTCATGGATAAGGAGTTTTCTAATTGACTGAAACACCAAGCAAGCTGATCTCTAAGCCACTCCATCAATACCCTTACAGAGAAAACCAGCATCCCCTTAACCACCTCTCTCAGGCCAAGTGATTAAATGTGCATTGGTCATTTAGCATAATAAATGTGAAGTCAGAGCGACTGAGTGTTGCCATGGGCCTCCTGCTGTGGAAATAAATGCCCTCCACCTTAGCATGCTTAGAGCAGACACAAAGAGTTTGCTTTAAAAGTGTTAAGGAGCCATAAGCACCCTTTTAGTTTTGAAACAGAGCCTTGATGTAGTTAATCCTATCTGTCAAGCAATGTGGAAATGTGGTCTGTTATCACTACCCTCTAAATTTGAAATAAATCTATTTTAATGGAAAACAAAAAGTGGTTCTTTAGTGATCATTTTCTAAAATATAACGTGCACCTCCTTCAAAGGGCATTTCTACCAGTATGGGGGAAATCATATGAACCTTAGAAATAGCTACTAGGGAAGAAATGAAGACTCCATTTTGAAAATTTCTTCTTTGCTCTCAGAAATCAAAGAAAGAAGAGTGCATGTTGCAATGACAGAATCTATTTATCACTAAGCAAATGCACAAAAGACGCTGTTCTTTCTCAAGATTCTTCAGCGTATTAAGGAAGTTAGCTATATTAAATTCACCAAGTTTCCAATTTTGTAAATTTATTAAGCCAACAAAATCGCTAGTACAGTCTGGTTATTAATTCTAGTTGTCTCTGCCTAGATTATTTGATCCAGGTTATTGCTACTGTAGAAGAGACACAGTTTCATATAAAATGAAGCAAATGTTTGATCAAATTAGGTGCTATCATTCGAGGCAGGGCATATTGAAATTAATATCCTCACATCTCCACCTGCCGTCCGTAGAAATTTGCCTCTGACCTGCAATAAATAGTTGTGGTTCTTGAGCTATTTAAGCCTGATTAAGGTATTTGTTATGCATTTGACAGTACACAATAGTGCACAATGTCAATTCTCAGCTGTCGTCATTATGATTAAAAAGGGTAGAAGAGAATGACCCCTATGTGGAACAAGTTGTAATAAATAATGGAATGCCATGAACCTCTAACGCAATCACAGGGTGTAGCCAAAGTCAATAAAAACCCCAGCAAGATCTCTAACCAAAAAAGTTGCCAAACAGATTATGCTGGTTTTTCTTATTCATAAAAATTATTTTTTGTTGTCCAGCTATGTAATATCCTCAACTGTTAGGGGATCTTGTTATGAATACTAATGAGAAGAATGCAGTTGACTTCAGAGAAGCATCCCACATAACCTCCCTGTTAAAGGTTAGCTTATTGGAAGCTTTTTAATTTGAAAAATAATTTAGGTTAAAGGAGGCAGCCCAATCAAAATTCCAGCAAAGAGAAGACTTCAGGATTAGGAGAAATGCCTAAACCAGTGGTACAGCTGGGTTAAAAAAATCCTATAGGCATTTTAAAAACCTAGGCCTGATAAGTGTTCATTGGTTTTGCTCGTCAGTCTTAAGAACGGGCCAAGTGACAGTAATTCAAGCCAGTCTGTCATCTTGAGAGGCCTCAAAGTGTGTCAGTGTAATGCCGAACATCCAATCTGGCCAACTTACTCACTGAATTGTCTCCCCCTGCTGAAGCCCACTTTTAAACAATGGTGAATTGAACAACAACAAAGACAACAACAGCAGTAAAAATGCAGTAATCACAACTTTTATTAAGAATCTACCAGGCATTGTGTTTAACACTTTTTGTGGATTATTCGTTTATCAACAACTGAAGTTGATACTATTATTACCTTTTTCGTAAAAGAGGGGAAAAAGGTTAAGTAACATGCCTTGGCTATGTGATGTATTTGGGCCTCAAACTCAGGCTGTCTAGTCATTCCTGTTCTTTCATCCATTATGCTATAATTCCTTCTTTATGTAGTGTATGTAAACAGATTTTTAAAAATTGAATCTTGTTTTCATTGTGGCAGAGATTGTTTTGTTTAAAAGATTCTTAAGGCTATTCTTCCTATAAAATTCTCATTCATTCATTTAAAAAATATTTATTAAGAATCTGCCATGTGCCTAGCACTGCTGATGCTAAAGGAACAAAGGACAAGATACAGTCCTTGACTTTAGAAAATCCTCTCTAAGGTGCGACTATATTCATATGTGTGTCTTTTGGGCATAACCATGGTCTTCATGTTTTTAATATGCTACTTAACTAATATGTTATAACTAACATGCTAATATGTTTTTAATATGCTACTTAACCTCAAATTTGAATTTTCATACCAAATTTGAATTTATGAGCCCGGGCTATTATTTTTCCAAAGTGGAAGTAACTTCTATTTTTGCAGCTAATTACAAAAACAGGCTGGGCATGGTGGCTCATGCCCATAATCCCAGCACTTTGGGAAGTCAAAGCAGGAGGATTGTTTGAGGCCAGGAGTTTGAGACCAGCCTAGGCAACACAGTGAGACCCTAGCTCTACAAAAAATTCAAAAATTAACCAAACCTTGTGGCACACGCCTGTAGTCTCAGCTACTTGGGGGGCTGAGGTGGGAGGATGGCCTGAGCCTGGGAGGTTGAGACTGCAGTGAGCCGTGTTCATGCTGCTGTATTCCAGCCTCGGTGACAAAGGGAGACCCTTTCTCAAAATAAATAAATTAATTAATTAAATTAAAAAATACAAAATAAAAATAAAAACAATCAGGCAATACTTAGTAACACCAAGGAAAAAGTGAAATCCTTTATAATCCTTATCCAGTGACAACCATTATTAATACTTTTGTGCATTTCTAATTTTCTTCAAGAATTTTTCTTTGCCCTTTTTAACACTATCTTTAGTGTTTTATAACATGCTCAGGATGCGTATTAACAATACTAGGTGACATGTCCTCCTTTTCTTGGTCAATAAATACAAATTTACATAATCATTCCTAATTATGTATAGAATGTTATTTACCCACGCTTTATTTTTTTCATCCCCTTTGTTGGACATTTAAATTGTTTCTAGTGTTTTTACTTTTGTGAACAATTTTTTGATGGCACACTTGTACATCATTCTCTTCATTCTTATTCCTTTAAGATTAATTTCCAGTAATAGAATTGCCAAGCCAGAGACAATGCTTCCCTTAAGAAAAGCCTTTGATAAAGATATATGGAATACTCTCTAGATAGTTTGTAGAAAGTTTTACTCTTACAAGTATTGCATGAAATTGCCGATTTTCTAACGCATCATGGTCAGTATGATGAAAATGCACAGTGTTTATATGGAGATTGATCACAATAAAATATTTTATATATATTATTTCATACATGCCTTATAACTCCCTGTGAAATAAGTAGGGCCAGTTTATTATCTCCAATATATTGTTGAGGAAGCTGAAATTTCTCAAGGTGAGATTCCTCTGGATCTAGCTGCCCATCACGACAATATCTCCAGCCCATTTTGTTTCTGATGCTAAACATCGAGAGAAGAGTAAATTTTGCTTTACCTAAGTAATAGTCCTTGATTAAAGACCTTTCACTGTATATTTTTTTCTTCCAGATAGGCCTGATAGAAGTCAGTCTGACTCTTCCTTAACCACTTTAAGCCCCAGTAGCCGGCCCAGATCCTCCCACGATTCTTGCTGCCTCCTGAACTGCAGTGTGAGCAAATGAGATAAGTACAAAATATTCCTACACCACTGGCTCAATGCTCTCCTCATATTCAATCATGAAGACTAATGAACCAGAGATGATTACGGTGGTAAAAATCCAAATGCAGATTTTTGCTGTCCTTACTAATGAGAGAAAAATATAGTAGAACATTGGCCTAAAGGCTCCAGATGCTATTCCTTTGTAACTTAGAGTGCATTAAAAAAGCTTCAGTCAGCAAGATAAGTTAATTTTTTTATGACCTTTATAAACTCTTTTAGCCTGTATCTGGGAGCTTCTTAAAGATTAAATTTCAAAAAATCCTTTTAGCTCAGGCCAACACAGCATCTGAGTCTTTTTTGCTTCAAAGGCTACATCCAAAATCTATAAAAAAATTCTGTTCATGACAATTATTGTCAAAGTAATGATTAGCTAACATGTCATTTTTAGTTTTTACTGTTCTTGCCTCTGAGACTAATCCAATAAAGCTCACTTCTTCTTAATGTAAAAGTTGCATGAAGGATGCATTATTCCCAGTTGACTTTGCCTACATTTGCAAATTCTTGACAAAGCAAATTGAATTGTCACTAGTGGCACCTCTTTCACAGGATGACTGTTGGGTCAAAGTGAGGGTGCAGGGCACAAGTATCAAGATTTTTCTTAAAAGAAAAAAAATCCCCACCCTAAGAAATGTAAAGCTGTATTAATATATAATTGAGGTCATGGACATTAGTAGACCACGTGGCACAGCTACCCAAGGTGATGGGTATAATTTTGCAGGGGGAGTAATGCTGGAGGAATGTGAAGGGTTCTTCACTGATGGCATCACAAATTTAATTTATTACGTGAAGCATGTAGTTTCTTCTCACCTCTTTGGTTGTAGGATATCTGCTCCTTTTAAACACGGTGCTTTTGACTGGCTTGATTGGTAACTACAACAGTCATCATCCTAGGCATCTGTCACTACTTCTATTACATCCAACCCACTGACCCAGAAAATCTGTGGTTGACACAATTGATTTCTCTAAAAGATTCATTCAGCGTTTATTTTATTTTTGACATCCACCTACAAGGTCCCACAGAAATTTAGTCCCTACATCTCTGTATAAGAGAAACACAGCCCTTTATAAAAAGTGCATATCCTGAAGTGAGGAGCTGGAACAAAGCAGGAGTCTTGCTTAGAATGATTCACTGAAGTAACTGGATTTATTAAGATGTATGTGAACTTTGGTGACTATGCCATTGAAGACATTTGTGCTCACCTCATGAGAGGCTGCCACTGGAAATAACAATTAATAATAATAATAAAAGGAAGGAAAAGACTCAAGTTGTAAGACTTATTCTTGTATCATCAAACTACTCTGAATCTTAACCTTCTCTATGTTTCTTTCCCTTCTTTCCTCTTGGGATGCTTTCCTTTAGATCCCAGAAGGCATCTTGGTTTCAAACGAAGATATACAAACCACATGGCTTAAATAGATGCTTGACAGTTATCTATTACTTCCCATGTATATTACTGTGCTACCTCATTATATAGAAAGGTTACATGATTCTTTTTTCAAGGCATATAGATAATTAACTGCCAGATTCAGAATTCACCCTTAATTGTTTATCTTATAAATATATTGGCATCTTCTCATGTGCTCTAAAATCTAATGACCTGGCTTGATCATGCATCATCCTATGAATCTGCTAAGAAATGAGCAATGGGAGGGAATACAGAGGTCTGTATAAAATGGCAGTAGTGGTCTTTGCTTGCAGAATTCATATATCTAAGTAGATTAAATTATTTCTCTTTTTATCTTGTTAGCTAAGAATTTTCAGCTTCGGCTGAGCCCCAGGTCCAATCAGGTATACTTAATATTTAAGATTTTAAAAATTGTTTTTCTAGTAATCAATATCAATAGTATTTTATTTTTATTTTTAGTAACTTAATGGTAATATGCAGGTGCCGCATTTTCTGGGGAAATCCTTTTTTTCTAATTTGACATAGGACAATATAAAATGTTTTATTGACTATATACATAACTGTTCAGAAAGCTCTTATAGCGAATATCTTTCGTCAATTTCTTCTGATTCTACTAAATGTTGTTTTCATTCCATAACAAGAAATGAATGAAAGCAATGATTTTGGAGAGGAGGCAGTATCATTGGCTCTTTCAAAGATAAAACACTTCCAAGGTTCCTAGAGCTGAGTTTTGCTATAGTGCCACCATGAAAGATCTGAAGATCATTATTTACTAGAAATAAAGGACCAAGGCAGAAATCGATGACTACAACACTAGATTTATGTTTCCATTGCTCTCTATACACATCTCTATTTGTCCTAACTTCATGGGGAGGATATTTAATACATAATGGAAGGAGTCTGTTGCTTTTGATTTATCTTTTGTTTATTATTTTTGGCATTCCATAGAGAAATTCTGGAAATCAATACTGTCTCTCTGTGTGTGTATGTCTGAGTACCTTGGGCACAATATACATTTAAAGGTTCTAAAGGGACAAAGAAACCCCCTCACTGGCTGAGCTCTCTTTTAATATATCAAATTATAACATTTACTCATGAAAGAGAGTTGCCTTTCTTTCTGTGTATGTTTTACATGACATTGTGAGCACAGTCACAAAGGCTAATTTAATCACAATCACAACAGCAAGATGATGCTTTGTGTATTTAAATTTATAGACTATTGTGGCCCGGCGCGGTGGCTCATGCCTGTAATCCCAGCACTGTGGGAGGCCGAGGCGGGTGGATCACGAGGTCAGAAGATCAAGACCATCCTGGCTAACACGGTGAAACCCCGTCTCTACTAAAAATACAAAAAATTGGCCTGGTGTGGTAGGGGGCGCCTGTAGTCCCAGCTGCTCGGGAGGCTGAGGCAGGAGAATGGCGTGAACCCGGGAGGCGGAGCTTGCAGTGAGCCGAGATCACACCACTGCGCTCCAGCCTGGGCGACAGAATGAGACTCCGTCTCAAAAAAAAAAAAAAAAAAAAAAAAAAAAAAAAAAAAAAAATTTATAGACTATTGCTCCCTCCTAGAGCCCAAGTGATTCTCACCAATTCTAGCTAATTCTCTCTTAGCAATTTTATTAGAGAATTAAGATATATCTTAGGTTCATGTGGTAGATGAAGGTGCAATTCATAGAGGTGTTATGAAATTTTAAATTTACTGTGAGTGAATAATGGGATAGTTGGTAACGCAGATGAGGTAAAATGAACCCTGTCTTTAAATAGTTTCTAATTACATATTTGGACTTAAAAACTACAGGTAATCAACACTAATTTCTCAAGACCACGTGAACAGGAAATTAAAGGAAGTGATATGTGTTGCTATTGCATGAATTTATGACAGCTGGATAGAAACTCAGAAGGACAGAATACATGAAAAAAAAGGATGAAAGTAGCAAGACTGTCCAATGTCACAAAACACTGGAACGGCTCCATGGTAATTTCCAGCTCCCCCAGACTGGCTCTTAGTAATGTTGTCTTTTTTTTTCTTTTTTCTGGTACAGAGACCAGAGAAAATTTCAAATTGGTTCTTCCTCTGGGGTTCTGGTTTCTTGTCGGAGAGACTTGCCTCACTCATGGTTGGTTGTAGGGACGAAGGTTATTGACTCTTCAGAGTATGACAATTTCACAACAATACAGTAAATGATAAACTGATTATAAACAACCACAGGAGAATACTTCCTGTATCTAGTGTCAATGTGCTGGATATAGAGGTCCAAAAGAAATTAGGAATATGTATTTGAAGTTCAGGAAAAATGACTACATATATGGGACTTGTCAGCATAAGGATAATTGAAGTGATTGGAGTGGTTAAGCTTTCCCTGGGAAAGTATTAGTTATAAAATGCAGGCAGAGGACAAAATCTTCAGAAATAGCAGCCCCCCAAAAGTTATGAGGATTCCTAGAAGACTGAGAAAGCAGAGTTAGAATAAGCAGTAGTGTTATAAAAATAGTGTGCAGTTAATGCCACAGAGAGGCCACGCAGAATCAGAATTTACATATGTTCGCTGGGTTGACCTCAGGAGGTAATTG
This sequence comes from Piliocolobus tephrosceles, assembly GCF_002776525.5. Classification (NCBI taxonomy): domain Eukaryota; kingdom Metazoa; phylum Chordata; class Mammalia; order Primates; family Cercopithecidae; genus Piliocolobus; species Piliocolobus tephrosceles. The sequence continues at coordinate 105,370,850 of NC_045436.1, read as the reverse complement.
GCAACCTTTGCATTAACAGTTTCTTTGGCTAGGTAATACTAGGTAATAACCATAAGGTTACTTTGGTTACACTTAAAAAATGACAAGTGTTTGCACTTGTAATTTTCTTGATCAAAGTGACACCTATTTGAATATCAGTCAACATTTCTAGCTAAGATGTTTCTTAGCTAACTTCACGTTTTTTGTTTTTCATCATCCCCCCAAAGTGAATGCACTTTTTGGAAAGGAGCAATGGAGTCATGTTCCCTTTATTGAGTTTAAGCAAAGAATTGTTATATGTATATATATATAAATAATATACATACACACACACACACACACACACACTTTATTTTGTATTGATTTATATTGATTGTGATGAAAACCTTCACTGAATTTTGGGAATATTTGTTTGCTCACTAAAGTAAAAGGGATTAGAGGAGCAAACATTTCTAAGATGAATGTGGTACTCCACAGATGATCAGTTTAGCCATGACCCTCCTACCGGTCCAGTTTGCACACACCACTCTCCAGTTGGTTGTTCCTCACTTCTGAGGCTTCCACTAATTTAGGCCAAGCTGGTTTTTTTTAATCATCCACCAGCCCCTGAAGTTTGTCTAAATTATATGCCTAGAGATGTTGTTTATATGTATGTTTTCATTATGAATGTTATTAAAAATTAATGGCTAGCAAATACTATTTACTATGTATTATACACTACAATAAGCATGTTCAAAGGGTTGTTTTATTTGATTCTCTCTCACACACAGAAACCTGTAGGTAGTGTTATTATCCCCATTTTATGGATTGCATAATTGAGACTCTAGTTCACACAAACACTAGGTGGCAGAACAGGGGCTTGAATTCAGGTATCTCTAGTGTTGAGATTCTTGATCTTAACTACTACTTATACTGCTTCCTAGTTATTTGTATGATCAATTGTTAAAGTATGATTTCTTACACTTTTAAATTGTGGTGCTTGACTTGTGACGATTTTGTCTTCAAATTTGGTGTAATCACAAATTTAGGTACAACAAGTGATTGCAAAGCTGTGCTTGTATCTCTGTTAATTTTAATAAATGAGATACTTAAGAAGATCTTAGATACTCTATTACTTTTTGAAATGTCATGCTAAGAGTAGTAGAACACTATATGACATATTGAGACATTCTGGAAGTCAGATTTCAAATTCAAAACAATCACATTTTTAAAGAAACAAAATAAATGATTACTAGTGTTGCCCCCTGAAAATAGGAAATAACAAATTTTTCCTTCTGCTATTATATATAGTACCAATGTATACGATTTTATTCAATATAAAGCTACTATTTTAAAAAATATACTTTAATACACATTGAAGTATATTGGGTATACAACATATCCCATTCTAAGCACTAAAATAGCTCAGTTGTGAATACATTACATGATCCTATCATTTTGTGAGCTCCGATTTAGATTTTCTATGAGAGAAGCTAGAAGGTTTTAGAGAAGAGTGATACTTGAGCAAATCTATGTTGTGGAAATAGGGAATTTCTGAATTTACTGACTTAAAAAAAAAGTGCCCCTAGGTTCATGCTAAATACACACATCACACAGTGCAGGTCTTCTACCACACTCCGTGTGGCATGGAGTTCCACCTACTGGAAGTACATCAGTTCTCTTTGGAACCATGCAAACATGGCTTTAAAATATGCATCCAAAGAGCATTATATATCTTAGTCACACACAACAAAAAAAAAATTGTCCTGACTTTATACAGAACACATAGACAATGTCTTCTGAATAAAAATCAGGCTCTTCTAGGAAATAAAACTTCTACACTGTATTCTCTTCACATTTTCTTTCATGAAACCCCCACACCCCCAACTATCATTGTAGGTATTTCTCAATCTACAGGATAAGTGTTCTCTTTAAAATCTCCTTTTAGGTCAGAGCCAGATCAACAGTAGGACTCTGACAGAAACAACGTGACTGGGTTCTCAAACCCCACAAACCTCTGAAACTCACCCAAAGCAGCCAATTACCAAAGCCCTTGCTCCCTTGCAGAGAACACTGGCAGTAGTCAGAGGGGCAAATGTGCATCAGCTGAATGAACACCCTCCCTGGGGAGGCTGGAATTCCCTGCTGCTTGTCAAGCTACACTCGATGTGAACAAACCTGTCAGTTTGTCGGCCTTTTCTCAATCTATACCACATGCGGGGTGTTTTCAGGTTGCACAGTCTCTGAAAATATCAGAATTGGGTTCCAACATTTATCAATAACAATTTATAACTGATAGCTTTCTGGAAAAAGGTAGAAATCCAATGAAGCCTAACAATACAGCCCCCACAAAGGTTTCCAGGCCTGGGATCAATGTCATCAGCGAAATTTATGGGAATGCCATGCAACTCTCTGAGATGCAGTGGCATTCTCTGCAACCTGTCTTGGATTCCATCAATTATGGTCTAATAAGGTCTTTCCTGCCACAGGAGACATCTCTCTCAGTAAGGCTTTCATTCTGCCGCTGCCTCTAAGATGTGTATGTAAAAACAGTTGTTTTTCTATTGCAACTGTGGTCCTCTGAGAGAGAGGTCTCCATGGGCTTTGTCTGCCTTTCTGGGTTCTGGCAAATCACTGTGGTTTCTTTTACTGAATCTGTTTGCTCCAGGGTATCTGAACAGCCAGATACCAGCTCCCGAAATCTCTCTGAGGTGAAACAAACACTTGTCCATAAAAATTTCACATTCCCTGCATATTTTAAAACCGTGAAATTGACATATCTAGCTGAATATGAATATTATGGCAGCAAAGCTTGTTTGTGGAAATAATGTGAAGTCCAGAGCAGAGGAGTGGACTGTGGTATATTGGATACGGTTTTGCTCTAAACTTTTAGCTTCCTCAACATGTAGGATACAAAACTGTGAGCCTTGGAGCCTTTGATTCTCCCTCAGGGCAATTCTAGATCATCCTGGTGGTGTCCTCAGGGTTGACTTCAATGTATATTTAACTTACTCCAGGCTGTCTCTTTGAGAGGCTAGTGTGTGGCTCACTCTAGAGGATTCCGGATTCTCTGAAAGAACTCTCAGTCATTCAGGAAAAACAGATTTCACTTCCGTGATGTACCCAAGTAATATACACTCATACATATCCACATTTCTACACACATTCATTATATGCACACATAATATCCATGCACATGTATACGCATGCATTTCCATAAGTTTTAGGAAAGCTGCTTTAGGAATGTTATATTTTAATAATGATACATGATTACTTGTCATACTTTTTCTCTGGATGAATAATGCTTTATTTTCTTAATGTGATCATAGCAGCCTTAGGTCAATAATGGGCTGCGAACAGAAGCCAGCCTTCCTTCTAAGACTTACGTCACATCCTTGATTCAGAATGAGGTCTCAGGCTATGTATAGCAGACTTCTGAAGTAAAGTCTGGTGAGGGAGAAAATCTAGACAGGAAGAAATGGGAAACTCTCACTTTATCAAGGTACCACCTGTCCTTTACTCTTCTTAAATATCCTTACTGCTAGTTACTCTACCATGGGTAGAGTACCCTTTTCACCGTTAATAATTTGGGGGATAAATCCAAGACCATAAAGTCTTTATTAAATAACATAAGAGTAAAGATAAAGATGAAGCCAATCTAAGTACCTGTATTCATTTCCTAGGGCTGCCTTAAGAAATTACCAGACTGGGTGGCTTAAAACAACAGGAATGTATTCTCTCATAGTTCTGGAGGCTAGAAGTCTGAAATCAAGATGTCAGCAGAGCTATGCTCTTGCTGAAGGCACTAGGGTAGGATATGTTCCATGCTTTCCTCGCAGCTTTGGGGGGTGCCAATGACACTGGCACTCCTTGGCGTGTAGATGCATCCCTACAATTTTAGCCTCTTCTTTTCCATGGCATTCTCTGTGTCTGTCTTCTCCTCTTCTTATAAAGATGCATGTTATATTAGATTAAGGGCTCACCCTACTCTAGCATGACCTCATCTTAACTAATTGCATCTTAAATGACCTTATTTCCAAATAAGTTTACAAACCTGAGGTTCTGTGAAGGGTATGAACTTTGGGGGGCCACTATCCAATCCAGTACAATACATAAGGGGTTCTTTTATTGAAGCACTCATTAATGCATGAAATCACTATATTAACTTGTTGCTATCCAGAAGAAAATTGGCAATGGCTGGGTGTGGTGGCTCATGCCTATAATCCTAGCAATTTGGGAGGCCAAAGCGGGTGGATCACTTGATGTCAGGAGTTCAAGACCAGCCTGGCCAACATGGTGAAACCCTGTCTCTACTAAATATACAAAAATTAGCTGGGTGTGGTGGCACACACCTGTAGTCTCAGCTGCTTGGGAGGCTGAGGTGGGAGAATCGCTTGAACCCGGAAGGCAGAGATTGCAGTGAGCCAAGACTACAGCACTGCACCCCAGCCTGGGCAATGGAGACTGTCTCAAAAAAAAAAAAAAAAAAAAAAAAAACCCAAAGAAAATTGCCAAGGTAAGTATTAGGGATTGAGGATGGAAAAATAGAAAATGTCCAGAACAATGATGTCCAGGGTATTTAATGGCTATTTAAATTTGAATAAGTTAAAACAATAAATTAAAAAATTCAGTTTCTGTCTCATTAGCTACATTTCAAAAGCTTGATAGCCACAGGTGGCCAGTGACTACCCTATTGAACAGTGCAGAAATAGAACATTTCCATCAGTGCAAGAAGTGTGATCTAGAACACATCATGAAGAGGAATTACAGCAGAATTTCTCAAGAAAAGGGAGGGTGGAAAGTCCTGGGAGTGCAGTAATGTTGCTGTGAGAGAAGAGACCCTGAAAGAATGGATGGAGGTGAAGGTAAAGTACTTATACTAATGTAGTGTTGTCTGGGGCAACCCAAGTGCTGGACATGGTACTTCTCTCTTTTTTTTTGGAAACGGAGTCTCACTCTGTTGCCCAGGCTGGAGTACAATGGCAGGATCTCAGCTCACTGCAACCTCCGCCTCCTGGGTTCAAGCAATTCTCCTGCTTTAGCCTCCTGAGTAGCTGAGACTATAGGTGCATGCCACCACGCCCAGTTAATTTTTGTATTTTTAGTAGAGACGGGGTTTCACCATGTTGGTCAGACTGGTCTCAAACTCCTGACCTCGTGACCCACCTGCCTTGGCCTCCCAAAGTGCTGGGATTACAGGCGTGAGACACCGTGCTCGATCACTCTTCTCTTGACTCTGGTATTTTGCCTTGTATTTAGCAGGTGCTTACTAAATATTTGTTGAACCATTGAATAAAAAGATGAATACTTCAAACAGGATGGAATGTTGTGGAGACTGGCAGTGCTGCTGACAAAAACATATGACTGCCCTGAAGATTTCTGGAAAAAAGCACTTTAAGTGTTAGCAAATATTCATACCTTGATCTTTAGTTATAGCATAAGAACACCTACTTCACATGCCTTACGCCTTAGTTAGCACCAGCTGTGTTCTGCCTCAAGTCCTTGGGTTTCCCAGGAACACAAACAGCCACATTCTTTCTCTGTCAAGGTGTAGCTAACATTATATTACCTGTGCCCTTTGCCCTTTTGCTGATTCAACAATTTCCCTGTCGACTGCCATTACTGCACCCAGAACGCGGTGGCGAATCCTTTCCTGACAATCTTTCCTCTCCCCACGAGACAGTAAGAGCAAATCACAATTGGGTTTGAAAGAGATGGGTAACTCACCTGGTCCCTGGGGCTTTGACAACCTCCTATTGCAAAGGCGGTTGTCTTTGGGAGGGCTGACACAGCTCATTTTCCAAGCTTGGATTTACTGTGATCCCTGGTCACAGCTCTGTGATGAGTAAGGAAGGAGGGGAGTTTTCATCAATGCAATGAGTACTTGTATTAGCTCCTTGTAGTGACTCTCCAACACAAACACACACATTGATATATTCCTATCTACTCTCATTGATATATAGAGCAGTTTTTCTATAAGTCTCAAAGAAAATTTGGAAGACCTCCCTATAATTGCCTTTACTATTTCTCTAATCTCAATCTTGATAGTGTTTTGGATACAAAGAGGAAGGAACACTTCTGCTTTACACTGTGGCATGGGTAGAGCCAATGGACATATTCTAAATAAATCAATCACCAGGATATTGCCTTCTGAAAGTGTGTTGGGCTGCACATGTTTTATTATTTGGATGCAAGGAACAGCTATTAAATGATATGGTAGAAACATTATGAATGATAAATAGCATTAAATGTTTATCAAATAACCTGCCTGAATTACAAAAGGGAACAAAACATTCTTAATTTTCTCTTTTGAATTATAAAATAATTTCTACAAATTAAATTCTGAACATTCAAAACTACTTTGGCTGAAAGAAGATTAATGGTTACCTAGAGTCAGAGGTGGAGTGGAGCTTGGGTTTAAGTGCAAAGGATAATGAGGAAATGTTTTAGGGTAAGAGAAATATTCTCTATCTTGATTGTGGTGGTAGTTACATGATTATTTATAAATACCAAAACTCATCAAAATGTGTACTTAAAATGATGATTTTCTTATATGTAAATACTACCTTAAAAGTTAACACCAAAACTCAAAACATTCAAATTGAAACTCATAATTTGCAATATTTACAATAGCTTAAGGAATACAGATTTTAGAAAATTGAATGTTTAAAAATATGTTACCATAAGGAATGTTTTTAAAAATTTATAATTAGATGAGCATTTTCCTTATGAAATATTGTTTAGGTAAAATCAATACCATAGTTGGATGGTAGAATTATTAGTACTCAGAGAGGACGATCCCTCTCAGCCCCCTTGGAGTTATCTGGGACCTTGTCACTGAATAGGCCCAATGGATTGTTAGTGGACTTCACGTGTGTATAGGAAGCAGCCCCTGCATGACCGTCCAGCTCTCTCGTTTTCCGCCTCAACAATGTTGAGATGGCAGCGTCACAAGGTGATGGAACCCTTCTCAGTCAGGGAACCTATGTGACAAATTGAGATAGGGCTCCTTTACCAAACTGCACTGGATAAGCAAAAATTAAACCTTTGTGATGTTAAGCCATTGAGACTTGGGGGTTTATTTGTTACTGCAATAAAACATAGCCTGTGCTGACCAATACAATATGCTGCCATGATTTTGAAACACTCAAATTTTAATGCAGTTTAAAGGTGCATTTAAAGATTGCCTCACTGAAGACTGTAAATTTTCAAAAACATACTACTTGTGGGCACTGTTGATGAAAGACACATTTGAGTGATTACTTTCTTGTCAATTCATACTGGGTATTCTGGGATATTGTGAGATTATCTATTGATACCTTTGTCAGAGGCAGAATTCACTTGAAGGTCTTTGACCTGCAGATTAAAATATATAATTAAAATATATAATGCTTCCCTAATAACACAGGGCATATAAGACAAAGCAGAAAATGTATTGACCAACCTAGGATTTGAGTTGCAGGCTGGTTGTTTTTCCTTTTCTTGCAGTCCACATATTCCATGAATCTTACTACTGCCACTGGTTTGCTACCTTTTACCATTTTACATTATATCTTTAACAGAGGGTTCAGTTTCTTAATAAATGAACTCTTGGCCCTATTGATATCATTGTCTCATCTTTTACTCCAGCAGCTCTAATTTTTCCAGCTGGTGAAATCTCTTTAGCACTGTTTGAAACCCACATTTCTACTAGTAAATATTTCAATGTTTTAAAAAGAATTTGCTTTGGAAGAAGCACTGGTTTGTGTGTGTGTGTGTATGTGGTGGGGGGTGGTATATAACTAAAGAACATGTTCAGCAAAATCACCAGCAGTAGCTCATGGTAAATCCAGTGAAAGAATGTATTGATCAGAGGCACATGAAGAAATGCGTAGTGAGTTTTCCTGGAAAAGAAGAATGGAAAAGGATAAAGCCAAAGGCAGTCAAGTAGAGAAAAGTACTTTTTAATAAGTGAAAAGATAGTTTTGTAGGTTCATGTTGTTGATTTAAAAAAAAAACAAAAACAAAACCACTATGTGACTGTAATCATTCTGTTTTTGTCTCACAGAGAAGCAGGAAAGCAGATGGAGGGGACCTGTTTTTTCCACAGAATCCCTTTTCATTTGGGGTAAGAGGCTGAAGACTAATGACTAAGAAAGCCCAAGGCAACTAAGACTTCATCTCCTGGAAAACTTGAAGCCATTGATTGGAACAAGAGAAACACTAAAAGACAGGAAGGGATGTAGAAATTTTCCCTCTATCCCTCTTCCATTACAGAGACACGGAAAATCCCAGTATGTGTTTGTTTATTTCTCTATTTCTTCTTCTCGTACAGAATTTTAAAATAATAAATTGGGATGCATGGGTGAGCTAGGCCTCTGGGGCTCTTGCTTTAAATCATTCTTTTGGTGCTGTTCCCTATTCAGGTGTTTACATTCATGCTAACTCTCGCTCAAACACATTTACAACAACCACTGGGTTAAAATTTTTCCCTTGGTCCTTAAATATTATGTTACTAATAGTGTATGCTACCCAATAATCTATTTAGCTAATTATAAATATTTATAGATCAGTCTAAAGTAGATCTTGAGTATAGGAGCTCGGAATGAGTGTGACTTGTGCAGTGGCTTTGAAAACACAGAGGGTGACTATTTTAGGTTCTTCCTCTAAGTCAGAAGTGCCCTTAGAGTTTGTTTTTGTTAAGGAATCTACAGTTTGTACTAGGACAACAAAAAATGAGAAAGTAACTGGGGCCTCAGTAGTTGAAAGCCTGTAAAAATCTTCTCCAGTATCTCACAGGTGTGTGGGAGCTGTGGTGAAAGGGTGAGGGCGGCAGGCATTTGGATGGAGGCAGGAGAAGCCATGTTGAAGGACACTTAATAAGCACATTAACTGCAACACAAAACCACAGAAAACTAATGTCAGTATTTTAATTTAATTTGAAGGGAAAGTCTGAAAATGTTCAGGATAAGAAAACTGATTTGGGGTAAATATACATTTTTTTAATTGAAATATCATAGTCATACATTTTTTGCGGGTACATGTGCTATTTTGATGCACGTATACAATGTGTAACGGTTGAATCAGTGTCATTGGGATACTCATTGCCTCAAACATTTATGTTTTCTTTGTGTTTGGAACATTACAATTCTTCCCTTCTAGCTATTTTGAAAGATACAATAAATTATCATTAACTACAATTCCCTAATTGTACTGTTGAATACTAGAACTTATTCCTTCTATCTAACTGTATTTTTGTACCCATGAGCCAACTTCTGTTCATCCTCCTCCTTCCTCATTCCCTTCCCAGCCTCTGGTGACTACCATTCTATCTCATACCTTCATTAGGTCCAATTTTTTAGCCCTACATATGAATGAAAACGTTTTTCTTTCTATGCCTGGCTTAATTCACCTAATATAATAACCTTCAGTTTCATCCAGGTGCTGCAAATGACAGGATTTTATTTTTTGTGGCTGAATAATATTCCATTGTGTATATATACCACATTTTCTTTTTTGTTTTCATAACTTCAACTTTATTTTAGATTCATGGGGTACATGTGCTGGTTTGTTTGACGGGTATATTGTGTGATGCTGAGATTTGGAGTACAGTTGATCCCACCACCCAGGTACTGAACATAGTACTCAGTAGTTTTTCAACCAACCTTTCAATGCTTCCTTCCCTCCCTCCCCAATCTAGTAGTCTTCAGTATTTATTGTTGCCATCTTTATGTCCTTGAGTACCTAATGTCTGGTTCCCACTTACAAGTGAAAACAAGTGATATTTGGTTTTCCTTTCCTGCTTAATTTGCTTAGGATAATGGCCTCCAGCTGCATGTATGTTGCCACAAAGAACTTGATTTTGTTCTTTTTTATGGCTGCATAGTATTCTATGTTGTATATGCACTACATTTTCTTTATCCATTTCACCTTCAATGGGCACCTAGGTTGATTCCATGTCTTTGCTATTGTGAATAGTGCTGCAATGAACATACAGTGCTTGCATCTTTTTAGTAGAATAATTTATTTTGTTTTGGATATATATCCAGTAATGGGATTGCTGGGTTGAATGGTAGTTCTGTTTAAGTTCTTCGAAAAATCTCCCAACTGCTTTCCGAAGTGGCTGAACTAATTTACATTCCCACAGTATATAAGCATTTTCTTTTTTCCACATCCTCATCAGCATTTGTTATTTTTTCTTTTTTTGATAATAGCCATTCTAACTGGGATGAGAGGATGTCTCACTGGTTTGGGTTTACATTTCTCTGATGATTAGTGATGTTGAACATTTAAAAATATACCTGTTGGTCATTTGTATGTCTTCTTTTGAGATATGTCTATACAGGTCTTTTGCTCATTTTAAAATCCGATCATTTGCTTTTTTTGCTATTGAGTTGTTGAGTTCCTGATATATTCTGGTTATTAATCCCTTGAATGGATAGTTTGCAAACATTTTCTCCCACTCTATGGGTTATCTCTTTACTTTGTTAATTGCTTTCTTTGCTGTGCAGAAGCTTTTTAAATTGATGTGATTCTTTTCTATTTTTGTGTTTTTTGCCTGTGGTTTAAAGTTCAGGGTGTGTGTGTGTGTGTGTGTGTGTGTGTGTGTGTATGTGTGTGTGTGTATCTATCTATCTATCTATCTATCTACATCTACCCTGAAGGGGTAAATGTATATAATATATATATTACCCTGAAGGGGTAATATACCCAAAAGAAAGTAAATTATTCTACCAAAAAGATACAAGCACTCGTATGTTCATCGCAGCGCTATTCACAATAGCAAAGACATGGAATCAACCTAGGTGCCCATTGAAGGTGAAATGGATAAAGAAAATGTGGTGCATATACATATACACCATGGAATTAATTAAGCTTAGATGATTAATTATATATATTTTGGAAAAAAGCAATAGATATCTTTTAAAGTATATGATCTTTATCATTTTAGTTAAGTGCATTAACAAGTGTAATAAAAGAGTTTCTGGGTTTAATTATAACCTCAGTTTCCCAGTCTGAGTTTTCTAAGAAGGTGTCAATTTGGTCAATGGAATTCTTACAACAAGACCTTCTTCTAACTCTTGTCTTGGTGCAGAGGGAGACACTCATTATTCCTATATCTATCAAGTGGAAATTCTGTACATTTTAAAAAATCTTTTTATATACTGTGATTATCAAATTTTTTTAATGCTTTTTCTTCCACTGCAATTTTAGAAAGTTGCAAATTCTTTTGTTTTTTAATTTTAAGACAGGGTCACCACATTGGCCAGGGTGGTCTCGAACTCCTGACCTCAAGTGATCTGCCCGCCTCAACCTCCCAAAGAGCTGGGATTATAGGCATGAGCCACTGTGCCCAGACGGAAGTTGTAAGTTCTATCAAATCTTTCCCTGTATGTTTGCTACCATTACCCAGTCTTATAAAGTGTTCATAGTGCTTGTTTCTGGTCTGTAGTTCTACATCTGATTTCTATGATGCAACTGGAGAACATCTGGTTCTGAAAGTGTCTTGGTGTGCTTCAAAATCTGTCTATCTCGGTTAACCGTGAGATCAAGTTGCTTAGATTGTGGTCCTAGATAGATGTGGTTGGCACCATTACAAGAGCCTGGCGAGAGCCTCACTCCTTTTCAGATTTTTCATTCTAGTTTCCTAACTACTTATCTCATCTCTATGCCCAGTGAAAAAGGCCTTTGTGGAATTGGCTTTGAATGATCTCAGCCATTATTGCAGCCCTTGCCAATGCCTCTTTGAACCCCATGGAGTTCCCCAACCTGGGAGCCAAGGAAGGCCCTTGTCCTTTTGCATGTCTATCTTAATCTTAAGAATTCTCCTGGTTTTCAGACCATCCAGTGCTGATCCAGAAGTTCCTTTTGCTAAGCTCCTACAGTACCTTTTGTTTGCCTGATACTGACTGAACATCATCACAATGTACAGTGTTGACCACGTGGGGTAAGTTGAGTATCATGCTAGGCAATTTGCATCCATTATCAAAGTTCTTTTGATATGTTTGTTCCACATGCAGCAGCTTGTTGATAAGGCTGACTACAGCCTTGGGATAAGTGGATTTCCCTAGTATTCCAAGCAAACATCTAAGCATTGCCTTTAGAATGGCTGTGTGATCCTACAACTGATTTCATAGGCTTCATGCCTGCCTCTTATTTCCCCCTTTTTCTTTCTCTTTCAAAGAGCTCACACATTTTCTTAGACTTTTCAATGAATTTTGGGTCCCACTGAAGGGAAACTACCAGTTCCCAGGCTCCTTGGAGACATGCCCTGAATCTATGAAAAGATTTAGCTTAGTGGTTCTGAAACTTTAATGTGCATGGTAACCACCTGCATAGTTGTTAAAAATACAGATTATTGGGTTCCACCTTGGTGGTGGTAATTAAAAAGATCTGGGATCAGGCCCAGGAGTTTATTTTTAACTATCATCCTATGTGATTCTGAAGATGATATGGGACTATGTTCTTGGGGATCTGACTTGACATTGGTTCTGGCTTTCAACTCTACCCACCATCTCTAATGATTACATCTTTTGATGTTCCCCCATTCAGTTCTTTTAGACATAGGAAGCTTATACAAGCTAGAACAGGCATACAAAAACTACTCTAGGCATAATTTTCCCCAAGCAAGAGAAGGCTCCCTTCTCCCTGCCCCAAATATTTTCTAACTCATGCTCAAAAAGAAGCTAGATATAAAATAGTATTGTGATATGCAAGGTGTTATTCAAATAAAAAAATTACTTAAAAATGTTAAGTGTTTACTATTATTACATTGTTTAATTATGTGCTATGTATTTCATATACACAAAAGTACAGAGAATAATGTAATAGACACATGTGGACTCATTCCATCTTAACACATTAACATTTTGTCACATTTTAAAAGTTCTTTAATGTCTACATTTAAAAACATTTACCATATATGTTCCTTCCTATCTGGAAACAATACTATATTATTGATTACAATACTATCAATACAGTATTGTTTATTATAATGCTATTTATTACACAAATAGTATATTCTCCATTATTCCTTTGTAGGTTTTTAAAAACCAACATTGTTTTAAATATTATCCATATTCTATGCAAATGTAACTTAGTAAGTTCACCTTCTATATAGTACTTTTATAGATTGCAATTTATTCTAATTGATGATGACTTAGGTGGTTACTATTTTTTCAGCTATTACAAATATTAATATACCATATTATACTACTGTACTATGTTATATCATATACTATATTATAAGGCTTGTAAATTTATAATTTAAAATTATACATCTAAAATAAGAGGCAAGGGCAATAATCAAACAACTGAATATTTTATTGCATTTTACTAAAATTCACATTAAAATTAGCAATCTACTTTTGTAATGAAAAGTAACAATCTACTTTTAATCTACTTTTTTTTTTTTTCCTCTGAGATAATTTCTTTCTTTCTTTTTTTTTTTAATTATACTTTAAGTTCTAGGGTACATGTGCATAACATGCAGGTTTGTTACATATGTATATCTGTGCCATGTTGGTGTGCTGCACCCATCAACTCGTCAGCACCCATCAATTCATCATTTATATCATGTATAACTCCCCAATGCAATCCCTCCCCCCTCCCCCCTCCCCATGATAGGCCCCAGTGTGTGATGTTCCCCTTCCCGAGTCCAAGTGATCTCATTATTCAGTTCCCACCTATGAGTGAGAACATGTGGTGTTTGGTTTTCTCTTCTTGTGATAGTTTGCTAAGAATGATGGTTTCCAGCTGCGTCCATGTCCCTACAAAGGATGCAAACTCATCCTTTTTTATGGCTGCATAGTATTCCATGGTGTATATGTGCCACATTTTCTTAATCCAGTCTGTCACTGATGGACATTTGGGTTGATTCCAAGTCTTTGCTATTGTGAATAGTGCCGCAATAAACATACGTGTGCATGTGTCTTTGTAGTAGCATAATTTATAATCCTTTGGGTATATACCCAGTAGTGGGATGGCTGGGTCATATGGTACATCTAGTTCTAGATCCTTGAGGAATCGCCATACTGTTTTCCATAATGGTTGAACTAGTTTACAATCCCACCAACAATGTAAAAGTGTTGCTATGTCTCCACATCCTCTCCAACACCTGTTGTTTCCTGATTTTTTAATGATTGACATTCTAACTGGTGTGAGATGGTATCTCATTGTGGTTTTGATTTGCATTTCTCTGATGGCCAGTGATGATGAGCATTTTTTCATGTGTCTGTTGGCTGTATGAATGTCTTCTTTTGAGAAATGTCTGTTCATATCCTTTCCCCACTTTTTGATGGGGTTGTTTGTTTTTTTCTTGTATATTTGTTTGAGTTCTTTGTAGATTCTGGATATTAGCCCTTTGTCAGATGAGTAGATTGCAAAAATTTTCTCCCATTCTGTAGGTTGCCTGTTCACTCTGATGGTAGTTTCTTTTGCTGTGCAGAAGCTCTTTAGTTTAATCACATCCCATTTGTCAATTTTGGCTTTTGCTGCCGTTGCTTTTGGTGTTTTAGACATGAAGTCCTTGCCCATGCCTATGTCCTGAATGGTACTACCTAGATTTTCTTCTAGGGTTTTTATGGTAATAGGTCTAACATTTAAGTCTCTAATCCATCTTGAATTAATCTTCGTATAAGGAGTAAGGAAAGGATCCAGTTTCAGCTTTCTACTTATGGCTAGCCAATTTTCCCAGCACCATTTATTAAATAGGGAATCCTTTCCCCAATTCTTGTTTCTCTCAGGTTTGTCAAAGATCGGATGGCTGTAGATGTGTGGTATTATTTCTGAGGACTCTGTTCTGTTCCATTGGTCTATATCTCTGTTTTGGTACCAGTACCATGCTGTTTTGGTTACTGTAGCCTTGTAGTATAGTTTGAAGTCAGGTAGCATGACGCCTCCAGCTTAGTCCTTTTGACTTAGGATTGTCTTGGCAATGCGGGCTCTTTTTTGGTTCCATATGAACTTTAAAGCAGTTTTTTCCAATTCGGTGAAGAAACTCATTGGTAGCTTGATGGGGATGGCATTGAATCTATAAATTACCTTGGGCAGTATGGCCATTTTCACAATATTGATTCTGCCTATCCATGAGCATGGTATGTTCTTCCATTTGTTTGTGTCCTCTTTGATTTCACTGAGCAGTGGTTTGTAGTTCTCCTTGAAGAGGTCCTTTACATCCCTTGTAAGTTGGATTCCTAGGTATTTTATTCTCTTTGAAGCAATTGTGAATGGAAGTTCATTCCTGATTTGGCTCTCTGCTTGTCTGTTACTGGTGTATAAGAATGCTTGTGATTTTTGCACATTAATTTTGTATCCTGAGACTTTGCTGAAGTTGCTTATCAGCTTAAGAAGGTTTTGGGCTGAGACGATGGGGTTTTCTAAGTATGCAATCATGTCATCTGCAAACCGGGACAATTTGACTTCTTCTTTTCCTAACTGAATACCCTTGATTTCTTTCTCTTGCCTGATTGCCCTAGCCAGAACTTCCAACACTATGTTGAATAGGAGTGGTGAGAGAGGGCATCCCTGTCTTGTGCCAGTTTTCAAAGGGAATTTTTCCAGTTTTTGCCCATTCAGTATGATATTAGCTGTGGGTTTGTCATAAATAGCTCTTATTATTTTGAGGTACGTTCCATCAATACCGAATTTATTGAGCGTTTTTAGCATGAAGGCCTGTTGAATTTTGTCAAAAGCCTTTTCTGCATCTATTGAGATAATCATGTGGTTCTTGTCTTTGGTTCTGTTGATATGCTGGATGACGTTTATTGATTTGCGAATGTTGAACCAGCCTTGCATCCCAGGGATGAAGCCCACTTGATCATGGTGGATAAGCTTTTTGATGTGCTGCTGAATCCGGTTTGCCAGTATTTTCTTGAGGATTTTTGCATCAATGTTCATCAGGGAGATTGGTCTAAAATTCTCTTTTTTTGTTGTGTCTCTGCCAGGCTTTGGTATCAGGATGATGTTGGCCTCATAAAATGAGTTAGGGAGGATTCCCTCTTTTTCTATTGATTGGAATAGTTTCAGAAGGAATGGTATCAGCTCCTCCTTGTACCTCTGGTAGAATTCAGCTGTGAATCCATCTGGTCCTGGGCTTTTTTTGGTGGGTAGGCTATTAATTGTTGCCTCAATTTCAGAGCCTGCTATTGGTCTATTCAGGGATTCAACTTCTTCCTGGTTTAGTCTTGGAAGAGTGTAAGTGTCCAGGAAATGATCCATTTCTTCTAGATTTTCTAGTTGATTTGCGTAGAGGTGTTTATAGTATTCTCTGATGGTAGTTTGTATTTCTGTGGGGTCGGTGGTGATATCCCCTTTATCATTTTTTATTGCATCTATTTGATTCCTCTCTCTTTTCTTTTTTTTTTTTTTTTTTTTTTTTTTTTTTTTTTTTTTTTTTTTTTTGGTGAGACGGAGTCTTGCTCTGCCGCCCAGGCTGGAGTGCAGTGGCCGGATCTCAGCTCACTGCAAGCTCTGCCTCCCGGGTTTACGCCATTCTCCTGCCTCAGCCTCCTGAGTAGCTGGGACTACAGGCGCCTGCCTCATCGCCCGGCTAGTTTTTTGTATTTTTTAGTAGAGACGGGGTTTCACCGTATTAGCCAGGATGGTCTCGATCTCCTGACCTCGTGATCCTCCCGTCTCGGCCTCCCAAAGTGCTGGGATTACAGGCTTGAGCCACCGCGCCCGGCCTCCTCTCTCTTTTCTTCTTTGTTAGTCTTGCTAGCGGTCTGTCAATTTTGTTGATCTTTTCAAAAAACCAACTCCTGGATTCATTGATTTTTTTGGAGGGTT
Source organism: Piliocolobus tephrosceles (assembly GCF_002776525.5). Classification (NCBI taxonomy): domain Eukaryota; kingdom Metazoa; phylum Chordata; class Mammalia; order Primates; family Cercopithecidae; genus Piliocolobus; species Piliocolobus tephrosceles. The sequence continues at coordinate 105,354,125 of NC_045436.1, read as the reverse complement.
TTTTGTGTCTCTATCTCCTTCAGTTCTGCTCTGATCTTAGTTATTCCTTGCCTTCTGCTAGCTTTTGAATGTGTTTGCTCTTGCCTCTCTAGTTCTTTTAATTGTGATGTTAGAGTGTCAATTTTAGATCTTTCCTGCTTTCTCTTGTGGGCATTTAGTGCTATAAATTTCCCTCAACACACTGCTTTAAATGTGTCCCAGAGATTCTGGTATGTTGTATCTTTGTTCTCATTGGTTTCAAAGAACATCTTTATTTCTGCTTTCATTTCGTTATGTACCCAGTAGTCATTCAGGAGCAGGTTGTTCAGTTTCCATGTAGTTGAGCGGTTTTGATTGA